>NC_084813.1:3412500-3750000 GCF_963583255.1 Pyrus communis
AGAGGTCCCCGGTTCGAACCCGGGCTCAGACATCTATATTATTTTTTACTTTGTTTTTACCCAACGTAATGACTTACTCTGTTGGGATGCAGATGTGTCATCTAACTGCTCACATTTTTCAAGTAACCCTGTGTAGTTTGATAACATAAATTTATCAATTGACGTAAAATGTACAGTTCACTTGCCATACCAACACGGTGCAAATATGTGGTCTCTTTATATGATCCTTCTCGTAAATTCGTAATGGTCGATTTGTTCATTTTTGTAGTTTCTTTTTTGGGCCGTAGCCCGTCCAATCCAATGTTCCAAAACAATAACAAAATATGGCCTGGCCCACACAGAACTTTGTTTTGGCGGGAAGAGATTCCCTCCATGTGAAATTTCCAAATTCCGAATGCCCTCCTCCCCAAAACCTCAGAACCTCGTATGCTGTATACATTCCGATCTCTCTCAATCTCTCAGACCAAGTAGAGAAACGAAATGCCCCAGGAGGACGCGCAACTGACATCGGCAAAAAAGGCTTACCGGAACACAAAGGCGGTGGGGAACCACGAGGAGGAGGGTCGGTGGGCAAACGCAATCGGCGACATGTTGAAGAAGAGAGGGGAGTACGTGGCAGCCCTGGAGTGGCTCCGGATCGACTACCACGCCTCCGTCAAATACTTGCCCCAAAAACATTGCCTCCCCACCTGTCAGTCTATGGGAGAGCATATCTTCGCCCTTGTGCTTCAAAGAGGCTCTTGTTTATCAGGTAACTTCTCGATTTGGGTTCGATTCGTGCGAATTTCATTTCGATTGCAGTGTTCAGTTTTGTTTCCCCTAATTGTATTTATTTATATTTTGTCGACAGTGGGGAGGTTTTTTGGTTGCTGAGAAATTTGGGGAAAACGAAAACAAAATAAGGGATTTGGGTGAAACGGTAACCAACTTCTTATTTTGATGGAAAAAATGAGTTGAGTGGAGGGTTTAGTGAGAAAATGCATGAAAGTGAAAGGGGTGAAATTGCTGAGCTCAAGTTTTTTGGTTTGTTGAAATTTTTTAGGAAAGAGTCAAAGACCCATTGAGATTTTCATATGGTTACCATCAGGGGAATTGAATTGTTTGGCATTTCTTATTTTGTTTATTTTGGAATGGTTGTATGATTTGTACTTTTGAGGGAATTTTTTTTGAGACTTTACCTGTTTTTGCTGCAGAAAAAACGTTTACAGCTTGCTGACGACGAGGTAATGGAAGACGATGCTGGGCGCAGCAGGCTCCATCACAACATTGGAAACGTTTACCTAAAGCTGAGGATGTGGGATAATGCTCGAGAACACATTGAGAAGAACACTATGATATGTAGAAGAATTGAGCATTGTCAAGGAGAGGCAAAGGGGTACATTAATCTTGGTGAATTGCATTACCTAATTCAGAAGTATGAGGAAGCTATCCATTGCTACTAAAAAGCACTTGAACTGGCAAAATCAATGGAAGATGAGGATGCTTTACTCAGGCAAATTGATCAAAATATTGAAACGGTAGAAGATGCCAGGAAATTAATGGATGAGCTGGAGAAAGAAGAGCAGAATCTCAAAAAGCTAACAAGAGACATGGCAATTGCAAGAGGCACACCATGTGTCTGCTGCAGCAAATTGCTTCTCTTGATTGTCTGATTGAGAAATCAAGGATGATCTTTGCCTGGCCAAAGGTACATACTTGACTCAATATGTCTTCCTCACTCTCTACTCTTTTGAACTGTATGTTGTTCATTTACTCACTTGTTTCTATCTTAAATGTAACTTTGTTGGTAGAAAAGAATTTCTGTTATATTTTAGTACGGCATAGAGCATATATATATATATACATATATATATGTATGTATGTAACTATGTATATATTTTCTTCCGCATTCCTAAGTTCTCTTTCAGTAGACCAATTGGGTTGGGATATGGTCTTCAAGGGTGCTTTTTCATCAAATTTATTTCCAATTCCAATTCGCTGGATAGATTTGCTTTGTTGGGTGTTTTTTTGGGCCATGTGGTTTGCACAATTAGTTATATTTCTCTAGAACTGTAAAAACTCATTTACATCCTGCTTTTTTCTTTGGTTGGAACTTGGAAGGACATGGTGGTGACAAATCTTGTTGGTATTATATGCTGTTAGGGAGGTCTCTGGGATGATTATTTAGATAGCGGTTATTTCATGGACGTCATTCTTTTTGGAATTGGAAGTTAACGAAGAAGCTTTCCAATCACCATGCTGAGCACAAAACCCTCTTGGTTGCATGCAAAGGAAATTGTGTAATACAAACTTTTGATATCATAAACACCTGTCAGTAATTAGCTCACATTGCTTTTAATGCTCTGTTTCATTTATTATTGCAGTCTAATAATTTTGATTGGCAGTCTAATAATTTTGATTGACAACTTGCCATAACAGAAAATTCAAAATGCATTTCCACATGACGAAGTTGTAGGTTTTGTTGTAGGGTGTGGCCCGTGTGGAGAGTATACTTAGGATCAACATATTAAAAATAAATTCCAGAAAATAAGAGGAATATCATCTTTTCATAGTTCATCAATAGAGTACATAGGTGTTTAAATAGACAGCAATACACCAGTTTTCCTAGTATTATTCTCTAGAATCATCCTTATTTGAAATGTTCATGATTAGTAGTTTTCCAAACCAGAACCAGCTTGTTTCTCAGACTTAACAGAGTCAATGCTGGAGGGCTTGAGTTAAACACTGTGTTTTTAGGCCCTTTAATTTTCGCATTAAGTAATTGTCATTAAGAACCTTAAGGATAGTAATTGGTCACAATGCACATTTTAGTTCAATTCAAGTTTCCCTTCACTTTTATAAACTGCTGCAATTATTTACTATCATCGTCATCACAATTTACATGGTTTATGATATCTTGCTATGATTTTCAAATATTTAAGAATTATTTTATTCATCTGAAAAGTTCAATAGTCCCATGTAATACCATGTGTCCTAATGGTTCTCAGGGGGTTCACAACCGAGAGAAGAAGAAAAAATTCCAAATGAATTGATTGAAATTTATTTGTGAGCGAGGATTTGTATTAGAGGCTTATATGAAAGAAAGTTCATTTTGACTCTTAAGTACCCCAAGGTGTTTGTGAAACAGTCATGTAACCAATCCCAGTCTTTGGGCTTTGTTGAGTTTGTTTCCATATAGGAGCTGGTAGTAATTACTCTAGCTCTTAAGGTACACTACCATTCATTTGTAAATTTGTGTATAATTGTATAAAGCCATCTGGCAACAAACAAAAGGCGGAGAGAGTCAAAGTTCACCCTTGCTTACAGTCTTTCTTGCATAAACTTAATACATGGGAAAACATGTATATGAATCATTCAAAGAAGTCAGCTTAAGCTTTAACATGAAATTTTTTGCAATGTTGGTTAGATACCTGAACCAAAGAAGTTGCACTAAATCGGTTGAAGTGGAGATCCAACGTCAATCTAGCATATTTTTGGCATGATGAAGTGATTACTTGTTGCAGTTTGTTCATTGTACCATTTCCTGGGAAACAATGAGGCCAATAAACAGTTAATACTGCCCACAATTCCTGGGAAAATGTTTTAGTAAATGAAAGAAGGCCTGAGTCCAGGTGAAGAATGTTTAACAGAAAGGCTGCTAAATACTTTCTAGTCCAGAAGCAACTCTTTTGAATCTAAATAAGCGTAGGCTAGAAATCACATGCTATTAGTAACCTAACTCATTGTGAGAAAGGTCTACCATTGCAAATGTTTTATTGGCATGCAGGGCATCCAACAATGGCATTAATGAAAAGTCTTGCAGTCCGCAATCGGACACATAAACATCATCATCTGAAACCTGAAAGACAAAAATATGAGTTTATCATCCCGCAATAGATTGTGGAATACAGAACAAGGATGTCCTTACTCGATTTTCCTCTAGCCTTACCTCCTGCTCATAGAGTTTCTTAAGCAGCTTCATATTGCGTGTCACAGATGACTTATAGCAGCAATCAGTGTATAGTTTTATCAACCTCTTTTGAACCCAGGTAACAGGTAAAATTGGATTGGCTATTAACATAATGGAAAGAAGTTGGAAAACAATACATTTCCTTATAGAATCTTTTATGTTATTGCAACAAAAAATATACAACTTTAAATCTAAAATCATGAATTTCAACAAAAAACAAGAAGTTTTGAAGAAAACAGGATATTAATATGAGAGAGAGAGAGAGAGAGAGAGAGAGAGAGCAGTAAAACACAATGGTGCCAAACTATAAGGATAAACCTCGAGAAGTTTTAGAATTTAATTAGGCATTGTTTTAGATACATGAAATGAACTAAAGGAGCGTATAAAAAGTTCCATATGCAGGCAAGCTTAACCATGTCTAAGCTACTTGGCCAGAATTTGTAATGCGCCACTGAGACAAAGAGTCCTACTCTTTAATTGTGAAAATCATCACCTTTAGTATGATTATTTCAGCAACAACACCTCGGTATGTGCCACAATATATATGACCATACTGCAAAGTTATTTCAAACACAACTACCTAGTTTTGGATGGTGAAAATGTTTAAAGAACCATTCAAATGCTTTCCTTCTGTTTTTTAAAGATGAATACAAATAAAATAAAAATCTCTGTATGAAATAACATATCCGCTGCAGTTCAGTGAATCATATTATAGGCCAACATTTTGATGACATAAATACTAGCAACTAGAAACATGCTAAACTCAACTAATGCCTACCCTCTGATCTTCTTTCGATAGGAAGCCGTAAGTAGTATAAGCATGCTGGTACAGTCTTGACAGACTCAATGCTTAACATATCAGAAAATGTGCCATAATCCAAATATATTAGGTCTCTGTCAATCTTGAATGTAATTTATTGCTGCAATTAACAAAGAAGACCACAATTTAGTAAATAATATAACTAAAACAGTGGCAACAAGGTATCAGAGACATAGAACCAGATTGAACCATCTGCATACAAGTGAACTGAGTAGCACTCACATTGTGTTCATCATCATAAAGAAACATAAGATGGGCAGCATCATTGTCATACACTACACTTTTAGAGACACTGGTGTCACCGTTAGAGACACTTGCAACAATAGGACTTTCATCGGAGCTTAAAGCTCTAAAACCTTTGGCTTTTTGAGTGACCACATTAAGATTCCTGGATTTGCATGAACTAGAGCTTTGTTCAATATCAACAGGATCGCAAGACCTCGTGGTACCATTTGTGGTATAGGCTGAGATATCCTACAAAACTCAAAGGGGTAAGCACTTAAAATGCATCTACAACACTAGGGCGAAAATAATCTCCATGATTAATCCGAGACTAACCCTACCTGAAATTTACGAGCAGGACTGCCTGTGTTACTTTTATTCTTCACTGCAACCAGATAAGAAATACAATATTCAATTATGGCTCTTCACTGTGGTTATAATTGAAGATCGAATTAGTGATTGATTAATACTTACAATATTCATCAGATTTAGCAACGAATTCTAATGGTTGTTTCTTAGACCAGCCTTTTGAGCAGGGTACCTCATCCTGCATTTCATTTTCATCATCAGAAAGGACTACACGAACGCGTTTATGCCCAATGACTGTCTGCTCATTGGTATCTGTCTTAGACAAACTTTTTGATGAAACATTAGTCTGGATGGTGATATTTTGTTTTCCTAAGGGAGTGGATTTCACCTTGACTGAAGCTTGGGTGGAACATTTGAGAGAAATTAAAGGTTCATCATCGTTTAACTTTTCCACACTGGATAAAGACTGTGATCTGCTGGAACTAGATTTTCTAATCTCTGAAGAACAGCGTGCATTATACGTACTATCTGACAGATGACGACTCCCTTATGTATCAGATTCAGAGCAGCGATCCGCTGCCACATTCTCTTTTTCAAGATCTTTATGATCTGATTTCTTCAATTCTTCAATACGAAGCTGCAATCTCCTACAAAGAGCTATCTACCTTTAAAAGAACTTAAAGAAAACTCCATTTAAATAATGATGCAACAAAAAATCTAATACATAATCCACTACAGAATTATTTTCCATATCAAGAACTCCACTTCACCCTATTTGGGTAAGGGGCTTGCACGAATTACCTGGCCTCTAAGACATTGTCGAATCTTATCATGTGACTATAGTGCATATTTTCTAGCGCCGTTAGCTGCACCGAAGGAAATGAAAAGTAAATAGAGGGACAAATTTATAGAATGTAAGGTAGTTACGCAAATTTTATATGCATGAGATTCTGTATTGTATCATGTAAAGATATGTAGAACAAATAAAAGTAGCGATACTACCTTTCTTGGAGAAGCTTGCAACATTCCTTCGAAACCTGGACATTTCTCTTTCCACAAACTTCCTACATTAACAAAAAAAATCCAAATGCTGTCCAGATTTCAGCATGTGTGGTTGGATTAAGTACTTTGAAGTACCAAAGAACTTCAAAATGACGGGATTTTCAGTGTGAAGATTTTTAAACCAATAGTTGACTTATCAATATAATCATTTATACCCTTTATGTTTCACATTATAGCAAATCGAGAGATTCTTGTGTAGAATGAAGCCCTAGCCCTTAGTATGCAACTTATGTGGATTTATCCATCAAATTAATCTAATGGTTTAATTCAACTACGTGGCCACGTAATTACGTGTACATTGAACGTTAGATTTACTTCATTTTAGTGGATTATTGAGTAATAAACGGAGTTAGAGCTGGAGTTGTTGTCATTTGTTTGTCTTCCAATTCTTTCTACTCTACGTTGCCTAAACAATTTGCAAATATACAAAGCTCTAAGCCTAAAACATGAAGATCAACACCAGCCCAATTGGTGTTTGGATTCTAGAAAAGTCTAGCAAATACAAGCAGCAAGCTTGGAAGGTAGAAGCTTCTAGAAGACTTTGTCCAGCTACAAATGAACTAGACCATTCTAGTTCAAATTTGCATGTTAAAGTCGGTGGGCATGCATAATAAGCTAGATAATTCTAGCAAGTTGTAATATTATATGGCTATTAGCCATATGTCGGTGGCATGCATGATTAGTAGCTAGAATGATCTAGCAATGTCCAAAGTCGGCAAACATGCCCTATAAATATGGGTGTGGTGCTATGTAACCAACCAAGCAAGCTTGTAATCAAGCAAGCAAGCAATCAAGTGAGAGTGAGATTGAGAAGCAAAAATAGTCTTGTAGTAGTGTGAGTGATCTAGAGTTTGTCTTTAGAAAGTGAGTGAGTGTCATATCTTCCTAAGAGTGTCCGTAATAGTTTGTGTTGTAATATTTTGTTTGTGTAATACAAGTAATTTGTTTACTTGTATTGTCTCTCCAACACTTGTGTTAGAGTTGAGTACTCTAAGTTTTTCCCCAACAAAACATCCAAGAACCATTTATAAGCTAACTAGCTAGCTAGCTCTACAGACACAAAGGAAAACGACTAAATGAAAAGCCGCGTGCAAGCTTAATTTCAGCAGCCTCCAGCAAAAACATGGCAAAGAAACTTGCAAAAATATTCCTTCTACTCCTAGCCATCTTGTTACTTAAACAAGCCGGCTCCGGCCAAACTCAGTCGATTACAAATGATGACTTGCCACTGAGTATGGTCACTGATGGAGGAAACCAATTACTACTCTAAAACCAAAATGTTTGGAAACCAATTTTCTCTGGGCTGCTGGACTATTTGTTCTCATCAGATAGCACCTGAGAAAATATCGACATATGGGTTCTTGCCATGCACGTCAACGGTCCTGGGAAATGTCATAATCAAAACTCATACACAATATGACATATATATACAATCGTATAGATACGACGTGTACAAATTATATATATATATATATATATATATATATATATATATATATATATATATATTACAAAAAAAATAGAAAAAATGGCTAACCAATAATTTCCTTGTAGCCAGTTTAAGACTGAAACTTCATCTATGTAATTTCCTCCATGTCTGAACTTTGAAAAGGAGGTTGTAATTTTTCAAGTTCCGCCTATGTAATTGGAAGAACTAACCGTTGAGAGTTGTCCCACATCGGTGAGGGACAAGGTTTGCTATGTGCTTATATGGTCTTGGATTACTCCCCATATTATCAATTGGTTTTATGGTGGAATCCCAATTTCATCATGGAATCAAAGCGGGTTATTCTCGTGTGAAGCCAAATGGCCACACGCGCTTGACGTCACCCAGTTGTTGTTCATGTGTAGGCTTGAAAATCTGTCACACGTGAGGGGGCATGTTGAGAGTTGTCTCACATCGGTGAGGGACAAGGTTTGCTATGTGCTTATATGGTCTTGGGTTACTTCCCATATTACCAATTGGTTTTATGGTGGAATCTCAATTTCATCACTAACAAGGGACATGTTAACCATCAATAACTTGCAGATTGTCTCTTATCTTATTGAAATTTAGCAACAATACTCATGATGCGACGTCTATTGGATCATGGATTTTTGTAGGTTTATTATATGCAGTGACAATTATTTCAGTCAGGAACTATATATTTAAATTTGCTGTTAGCAGGACAATGGTAAGGCTTTTTTGTACTCACTATCAGTCAACAACCATTATCTGTGTTTCAATCTTCAGATTTGCGAATGCCCTTTGCTATATTTGCTCGATTGGAAGTGCTCAATATCTCTGAAAATCCTCTCACTGCTACATGTGCATCTTGCCTCTCCTCTATCTTGGAAAATTGCAAGGGTAAAGTGCTTTCATTGAAGCTCAAGCATTTAAATTATTTTTTTCTGTTCTTATTGATGTTAAGTAGCATATATGCTTCTCGGTAAATTTAGTTATTTGAATGGAATTTGTTCAAAGTAACGCTGAATAGTCTCTGCTTATATGGTCTTTGCCTGTAGCTCTTTGCAGCTTGAGCAGAGAGCGCTGTTCTGTCACGTCAAGAACAATTCAAAAGGTTGCCGAGGCATTGAATGCTGATTTTGTGCTTGAGCGACACTGTATAGGTATGCTTGACATTTCACAATTGCAATACACATTATTGGCTGGACTTTTTTATTTTTATCAATTAACGGGTTGTCTCAATTCCTTTCCTTTCACAGGATATAACTACCCATTTCATGGAAATACCATCATTAATTTACTTTCCAAGCTTGGCACTTTGAAAAGGTTTAGATTCACTTAAAATCATTCTTTCTTTCAGTATGCATAGGTTACTCTATCCACTAACTGGGGTGAATATACAAATTTCTTTCTTTTGCAGATTATCAAAATTAAGTCTGAATGGACTGAGGCTAATGTTGAGAGTTGTCTCACATCGGTGAGGAACAATGTTTGTTATGTGCTTCTATAATTTTGGGCTACTCCTCGTATTGTCAATTGGTTTTATGGTGGAACCTCAATTTCAATCATGGTATCAAAGCAAGTTGTCCTCGTGTGAAGTCAAACGGCCACACGCGCTCCACGTCACCTTGTTGTGTTGTCCACGTGTAGGCTTGAAAATCGGCCACACGTGCGGGGGCGTGTTGAGAGTTGTCCCACATCGGTGAGGGACAAGGTTTGTTATGTGTTTATATGGTCTTATGCTACTTCCCATATTTCCAATTGGTTTTCTGGTGGAAGCCCAATTTCATCAGCTAAAGCAGTCTGTAGTTGATAGCATTTGCAAGCTTGCTAAAACCTTGTCCTTGTCAGGACTGGTATTGGTATTGTGAGTGCACTGTCATTTTGCATTACTTCTTAGTTCTCACTGTTGTTGGACTTCAGTCATTATGCCTATTCTCCTTACCGCTTTCGTCCAATTTTGTTTTTGGGTAAATTACACTTTATCACATCAGGTTTGTGGTTTATTTCAATTCCTTACAATATCTTCAAAACATTTCAATTTCATATCTTAAGTACTATTTTATTTCAAAATAATATATCCGTTACATTTTCCATTCATTGATCCGTTAAGTGCTGACATGACTGCCACATTTGTACCACGTGGCAAAAAGAATAATTTTTTTTTTTTTTAAACTTGGAGAGAAGGGAAAAAAAAAAAAAAAAAAGAAAGAAAGAGAAGCAATGATCCCCGCCACCCCCTCTCAAACCTTCCCCCCCCCCCCCCCCAACCAAAAAAAATCTGAACCCAGTGCTCCCTGACGCATCGCCTCGTCCCACCCTTGCACCTCCTCTACACACCCCACTTCTTAACTTCACACTCATTAGGAAGACGGGATCTGGATTGCAAGGAAAGGGGGATGGTTTTTTTTTTGTTTTTTTTTTATTTCATTTTTTTTTCTGGTTCCCTTCTTTTCTGGGTTGCAGATGGGATGGGATTTTTTTTTTTTTTTTTTTTTTTTTTTTGTGGTTCCCCTTCTTTTCTGGGTTACAAATGGGAAACATAGGGGGAGGGGGGGTTCTGGGTTTTGCAAGTTTTTTTTTTTTTTTTTTTTTTTTTGTTCTTTCCTGGTTGAAGATTCAAATGAGGTTTCGGCCGAGGGTGGGGTGATGGGATCTGTGTTTCCTAGGTTTTTTCCTTTTTTTTTTTTTTTTTTTTTTTTTTTTCCTCCTTCTTCCTTGTTGTTGTTGCTATTGCAGTTTTAGGGATGTGGGTGGTGGTTGTGGGGAGATGGGATGAGTTTCATTTTTTTTTTTTTTTTTTTTTTCAGAAAAGTCAGATTTAAAAAAAAAATTAAATTTTTTTTTTGCCACGTGGCATACATTTGGCAGTCACGTCAGCAGTTAACGGATTCATGGATGGAAAATCTAACGGATGTATTATTTTGAAATAAAACAGTACTTAAGGTATAAAAGTGAAATATTTTGAAGATGTTGTAAGGAATTGAAATAGGCCCCAAACCTGAGGTATGAAAATGTAATTCACCCTTTGTTTTTTAATATTCTTTTGCAGGGTGAGGCATTAGGGTAGTTCCAATGTGTGAAACCTTCTCCCAGGCAATACACTATGCTATCCACCCAGTGAACAGTAACTGCCTTTAATGAACAGTAATTGCCTTTTGCATCTCCACCGTTGCACTTCAATAGCCCTTGCAATAAGCAATAAAATATTAGTATTTTTTTTATTTATAAAATAATATAAAATAATCTTAATTGTAATTTCAAATAAGATTTTTAATCGTTCTCGTTGCGCTACGTGTTATTATCCGGAAAATTATTAAATAATACAAAATAATTTTATTTGTAATTTCGGATAAGATTTTTAATAGTTCTCGTTGCACCACTTGTCATAAAATCCAAAAAGACAATTATTGGAGATGGATTTCCGATAAGATTTTTAATCATACTCGTTGTACCACGTGTCATTATCCGAAAATATAATTATTGGTGATGGATTTCTGATAAGATTATTAACCAATCACGCTGCACCACGTGTCATTATCTATTTATAGAAAAGTAAAAACAATTTTTTTTAAAAAAAAATTCAAATTTTTTTTCGGATTTTTTTACAATTTTTTTAAAATTTTTATTCAACTAATTAATCTCTGCCGTTGGATATAAAAAAATTTGAATTCCAACACTCCAGATTGTGCCACGTGTCACAACGGTAACTTTTCTTAATTTTAAAACTATTTTTTCTTTTATTTATTTATTTATAAAGCATATTAATATCAACCGTTGATCTCAGATCCAACGGTTGATATTAAATAAGATTTTTTTTTATTTTTTTTTTACCGTTAAGATCGAACGGTCCAAGTTAAAGATCCGTTGAGATCGAACGGACCATGGGAAGCCACGTGGCTTCCCAACGGTAACATTTCAGTCTGAAAAGTGGGCTGATTTTTTTGAAAATATGTCGGCAACGCGTCCCACGCCCGAGTGGGGTGCACGCGCCTGACAGAAAAAAATAAAAAAAGGGCCTAACACCGGGCTGACGTCAGCCTTGGCGTCACATCCACTCAGACTCTCGGGCTAGCAATTCTTCATAGGCCCAGAGCTCGGGCCTCGAGCTCCTTCACGCTGGAGCGAATCCACAGGGCCTCGGGCCCTTTTCTCTGGCCTGTCTCCTGAGCAATCCACCACGGTGGAGTTGCTCTTACTATTAACTGAGTCATTGTTCAGCCAAACTTCAGAGTCTGTGAAACTTGACTTTTCAAAATGTAAAGTGACGTCTAATTATATTCACAGACTAAGCACCGATTCTTCTATGATTTGTGGCATTGTTGAGCTGAACCTTTCGGAAAATCCCATCACAGAGAAGGTTTGTTCTCTCATTTGTATATACAAATACATGAAGATATGCTGCCTTTATAAACCTGAGATTTTTTGTTGGAGCTGCATGAGATTATTTTGTCATTAACACTCTTCTGGCTTTTACATGTCCTTTGTGCTTCCACTTTATTTGTGTTAACTTTTGACCTGAATTGTCATTCTTCACCATGTACGCCCAAATCCGTCCAAGGGCTTTATCTTCAAAGAATGTTGTCATTAGTCTCTTTGCTAGTCTAAGAATCAAGTTTCTGCTACGAGAATTTCTTGGATCTTACCCAGACAAAAAGGGTAGTCGATACATTTCTAATTAATTCCATTTCATCACTATGAACACAGGGTAGCAATGCACTATCATCAATGCTTTTGGATTCTCAATGTTGTCTGAAAGTGTTGGGACTGCTGGAATTCTTCGAATAATCAAGGCATTATCAGGTTCACACTACTAAGCTCACCTCTGTCCTTACTCCCAAATATTAGTCCCAAGAAATGGAACTAATAATAATTGTTTGGTTTGATGTTTTAAGTAGGTAATGGTTGTCTTGAAGAGCTGAATCTTGCTGAAAACGCCAACGTGGAAAAACAGTACTCTGAATCTACTCCGGAGTCCGACCCCATCTGCACAAAAGGAAGCTGACCCTGCTCAACGGGGTTCCTGCCATGCGAACACTGATTTAGATGCGCTTGAAGTTGCTGATAGTGAAGATGATCAAGAAAAGGTTGAAACTGCTGCACATGAACTTGATGACAGCTTTACAAGCCCGTAGCAGAGTAATTCCTCGTCTCCTGGGCGCCAGTTTATTCAAGAGCTTTCTACTGCCGTTAATATGGCAAAAAAATTGCAGCTACTGGACCTTAGCAGCAATGGCTTCTCCAGAGAAAATGCAGAAATATTGCATTCTTCATGGTCAAGTTCAAGAGCCGGTGCAGCTCGGAGGCATATCAAGGACCAGACCATCCATTTATTTATGAAGGGAATCAAGTGTTGTGTGAAACCCTTGGTTCTTGCTGCCACAACATCCTCGTTGAGATCGTGGTGTAAATTCATACTTCCAAATTTTTTGCCATTAAAACCTAAAAATGTATAGATACATGACTGCGTAAATTATGCAGACCATAACAACTTTTATTTTTGCAAAGGATTTGTGAGACATAATGTTAATATATATTACGTGTATTTGTTTAGGTAAGTGTAAGTGAACCTGGACACTCCCACTCTACCCAATCATTAAAATTCTAATTAAAGTTCAACACCAACAACAAACCCAAATTCGACCCCAACAGCAAACCCTAAAATTCGAAAATTCTAATTAAAACACAAAATTACATAATCAATTGCATAATTAGAGAGAACAATAACTAGATTCAATCAATTGAAAGAAAATTGCTAGAAAAATAGGAGGAGGGGGAAGAACAGAGGGAGGGGCGGAACCTAGGAAGAACAAGAAAAGTGAAGGCGAACTAGGATTCAAACGAAGAAGAAGAATTTGAGAAGACGAACATGGGATTCAGACAACAGAGCAAAAGTGCGTCTGAAGAGGAAGAGAGAGCGTCTGGAGACCTAGATTGGGTCTGGAGAGGAAGGAGAGAGCGAGAGATTTCAGCGTGACTAAATTGTACCGTGGTTTTGGACGGTATAAGCAAGCAGGTAAATACCGTCTAAAAAAGGTGGATCCGGATTATTTAGTTTAAAAGGATACGAAACATCGTATTCTGTAATATTAGTACTATCTGATGATGCTTTATCCGGTGTTTCAAACAGGGCCTTAGAATATTTCAAAGGGCCTACATTTCAAGATTTGGAAGTTAGAACAAATTATATATTAAAGCGAAACAAGAGACCTGACTCTTATTCCTTTTACTAATTCCCTATTCCATCTGATGCTCCAATCTCTTCGCTGAGATTTTTCCTTTTTCCTCCAACATCAATCATGCATTTCTTTCTGCTCCAATCGTTGTTTCCATTTCTTTTGATCGCTTCCTTTCTTTCGATCAACGTTGAGTTAAGTCTATGCCAGAATGGTCAACAATTCACAAACTGCAGCAGCGAACTCAATTGTGGTGGCGTCGGAGGCATATCCTATCCCTTTTGGGGGGTAAACCGAGCTAGTTACTGTGGTCAACCCGGATTTGAGGTCCAATGCCTAGACAACGTCCGTGTTCAACATGACGGGTGCGAGCTATAGAATTCTGCAAATGAACACTACAACAAATTCTCGGACCGTTAAGGTTGCTAGGAACGATTACTGGGGTAGTATTTGTAATCCGACTTTCGTCAACACCACCCTCAACTTCTCTCTGTTTGATTATGTTTCTACTTATACAAACATGACGTTTTACTACCAATGCCCTACCACCATAACGCTTCCTAATTTTCAGTCCTGCAACATAAGCAGTACAGTGAGCTCTGTTTTCTATGTGACACGTTCGATGACTTCTGTGAGCTGTACATATGAGGTTATTGTTCCCGTTTATACAACAGCTGCTCTTGCTATAGAGGCCGGTCAAACAACTGTGATCAGCGATGCGGTAGACGGGGGTTTCTCACTGCAATTGCAGATTGACAACGATCAATGCGACAAATGTTTGGAATCAGGAGGACAGTGTGGGCTTAGCACTAGTACTAATTCTGGATTCAGTTGCTTTTGCGCAGATCAAGCCTATGCATCCATATGTAATTCAAGTCAAAACGGAGGTACGTCTGTCCCTTGTCATTCTCATATAAATTACACATTTGGAACTCCTAGCTTGCTTTTTGTTTTAGATGATTAGTCGTAAAATGTGAGCTATCTGGTCCCATGCTAAAATTTGGAAGCAGAGGGAAGGAATCTAAACCGAGATCCCCTCTCGTAACTCTGCCCTGCTTCTCCCCTCTCATCTACCATTTACAAACCTAAATCCCGCAAAAATCGAAACAAAAAAGGCAAAAAAATCTTCAGTATTTCCATTTTCATAACCAGATCCAAACCCAAAATTCGAAACAAAAACAAAGCAAAAAGAAAATTACAAAATCGCTGTGCGTTTCATTACGCACAGCAGTTGTCCAATCACACATGCACAACGATCATTCTAATCACACATGCACAACGATCATTCTAATCACACATGCACAACAATCGTTCTAATCACACATGCACTCCAGACTCCCTGATCGCAGACCTTCGCCGTTGATGCCGCAGAAGCAGGCCGATGAATAACCAGATGACCTGGACTCTGATCTGGGTTTTGATTTGCCAATTGGGTTCTAGAAAAAATAGGAAAAAAAGGGAGATGAACGGAGAAAAATAGGAAGAAAATGATGGAGACGAAGAGGGAGAGGGACGAAGAAAAAAAGGGATTAAGACGGAGAAAAATTGGGAAGAAACAGAGGGAGAGGAGAGAAAAAGAGTGTGAGGAAAGAGCAAAATTATTAAGGATAAGGGAGATGAACGGAAAAGAAGTAGGAAGGGTCCGAAGGGACTAGGGAGGCTTCTAGAACGGAAAAAAAATGGATAAAAGTATGAATTAAATAATAATAAATATGAATTAAATTATATTAATTATTTATTAAATAATATAATATTAGATTTTGTTATTATTATGTTTTTTTAATCCGACATCAAACACTTGACTAAGGCAGTCAAGTTTAGTTTAGTCTAACTTATGAGGATGTATTCAATTGAGATTTTGAGGGATTTAAATTCTTTTAATGAATCTAGGGGTATTCAATTAAGATTTTAAGTGATTCTCTGAAATTTAAGGTGTATTCAATTAGAATTTAAAATAGTTTAGTAAAATCTTTAGAAATCTGAGTGTATTCAATTATGATTTTAAAGAAGTTTATAACATTCCAGGTGTATTCAATTAAAAATTGATGTTAAAGAATTTGAGAAAGTTGAGGAATTAAAGAGAATTTGAGAGATTTCGTAATGTATTTTAAGTATCCAAAAATCTCACATCTTCTCATGAGATTTCGAGGGAATTGAATCAAAATTTTAAATGAAATATCTACAAATCAATTAAACTGCATAAAAATCCATAGATTTATAAATTCATTAAAGCCTCTCAAATTCTCAATTGAATACACCCTTTTAGTCATTGAAACTAGTTTAGTTCAAGATAATCTGATGCAACAAACGCACCCTTCAAGATTTTTTATGTTTTGGTCAGCTTGTGTTGATGTATAACTGTTCTCTCCCATCATGTAGCAACGGTGATATTACCTCACATTTTTGTGTGAGCTGATGAATGAATCACCATCGCGTTTGCTTCTCTGATTGTCTTTGCAATTTTTTTTCCATTCCCAGAATTCCAAAACATATAAACTGAGAGTTATTACGATCAAACTTTCTATTTTTGTTTTTTATAAACAAAAAAAGTAACACAAAAGGAGATAACTAAGATCCTTATTAGTCATTTTACAAATAGATAAATTTGTAATTAAAAAAATTTATAAAAATATGAATGGAAAGATAAGATATTGAAGTGGAAATAACAACTCTATTATGATATTTTCTCCGAGTCCATGATCCCTCGACTTTGCTACATAGCTTCTGGAGTTGACTCCGCCGTCCCTTGACTATTTTCCATACCAGAAATAATATTAAACTTGTACGTGGCTTCTTCGGATTGGCCGGTGTACAAGAAATTAAAATATCAGTTTTTGGTCAAAATTCAAATATGAATGACGGAAAAATGAGAAAAGAAACATTGCAGAAGAAAGAGCGGCTACTGTTTCGTATCTTTGAATATTTCAAAGGGCCTACATTTCAAGATTTTGGAAGTTGGAACAAATTATATATTAAGACCTGACTCTTATTCCTTTTACTAGTTTACCCATTTCATTTGATGCTCCAACCTCTTTGCTGAGCCTTTTCCTCCAACTTCCATAATGCATTCCTTTCTCCTCCAATCACTGTTTCCATATCTTTTGATCGCTTCCTTTCTTTGGATTAACCTCGAGTTAAGTCTATGCCAGGGTGATGAACAATTCAAAAACTGCAGCAGAGCTGTCAATTGTGGTCACGTCGGAAACCTGACTCTTATTCCTTGTACTACTTCCCCCATTTCATTTGACTCTCCTGTCTCTTTGCTGAGCTTTTTCCTCCAACATCCATCATGCATTCCTTTCTGCTCCAATCGTTGTTTCCATTTCTTTTGATCGCTTCCTTCCTTTCGATCAACGTCGAGTTAAGTCTATGCCAGGATGATGCACAATTCACAAACTGCAGCAGCTCTATCAATTGTGGTGGCGTCGGAAACATCTCCTACCCCTTTTATGGGGTAAACAGAGCTACTTACTGTGGTCACTGGTCAGCCAGGGTCCAATGTCTACACAAAGTCCCTGTGATCAACATGAAAGGTCTGAGCTTTAGAATTCTTGAAATGAATTCTACTACTACTCCTCGGACTGTTTCGGTTGCTAGGCTGGATTACTGGAGTACTATCTGTCCTCCCACTTTCGTCAACACCACCCTCAACTTCTCCTTGTTTGATTATGGCTCTGGTTATACAAACATGACGTTTTACTACCTATGCAATATCAACAACATAGGGCTTCCTAGCACGCAGTGCAACATAAGCAATACAGTGAGCCCTGTTTTCTATGCGACACGTTCGATGGTTGAGCAGACATCTTCTGTCAGCTGTACAGATGAGGTTATTGTTTCGGTTTATACAGCAGCTGCTCAGGCTATAGAGGCCAGTCAAACAACCGTCAGCGATGCTGTAAACAGGGGCTTCCCATTGGAATTGGAGATTGACAGCAATCAATGTAACAAATGTGAGGAATCAGGAGGACAGTGTGGGCTTAACAATACTATTAATTCTGGATTCAGTTGCTTTTGCCCAGATCAAGCCTATGCATCCATATGTAATGGAACTAGTAATTCAAGTCAAAACGGGGGTATGTCTGTCACTTGTCATTCTCATATAAATTACACATTTGGAACTCCTAGCTTGCTTTTAGTTCTAGATGATTCGTCGAAAAATGTGAGCTATCTGGTCCCATGCTAAAATTTGGAAGCAGAGGGAAGGAATCTAGTATAGTAAGAGCCAACTGTTAGCATAAGAGCAGACAATTAATGGATTAGTTTGGTATCCATGTTGGATTAAATTTTTTTGGTTTCTGAAACCAATTATTGCTAAATAATGTAGTTACCTTAATCATTTTCAAAAACTATGAATTATTTTCCGAATTGAATACCAAATAACTCCTTATATTTCTCGCAAATGCAGCCCGAGCCAACCTAAAACCCTTAAAGATTGTTCATGATTTGGTCAGCTTGTGTGTTGACAAATAAGATATATATATATATATATATGTGTGTGTGTGTGTGTGTGTGTGTGTGTATTGAGTTATAGTTCTTGCCACTTGCAATCATCTCACAAGATAGATTACTTGGATGGTTAGACTTTGTGCTGATACAAGAGAGAGAGAAACTGCTCTCTCCCTTCAAGTAGCAACGGTAATATTCCCTCACATCTTTTGCGTGAGCTGATGAATGAATCACCATCGCGTTTGCTTCTCAGATTGTCTTTGCAATTTTTTTTCCATTCCCAGAATTCCAAAAATCAACCTCTAACAGCAATTTTTTTTCCATTCCCAGAATTCCAAAACTCAACCTCTAACAGTTTTAGCCTTTGTTTGGCGCCTTTCTAGTCAACCCTTTTTGTTGCTCTTCTCACATTGCAAAATTTTTCTTTTAAATTCCAGTTTTACATATTACAAGTAGTGAAATAAATGTTTCTGCATACATGTCAAACAGTGTATTTTTGTCGAAACATACACATAACCTACCATACAACTATACCCATTCCCCAACAACGTGTCAGCCCTTGTTGACTTTGATGATTGTAATATAAGTGCAGAGCGATTTAGGTATACAAATCTTCGCGATGCAAAGTTGACCATAGAAATAGTAACAAACTTGGCCACCAAAACTTTCCATTGGCTATAAGCACTAGTAATTAAATTAACGTTCCAAATGAAACTATCATCTCTTTTTTCTTCGACTTTGAATCGTACTCGCTCTCTCGCGCCATGGAAATACAACAAAACATCTCTTGGCTCCTTGTGATCTCCACTACCATATGCCTTTTTCATGTCTGAAAATCTTCGGCTGTGGATGACAATCGATACTTCTTCAACTGCCGCGCATCGTTTTAATGAGCAAATTTTCTGAAGGATGGTGGGTGGAGGAATGAGGGTGAGCAAATTTTCGGAGGATGGTGGGTGGAGGAATGAGGGTGCAATGGGGAAGTAATCTATATGGAATTGATTGGGTGGAGGAATGATCGTTTTAATGAGCAAATTTCAGTTCCATTGTTATGTTTTTTTATTGCTTGTTCTGTTTTCCAATTGGGTTTTTGGGGGGGGGGGGGGGGGGGGGGGGGGGTGGCGGCGCGGGGGACACCTCCCCAAGATTAAGAGTTGCTTCTCTTCTTTACTGTTTTCCAATTGAGATTGAATTTGGAATTTTTATTTGCTTCTCTTCTTTACTGGCATGCAATTAATCAGTTGACATAAATTGGAAATTTTATTTGCTTCTCTTCTTTACTGGCATGCAATTAATCAGTTTTAAGTTAGGAGTCTAGACTTTATGTTGGTGGGACATGAACAAATTCACTTGTTTTGAGCAGATTGGCGTTTATTGTTTTTTCTTTTAAACTCTTCCAGTTTAAGAAGATTGGATCTTGTGTGATTTAGCTAACTGCAGTTTTCTTTACAATGCAAGGTGCAGGAGATAAGCGGTTGAAATTGAAGCTAGGACTAGGTAAGATTGATATCTCTACATTTAAATGTCCATTGATTGCTCTGCATAACATACCTCCAATCAAATTTAACTCTCCTTTAACAGTTGGTGCAGCTTTTGTTGTCGTCGTTCTAGTTGTTGTCTGCTGTTTCTTTTGGAACAAGCGTATCCAAAAACATCAAATTGTTGAGGCCTTTCTAAGGAGCCATGGGCCGCTTCAAGTTCAAAGGCATAGCTATTCGGAGGTCAAGAAAATGACCAACTCCTTCAAAGAAAAATTAGGACAAGGAGGCTATGGTGCTGTTTACAAAGGAAAGTTAAAGGACGGCCGTCTTGTAGCAGTGAAGGTCTTGACCAAACTTAAAGGAGATGGAGAAGAATTTATCAATGAAGTGGCAGCCATTAGTCGAACTTCCCATGTCAACATTGTCTCCTTGTTGGGCTACTGTTTTGAGTGTTCGAAGAGGGCTCTGATCTATGAATTCATGCCTAATGGATCGCTCGAGAAGTTCATATTTAATGCAAGTAATCCCAAGAATGATCATCATCACTTGGGATGGGAAACTCTGGATCAAATTTCACTCGGTATTGCTCGAGGATTGGAGTACTTACATCGTGGTTGCAACACAAGAATTTTGCATTTTGACATCAAGCCTCACAACATTCTTCTCAATGAAAAGTTTACCCCAAAAATCTCAGATTTTGGCCTTGCCAAAATATGCAACAGGAACGAGAGCATTGTGTCGATGTTCGGAGCTAGAGGTACAGCAGGATACATTGCTCCAGAACTATTTTCTAGAAACTTTGGAAAGGTCTCGCACAAGTCTGATGTGTACAGCTACGGAATGATGCTTTCGGAGATGGTTGGAGGAAGAAGGAACATCGACACGGAAGTTGAAAATACAAGTGAAATATATTTCCCGCATTGGATTTACCAGCGTCTTGAACGAGATGAAGAGCTTGGTCTACAGAGTGTTACGAACGAGGAAGACAAAGTAAGAGCGAGGAAGATGATCATAGTAAGTTTGTGGTGCATACAAACTGATCCTTCAAACCGGCCAGCGATGAAGGAAGTGATAGATATGTTGGAAGGGAGTGTTGATTCGTTGCAGATACCACCCAAGCCTTACTTGTCTTCTCCTCCAAAATCCCTGGCAGATTCTTCTACTACATTGGTATCAATACAGTAGAAACCCTGTATTTTACTTGAACGAATATGTGGTTTTTGAGGCAATCTAAATAATCAAGTATGCATTTCATTTTTGTTTTTCGTTTTTTTTTTCTCTCTCTATATATGAATGAATCAACACAGTAGGAGTGACTCACTCCTACTACCATCCAGCAATCAAATATATATTCAACACAAAATGTGTGAAACATTTGCATTTGTGGCCCAGGCCAGTGGACCAAGGTAGTGTGCCCGCTTCATGCATCTTGCGAAGCCACGTGATTCTATTCTGACAAACAGTGAAGAGAATTGAAGTCGTGTTGAATTTCAGGGTTTTTGCATAACCTTTGAAAATGAGTGGATTGGCGGTACCCCATTACTTGAAAAAACAACTCTATTGTCACGCCCCAATCCCGACATACGTCCAGAATTGACACGTGACGTCACAAAAAATCCGTTTCTATCATATCCCACCTCCTGGATATGGGCAAGCACAACTCAATAATCGAATCGCATAGTTATTTTTCGTATGCATTATGGCTGCATCTAACCTCCCTGTTAGACTACCAACGTACCCTAGACAGGGATCAAGCCATTCGTAGTTCGTCATGCACAATAATTGACATACAACACAGTCCAATTAAGTCGAAAGGCATAACATTTCCCTATCAATCAATAGAACTTGACAAGCATGAAAATACTAGACTCAGGGTTACATAACAAACCCATCTGAAAAACATGATTTCCCCTCCAACTATATATAAATCATTATGTCGCAACATGATACCGCAATTCACAACATATATCACTTCAAAGAACCAACGAAGCACAATACCATTCTCTAGCCACATTTATCAACAAGTCTAATCATAACAATAACCATGATCTCCAACATAACAATCCCACATGACGACTAACCTTTCCACTTCATCCATCACGTAATTCATCACGTTTTCTAAAATCGCATTTCATAGTGTGTAACATAGTTAAGAATTAACAAAGTACACATGATTCTCTAGAAATATTAATCAACTAAAATACTCATGATAACCCCATTCATATCCAACGTCATTCCATAATCGCATCAATCAATAATGTCAACCATCACATCATCAATAACACATACAACAAGTCGAAACGCAAGGCTAGAGCAACACAATTCAGTTGAAGACTACATCTTTGGAAAAGGGGATTTTGGACCACCCAACGGACCAAGGCTCCAAAGGGGATTCCGGACCATCACTCAACGGAATCCAAACAGAACTCAGTTCCAGGCCACCCAACCGAATTGAACGGAAGTCCAAGAAGCATAACAACAGCTCGAAGGAACAAGACATGATTCAAGTTACCCAATTCACGAAACTCAACGAAACAAAGCAATATTAAGCAAAATCCACATCATAATAGGTCATCAGTCATTTACTAGACCTCCCATCTCCCAAGCAATTCAATATGCATTTCAATCACATGTCACAACCATTTCCAATACACAAGTCAAATCACATTTCACTTCATCATACTAATCACTATACTTCCAACATTATATCTCAATACATAGCTTGTAACATATCAAGGAATCACGAAGTACAATATTACTATTTAATTACGTTAATCAATCAGTGAGATAACATATCATTTCACGAATTTAATTAAAGAACTCTACATAATTCCCAATTTGGGTTAAGAATAATAACATGATAATTCTAATTATTTTCACAATATCTATTGTGGGTAATTCCCATCTACTCGAATTTAGGATTCTAAGATCACCTTACGGAATGAACAAGAGCAAGGATTCTGGACCACTCAACGAAATTCAACAACATTGGGTTCTGGACCACTCAACGGAACCAAAATATCAAGTGGTTTCTTATCATCTACCCAGACCTGTCATATGTAAAGTCAAAGCCAATATTATGGAATTGGTGCACTGGCAAATCAGGCACCCAGACAAGCTGAGAGGCTTGGGTGAGGGACAATAAAATAAGCATGTGATACAATAATAAAACTAACCATCAATCATAATTTATAAACCTTGAATATAAATCTTTCATAAGAAATCAATACCTTACTTTTGAAAACTCCGAGGGAGTCACCCAGATATCCAAAAGTTCATTTCAAACAACCATAACATCTCACACCCATATTCACATACACACAATGAAAGTAGAATTAGGGCGACATTGTTCATCCAAAGCCTACACCTTTGCAACCATCTCAAACTAAACTCAATGAACTAATGTGGATACAATCTCGGACCATCACTCAACGGGATCGCGGAGTAAGAGGGATTCCGGACCATCACTCAACGGAACCCAAACCACGATACGATTCCTGACCATCACTCAACGGAATCGCAGAGTGGAGTAGGAAGGATTCCGGACCATCACTCAACGGAATCCAAACAGAACTCAGTTCCAGGCCACCCAACCGAATTGAATGGAAGTCCAAGA
This sequence comes from Pyrus communis, assembly GCF_963583255.1. Classification (NCBI taxonomy): domain Eukaryota; kingdom Viridiplantae; phylum Streptophyta; class Magnoliopsida; order Rosales; family Rosaceae; genus Pyrus; species Pyrus communis. The sequence goes on from NC_084813.1 coordinate 3,436,032, forward strand.
AGTATAACAACGGCTCGAAGGAACAAGACATGATTCAAATTACCCAATTCACGAAACTCAACAAAACAAAGCAATATTAAGCAAAATCCACATCATAATGGGTCATCAGTCATTTACTAGACCTCCCATCTCCCAAGCACTTCAATATGCGTTTCAATCACATGTCACAACCATTTCCAATACACAAGTCAAATCACATTTCACTTCATCATACTAATCACTATACTTCCAACATTATATCTCAATACATAGCTTGTAACATATCAAGGAATCACGAAGTACAATATTACTATTTAATTACGTTAATCAATTAGTGAGATAACATATCATTTCACGAATTTAATTAAAGAACTCTACATAATTCCCAATTTGGGTTAAGAATAATAACATGATAATTCTAATTATTTTCACAATATCTATTGTGGGTAATTCCCATCTACTCGAATTTAGGATTCTAAGATCACCTTACGGAATGAACAAGAGCAAGGATTCTGGACCACTCAACGAAATTCAACAACATTGGGTTCTGGACCACTCAACGGAACCAAAATATCAAGTGGTTTCTTATAATCTACCCAGACCTGTCATATGTAAAGTCAAAGCCAATATTATGGAATTGGTGCACTGGCAAATCAGGCACCCAGACAAGCTGAGAGGCTTGAGTGAGGGACAATAAAATAAGCATGTGATACAATAATAAAACTAACCATCAATCATAATTTATAAACCTTGAATATAAATCTTTCATAAGAAATCAATACCCTACTTTTGAAAACTCCGAGGGAGTCACCCAGATATCCAAAAGTTCATTTCAAACAACCATAACATCTCACACCCATATTCACATACACACAATGAAAGTAGAATTAGGGCGACATTGTTCATCCAAAGCCTACACCTTTGCAACCATCTCAAACTAAACTCAATGAACTAATGTGGATACAATCTCGGACCATCACTCAACGGGATCGCGGAGTAAGAGGGATTCCAGACCATCACTCAACGGAACCCAAACCACGATACGATTCATGACCATCACTCAACGGAATCGCAGAGTGGAGTAGGAAGGATTCCGGACCATCACTCAACGGAATCCAAACAGAACTCAGTTCCAGGCCACCCAACCGAATTGAACGGAAGTCCAAGAAGTATAACAACGGCTCGAAGGAACAAGACATGATTCAAATTACCCAATTCACGAAACTCAACAAAACAAAGCAATATTAAGCAAAATCCACATCATAATGGGTCATCAGTCATTTACTAGACCTCCCATCTCCCAAGCAATTCAATATGCGTTTCAATCACATGTCACAACCATTTCCAATACACAAGTCAAATCACATTTCACTTCATCATACTAATCACTATACTTCCAACATTATATCTCAATACATAGCTTGTAACATATCAAAGAATCACGAAGTACAATATTACTATTTAATTACGTTAATCAATCAGTGAGATAACATATCATTTCACGAATTTAATTAAAGAACTCTATATAATTCCCAATTTGGGTTAAGAATACTAACATGATAATTCTAATTATTTTCACAATATCTATTGTGGGTAATTCCCATCTACTCGAATTTAGGATTCTAAGATCACCTTACGGAATGAACAAGAGCAAGGATTCTGGACCACTCAACGAAATTCAACAACATTGGGTTCTGGACCACTCAACGGAACCAAAATATCAAGTGGTTTCTTATAATCTACCCAGACCTGTCATATGTAAAGTCAAAGCCAATATTATGGAATTGGTGCACTGGCAAATCAGGCACCCAGACAAGCTGAGAGGCTCGGGTGAGGGACAATAAAATAAGCATGTGATACAATAATAAAACTAACCATCAATCATAATTTATAAACCTTGAATATAAATCTTTCATAAGAAATCAATACCCTACTTTTGAAATCTCCGAGGGAGTCACCGAGACATCCAAAAGTTCATTTCAAACAACCATAACATCTCGCACCTATATTCACATACACACAATGAAAGTAGAATTAGGGCGACATTGTTCATCCAAAGCCTACACCTTTGCAACCATCTCAAACTAAACTCAATGAGCTAATGTGGATACAATCCCGAACCATCACTCAACGGGAGCGCGGAGTAAGAGGGATTCCGGACCATCACTCAACGGAACCCAAACCATGATACGATTCCTAACCATCACTCAACGGAATCGCAGAGTGGAGTAGGAAGGATTCCGGACCATCATTCAACGGAATCGCGGAGTACATTGCATAACCACCAATCAATGAAACAACACATGAATCAAGTTGCTCAAGTTATAAAGGCTCAACGAAACAAGAAATGAAATAATGAAACGAGTATTGACAGATGTTTCAAAGCAACAAAACTCATGACAATGGGTTAACGGTCCACCACTAACCCTTACCTTCATCAAATCAAGCCAATCAAACAAAACAAACCATATTTCCAATATGCACGTCAAATCCCACTTCATATAACAATATCATTGGCTAAATATGAAAATTAACAATTTATAGGAAAAACGATTATAAAACTATTTCATATTCACATATATTAAAGTCACTCACATTTCATCATAACATACCATCTGTGTAAATCAAACGCCTTTCGAATATGCACGTCAATTCACATACCATGATCATCATCAATACACAAGCCAAATCATGTTTGATAAACATAGGTCTATGGCTAAATATATATAAATATATATATATATAATCACATTTCAATAGAATCACATTATAAGACCAAGTCAAATTCATAGATGATACCAATATAAGAAATCAAGGTGATAACCATATCACATATATTCAAGTCACTCTCTAACCAATGTAGGCCCATTAGACTTCACTTAAGTCTCCTATAGTACTAATTTTATTATTTAGAACATTTCGAGACATGTTGATCATAACTCAATTCTCGGTCAACGATGGGGCCCACAACAATCCGCAAATCAAATTTATGATCCATAACTTCCCAAAGTCCACATTATGCTTCGAGGATAACATACTAAAGTTTCATTTTGATCCAATGGTCGAATTGTCGTCAATCACACAAACAAGTGGCAGTCCAAATTGATCACCACACCAAACAATTGAATCTTTGGAAACCAAGCTAGACATAGGTTCACATGGTCACTAGAAGGTATTTGAAACCTAGACAACACTCGTGAACGATCCCACACACCGCCACAAGCGGTGGAAGTCAAGATGGAGGGTTTACAAACCCCGAATTTCAACATTTACTAGATGAGCTCAAATTTACGTGGTAGCTAGAGCTCAACAAGAGAAACACTTTTCACAACTAGGCCGACGATAAATTCTAACCGGAAACCGTCCAATTTCACCGGAGAAAACCGGATTTCTAGGGTTCTAAACACCCAACTCTAAAATGAATACGAAAGCACAAACTAAGCATACCCACTTGAAGATTATGAAGAGTAGATGAAGTTTCATACCTCACTCGAAGGAAATCGTTGCCGGAATCGCCGGAAAAATGATAAAACCGCCGAAAAAGTCGTGGCCTCGAACTGCAAAGATGGAAAAGAAATGGAAAAATCTAACATCACAGAGATGTAGGGCTCGTCAAGAGCTTTCCATGGACACCAAGATCATCCAAAACGAAGCTCGGATGAGAAAGATACAAGCGGGTTAAGTTTAATGGGTTTATGGGTCAAATTCCCCCTAAAACGGGTTAGGCAGCACCCATTTCCATTTTTTGAAAACCCTCCCCCTTTTCTAGAGGTTTCCCTCCCATTTATTGCATTTTGGTAATATTACCAAAATGCCACCAACTTTAAACGACTCTAACTTCTCCGTTCGGATTCGGAAATAAGATCTGTTTACGCCTACGCGCTCATGGAATCGAACTCTACCTAACCAATTCAAGAGTTGACCGAAAAGGTCGAGAAAATTAGAAATGACTAAAGTAACCCTCACTTCGTTTTTCTCAAATTTAGAGAAATAAAGAACTAGTTCTAATCAAATCTTCGAAATACGTCAAGAATAAAATAAAATAAAATAATAATTTTAAAGACGGGATATCACATCTATGATGGTGCTGGATGAATTTCCAAGCGACAAGCATATTGCATATGAATTTCCAAGCGACAATCATATATTGGATAAATCAAACCGAAAGAAACAAATAAGATTTAACATGACCATGTGAGAAATTAGATATGGTATGTGTTTCCTTGTTCATCACTTCCCTTTCCTCTTTACTTGTAAATGAAATTTTTTTGAACAGTAAGTTAAGTATCAAATTATAAGTGAACTATTATGTACCTTAACCCAAATTCCCAGCTCCAAATATCTTCGTATAAACATTAAAAGATGCAAGTGAGGATTTGCCTTGGCAACTTCAGGTTCTTTTTTTTTTTTTTTTTTTTTTTTTTTTTTCCTAATGTACTATATTCTGAGTTCAAGTATTTTTCTTTCTTGGTGTAAATTAATTTAAAATATTGCAGGTAATAAAAATAAATAAATAGAAAGATAAATAGTAAACAAAACGTTGAGTACACATAATTTGTCCCATCCCTTTCTTTTTTTTTTTTTGGGTGAACTTCCTTTCTTTGAATAAGCTTGTGCTATAACGTCACTAGCTCCTTTCCTCCGTCTCTAGTTCCTTCCTTTACCTAGTGTCACTCCAACTCCCAACTCCAACTCCAACTCCAACTCCAACCACAACCAACTTTATTCATTTCAATTTACCAAATACTTCCACTTTCCCAAAATATGAATTCCTGGCTTTTCTTCTCATCCCATTTCGCCTTCTTTGTTTTCATCAACTTTCCTTTGTCCTCAAGCTTTGATTCGTACACAAATTATAGTAACGCGTTTCACCATGGAGACATCACACAAGTGGGATTTCCCTTTTGGGGAGATGGAACGCCGGAGAGTTGCGGCCATCCGGAACTGAAGCTAACATGCTCGAACGATGTTACCGCCATTGAGATTATGGGGAATCGAGGAAGAGTATACTGTGGATATGGGTTGCAAGAGAAGTGGAGAGGAAAGTATCTTTGTTCCAGTGCACGACATGCTTCTTGATCTCTTCAGCTATTCCACCCCGCCTATTTCTCCTTGCACACATCGAAGAAAACAGAGAGTCACAGTGTTTCAATGAAGCTGAAGAGTTTGGAAAACATCTCAGTATCTTCTTCTCATCCCAATCTCCGCCCTTGGATCTCATCGACAACCCAATTCCCTCCAGCAAGTCCCACAAATTCACAAAAAAAAAAAAAAGAATAATTTCAAATGAAAATCCATTTCTAAATCCAAAATCACAAAAAGGAAATTTCAACATAAAACCAATTTCGAAATCCAAAATCACAAAACCCCCATATTTGAACAAAAGAAAACCCCAAATTAATTTAAGTTTTTTTTCGTTCATATACAAAATTGAGCATAATAAAAACTGAACCAAAAGTCTTAATTGCTTACCTACGTGAAGAGTATTTCAGAAAACAGCGCCGTTGGAGGCCAGTGCGATGCCCAGGCTTCACCTGGAATTAGTCGACTCGCTGAACTTGGGTGCCCCAGGGCTCACTCCACTTATTTGCTTGGAGCTAAAGAACAGAACCAACACAAACACGCATATAAAAAATTCATAAAATTTGTTTCTACTAATGTGTAATTCCGATTTGAGTTCCAATTCACAGGAAAAAAATTTAGCCATATGCAAAAAGAAATAAAGTGTGAAGAAGATGATTTCATCAGAGAGCTTACCTCTGCAGTTGTTGCCGACTTGAACAAATCAAGCATCTGTAGCAGCATTCAGAAAGAGATTTGACGGAAGTGAGATAAACACCAAAGAAGTCAATCACTGAGAAAACATCAAAAACCAAAATCAGATGCCAAAAATCCATAAAATTAAAAGAATTAAAATATGGGTTTTATTAATCAGGTAGTGAATCACTAAAATACCACGAATGATGCTGAGAACTAAATCAAACAACGGTAAAAATTAAACCCTACTTTATTTTTATTTTTTAATTCGAAAAAAGAAAGAGGGTAATGATTTTTCTTCACAAACCTCTCTAACCCAATGAAGGGCGCTCCTATCAAGTCCTTCAGTGAGCATCTCTTCTCGGTTCTTCCTTTACCTGCACAAAAAAAAAAAAAAAAAAAAAAAAATTTAAAACCCACAAACCAAAAACTACAAAAAAAAAAAAAAAAAAAATCAACTTTTTTTTTTTCTGCAGAGATTCAGAAAAAGAAAACTGGAGAGAAAATTGAAGAGATAGGTAGAAAGATCGTCAGGAGACGATCAACTTTCTCTCTTGGGCCGAGACCAAATTCCGGCAGGATTGGCCGGAATCGGAAAAACTCTGCCAAAAAAACCGTCACTGTTCTAGGCTCCAATCTTTGAACACGGTTGATTTTGAGGTGTGGGTATCATATCAGATGGAAGAGGGTTCTGATACGAATCTATAGGCTCTGACCTCGCGCGATTTCGTTGCCGTATGAAAAAGTTAAGATGAAATGAAGTTTTTGGAGTGGAAGAAGGAAGCAAGAGGAGAAGAACAGCAGTGCAGGTGCTGATCAGCACGCAGGAAGGGAAGTGACTGGTTTGGTATTTTTTATGACAAAATTATAATTTAAAATAACAATTATTGAAAAAAATACTGTTTACATCACGAAAATGTTCCTGGATTATTTAATGTACTATCTTGGACTTCTTCTGATTTTTTTTGTTTTAAGAGCATTTATATCCAAAAAATTTTGTCGAAGAGGGTGATCCAAAAATAGGCGTCCGGCTTTATATATAAAAGATGTCTATTTGAACTTTTCTTTTATTTTACTATGTAATGTGATAAGACTTGATAGTTATTATTATTGTACAATGTGCCAATGTCTTATTCTATTTTATTAGAAATATAACTCTCATTCAAAATACATGACGGCATTCAAAATGTAATTGGTTGAAGCCACTATTTGGTTGGATGAAACATGCCTATATTATAATTGTAATCCTATTAAAAAGTACTATTTAGTAATTGTAATCAACAAACAAGTCCTTATTTGGAATTATATTTTACAATGCATCTGATTCATTTTTCTTTTTCTGGGATTTTCCTGTGGTTCTGTGGGGTTTTTACTTTCTTGTGGATTGTGCAAACCAGAAAATACTTTTCCCAGTCCATGATGTCATGTTTCCATATTCCGACTTGGTTGTATATGGTTTTCCGTTTGCAATGATATCTTCATGAATTTTTTTTATTTTTGGTTGAAATTCATGATTTTAGATTTAAAGTTGTATATTTTTTGTTTTTTTGTTTTTTTTTTTTTAGTTTCTGCTAGCAATAACATAAAAGATTCTAAAAGGAAATGTATTGTTTTCCAACTTCTTTCCATTATGTTAATAGTCAATCCATTTTTACCTGTTACCGACACAAGATGGGTTCAAAAGAGGTTGATAAAACTATACACTGATTGCTGCTACAAGTCATCTGTGACGCCCAATATGAAGCTGCTTAAGAAACTCTGTGAGCAGGAGGTAAGGCTAGAGGAAATTCGAGTGATAAACTCATACTTTTGTCTTTCGGGTTTCAGATGATGATGTTAATGTGTCTGATTGTGGACTACAAGACTTTTCATTAATGTCATTGTTGGTTGCCCTGCATGCCGATAAAACATTTGCATTGCTAGACCTTTCTCACAATGAGTTAGGTAATACTAATAGCATGTGATTTCTAGCCTACGCTTATTTAGATTCGAAAGTGTTGCTTCTGGACTAGAAAGTATTTAGCAGCCTTTCTGTTAAACATTCTTCACTTACTAAAACATTTTCCCAGGAATTGTGGGCAGTATTAATTGTTTATTGGCCTCATTGTTTCCCAGGAAATGGTACAATGAACAAACTGCAACAAGTAATCACTTCATCATGCCAAAAATCTGCTGGATTGACGTTGGATCTCCACTTCAACCGATTTGGTGTAACTTCTTTGGTTCATGTATTTAATTAACATTGCAAAAAATTTCATGTTAAAGCTTAAGCTGACTTCTTTGAATGATTCATATACATGTTTTTCCCATGTATTAAGTTTATGCAAGAAAGACTGTAAGCAATGGTGAACTTTGACTCTCTCCGCCTTTTGTTTGTTGCCAGATGGCTTTATTGTGGATTAGAAATCCACCATCCAAGATCAAACCTAATGTACTAGATCAGACCTCAAACAGGGCTATCTTACAAAAATCAAAACCTTCCAAGCTTGGCACTTTGAAAAGGTTTAGATTCACTTAAAATCATTCGTTCTTTCAGTATGCACAGGTTACTCTATCCACTAACTGGGGTGAATATACAAATTTCTTTCTTATGCAGATTTTCAAAATTAAGTCTGAATGGACTGAGGCTAATGTTGAGAGTTGTCCCACATTGGTGAGGGACAAGGTTTGCTATGTGCTTATATGGTCTTGGGCTACTCCCCATATTGCCAATTGGTTTTATGGTGGAACCCCAATTTCAAACAATCTGTAGTTGATAGCCTTTGCAAGCTTGCTAAAACCTTGTCCTTGTCAGGATTTAAGTCTTCGGGAAACTGGTATTGGTATTGTGAGTGCACTGTCATTTTGCATTTACTTCTCGGTTCTCACTGTTGTTGGACTTCCGTCACCATGCATATTCTCCTTACTGCTTTCTTCCAATTTTGTTTTTTAATATTCTTTTGCAGGGTGAGGCCTTACTATTAACTGAGTCATTGTTCAGCCAAACTTCAGAGTTTGTGAAACTTGACTTTTCAAAATGTAAAGTGACGTCTAATTATATTCACAGACTAAGCACCGATTCTTCTATGATTTGTGGCATTGTTGAGCTGAACCTTTCGAAAAATCCTATCACGAAGAAGGTTTGTTCTCTCATTTGTATATACAAATACCTGAGATTTTTTGTTGGAGCTGCATGAGATTATTTTGTCATTAACTCTCTTCTGGCCTTTACATGTCCTTTGTCCATCCACTCAATTTGTGTAACCTTTGACCTGAATTGTCATTCTTCACCATGTACGCCCAAATCCGTCCAAGGGCTTTATCTTGAAAGAATGTTGTCATTAGTCTCTTTGCTAGTCTAAGAATCAAGTTTCTGCTACGAGAATTTCTTGGATCTTACCAAGACAAAAAGGGTAGTCGACACATGTCTAATTAATTCCATTTCATCACTATGAACACAGGGCAACAATGCACTATCATCAATGCTTTGGGATTCTCAATGTTGTCTGAAAGTGTTGTCTCTTCAAAAGTGCGAGCTCGGGACTGCTGGAATTCTTCGAATAATCAAGACATTATCAGGTTCACACCACTAAGCTCACCTCTGTCCTTACTCCCAAATATTAGTCCCATGAAATGGAACTAATAATAATTGTTTGGTTTGATGTTTTAAGCAGGTAATGGTTGTCTTGAAGAGCTGAATCTTGCTGAAAATGCCAATGTGGAAACACAAAACTCTGAATCTACTCCGGACCCCTTCTGTACCAAAGGAAGCTGACCCTGCTCAACAGGGTTCCTACCATGCGAACACTGATTTAGATGCGCTTGAAGTTGCTGATAGTGAAGATGATCAAGAAAAAGTTGAAACTGCTGCACGTGAACTTGATGACAGCTTTACAAGCCCATGGCGGAGTAATTCCTCGTCTCCTGTGCACCGGTTTATTCAAGAGCTTTCTACTGTCGTTGGTATGCCAAAAAATTTGCAGCTACTGGGAAAATGCACCGGTTTATTCCAGAGAAAATGCAGAAATATTGCATTCTTCATGGTCAAGGTCAAGAGTCGGTGCAGCTTGGAGGCATATCAAGGATCAGACCATCCATTTTAGGGGTGGGCAAACAGGTAGACGACCTGCAGGTCGGGACGGATAATCATGGTTTGGGACGGGTCCAATTTTTTTGTCAGAATAAACGGGGAGGGCCGGGTCCAAATCTTCAGACCTACAGGGCCCCGGACCGGCCCATTTCTATAATGCAATGGGTGGCACTGTTGGAGGAATAGAAACCCACCTATTTGAATGAATGAATAGGCCCATTCCTATAATGACAATACGAGGAAATTGGTTTCATTGGGCTTGTTTCTAATATAATTATACAAAATGAAACCTTCCCAAGCTTCCAAAGTCTTCCCCCTTCTTCGATTTCAAACTGAAACCCACCAAGTTCATACATCTCTCATTTCTCTCACTCTCTGCAAGTCCAGCGAACTTCTTCACGTCTCTCATTTCTCTCTCACCCCCTTCTCTCTCTCTCTCTCTCTCTCTCTCACACTCTCTGCACGTCTCTCATTTCTCTCTCACCCCTAATTCGAGCATCACCAAACTTCTTCAAATCCTTCCATTTCTGATCGTAATATGCTCAGTCTCTCCCTTGATTTTATCGAAATCTCACTCAGATGGACGAAGATGGCACATGGGTCTAGACAAGAGAAGACGGTCCAGATCAGAGATAGACAGGGGACTGAAAGGGGTGGAGCTGAGAGACTGAGATGGCGAGAGCAAAAGCACTGAACGCGTACAAGGTGTTTTGGCTTAGGGTTTTTCTCTCTTTTCCCCGAGGGACAAAACTAACAACTTTTTGCATTCTATGTATGAGGGAAACAAAATGAGTGTTTTTAGACTCCTTGTTGCACCCCTATGCTGCACCTCCCCTAGGGTTTGGTGCCTCAGGCTTTATGCCATGCGTCAAGCCCACCACTTACCAACTTTGAATTTGTGGCTTAGGCCCCTTTTAATTAAACAAAGCCCACTACCTATTTAAATGAAATCATGTCCAATATTCCCAAATAATTAATCCAATACAATTTATAATTAATTATACCTTATAATCATCTATATATAACTTCACTAAAACTTATCATATGTGTATGACATCTTAGGTTCTAATTAAAGTCGGCAGTGAAACTAATCAATCAATTTATTTAATCCTACAAACTATGAGTGACATCTAGCAACATGTCATGGCTACCTGGGTTAGTAGAAGTATCCGCAAGCAAATCATGATACTTTTCCAAACCTTGATTTTAGTTACAATGCAAGTCGATTCTTATATCATCCATATCCCGATCAAGATTTAATGACATGGATATGTGTCAAATCACATGTAGTAATCTACGATTGCATGATGAATCACATGTTGAAGCAGTTTTTACAAACATATCTTAATTACCAAGTGCTTCAGTCAAAGATTTATGAGATGGATCTTCAAGTGGCTTTGAGGGATATCTCATTTTGTTGAACAATTACCATAATGTGATAGATTCCTTATTGCGCATTCATGTGCCTTCATATTTATACATATGCATGAACTGAATATCACACTATCGAGCCTTGCGATCTCATTAAGGCCTTAAGGTAACCAAAGTTCGTACCTACAAATATAAAATATCTTGATGCCTCAAGTCTAAGAACAATTTGCATAATACAACCAAAAGCTTTGTAACATTTATACCCATCACGTTTCTAACATGCGTAGCACGAGACCAATGCTATCCTTAATACGATATACATCAGCTTTTCCGAATAGTTGATGTCCAATTGACTTTCCAAATGGTAAGGAACTTTATCTAAAGGCTCAATGACTATGGAAAACAAGTCTCCATGCCTAAACCTCATTTAGGACATTGTTTCCATACCTTAAGTCTCATGGACTCATTCATAGCATATTATCACTATAATATAAAGCCAAACTCATGAATGAGTAGATCTTGCGCATATATTTATTAATATGAATTTGTTACTTAAAATCCAATATTACGAAATTGGCTTTTAAGACACAACTCCAATACAGGTATAACATCAAGACACAAAACCTTTCACATGGAACTCGACATGTTCACTCACCACATTGCATGTATAAGGCCATAAAGGCTAAACTCAAAGGTACCCTGGTTAACGTTCAATTGTTTGTATGACAAGCATTCAAACTCCAATGTAGGTATAACAACTAGACATAAAATCTTTCGCATGGAACTTGACATGTTCACTCACAATGTAGGTATAAGGCAATTAAGGCTGAACTCAGAGGTACCCTGGTTAGTGTTCAATTGTTTGTATGATGTTGATGCACAAAATTGGCGAGGACTTTGGTACAACAGAAAGTGTGAAGTTTATGACCTTCACTAGATTGCTCTGGTCATTAGTGTGGATAAGTATGTAAATGGATAGAGATAGGGAAGCAAACAACACAAGATGTATTGTGGTTCACCCAAGTTGGGCTACGTCCACATTGGTGTCGATTCCGTTTCACTATGTAAATGTATGGATTACAATGGACAAGCAAGGGAGCTCTCTGTGTGTTGCCCTTTGTGCTTCCCTTTGCTATCTGTCTTCTTCCTCTAATGAGTGCGAGGGAGCCCTTTTATAGAATAAGGGTTTCCTCCCCTCTTACACGAATCATGGGCTAAGTAATGAAGCTCAAATACTAAGGCCCAATATATGGTACAATAGAAGTCCCCCAGGTCTTCAGTCAAGAGAGTCTTTTGACTGGAGACTTCAAATTCAATCCATGTGCGGGCCGAAGTGACTAGATGTCGTCTAGAACTAGTACTCGACATAAGACAGTGCTTAACGTGAAAGAGGTAGCACACGTTGCGAGGTTGCTCGGCTAGAGGCAATACTCGCGGTGAGGCGGTTGCTCGGCTGGAGGCGGTGCTCGTTGCGAGGCGACTCGGCTTGTGGCGTTCTTCATTGCGAGTATGCACTCGACATCAGCGTAAGCTCATTATGAGTTAACTCTTGACATGACTCGGGTCCGCTTGTCGGGTTCACATATTGGGTCTATGTGTCGGATCTGCAGATCAGGTCCATAAGTCGGGTCTTTAAGTCGGGGCCATACGTAGGGTCTTTGAGTTGGGTCCGTGAGTAAGGGTGTCCAAGTTTGACGGTGTCTAATCTTGTAAGTGCCCGAACGAATAGGTGTCCAAGCTCGCGACCGTCCAAGCACTTAGGTGTCCAAATGAGCGAGTGTCCGAGGAAGTGGGTGTCCGATCAGACAAGAGATTACTGTTCAGACTAAATATTTGTCACCATAAGAATGTGGCTCATCGATCTATAAGTTGATAGGCTTCTTTAATCAATAACAATGTTGATCAATAGAGCTAGTTGCTCAATAATTCCTAACAATGAATGACAATATAAGTACGAACGTATAATGAATAAATCAAATTGACAAAGTTTGTCACGGCAAAATATTATACTATGTGCCTTCTATAAATAAATAATTTATTCAGTCGGTAAATCACATGTTGTATAAGTGACATAGTTTAATGGCAGTCACAATTCATGCACATATAACTATGCATATCAGTTTGTACTTGTCACTTGTATCAGTAGCTGCATGACTCTATTTGTCATGTTGCACACACCATGTCATGAACTATTAATCAAATGCAAATAGTACTATCTAAATATCGTGCTGACTGTCACTGCGACAAGATTGAAAAAAGTGCATAATGCAATTACTTATATATATATATATATATATATGTTATAAAAAAAAAATTAAAGTTTGAGAGATAACCTTTTTAATGGTAGATGTAAAATATCATATTAAAATATAGCACAAGAGGTTAACAAATAAAGACAGAAGAATAGATGATGTTACTGATATTTTTCTCTCGTTCTCTTCTTCTTATCTTTTCTATTACATGAAAACATGCGGAGTGCTCTATTTGTAGAGCAACTCCAAACTGATGCATTAACTGTATGTTGAAACTTATAACATGTCTTCTGACAATACAATTTCATATTCAACTTTCACTTTGCATGTGGATTGAAAACTTCTGCCCATGCTGAAGAATTCTGCTAACATACTCTGTGGACATTTATTGCCTTCAAACTTTTCAACAATATATATATATATATAGTGGTACTTAATGTATAGTGAACAAAATAGGCACGCCATATATAGTGGCACTTAATGTATAGTGAACAAAATAGGCAGTATGGCGTGTATGAAGCATATACAGTAATTACGTATGAAAATAATATTTAAATAATAAATATAGTGTTCATAATGATTAAAGTTGTGTTATTTTAAAAGGCGGTGGCCGACATATTAATAAAAGAATAAAGAATTCTTATCTTCTTCGCAGTTGTCTCGCGGGTTTTTTCAGAAAGTGGGCATGGTGGGAACATGCACTCCCCTTCATGATGAAAGTCTTTATCTTTTTCAGAAGTTGGTGGGCATCTTCTAGTACAACAAAAAGTGGAGACGGGGAACCTTGCACTAGTTCTTATCTTATTCATGAGTGCTTCTCGTGGGTGTTTTTTCAGGCCACTGGTTCATTGATTTGCTCGTTAATGGCGGTCTCACTTTCGTCAGTGTATTTCTGATAGCAAGTGACGGTCTGGAAGCATGTCAGCTCTTGGCTAAAATCCGGTAACCCAATAGTGTGGTGAAGAATCCTGTGCGTCCCGCAATCGTTCAAGTTGGGTCCTCCAACTATACAAATCAATGGCAGACTCTCACTGTAAGCTCCCGCGATAACATTGAGAACACTGAGCCCACCCACAGTGAAAGTTACAACACACGCCCCGACTCCCCGCGACCGGGCGTAGCCGTCAGCAGCGTACCCGGCGTTGAGTTCGTTGCAGCAGCCGATGTTGGTGAGCCTGGGCTCGGCGATGAGGTGGTCAAGGAGGGTTAAGTTCAAGTCACCGGGGACAGTGAACACGTCGGTGACGCCGGTTTGGACGAGTCGGCGGGCGATGTGGCCACCCAGAGTGGCGTCAGAGGAGTTGACGGTGGAGGGGGCAGAGCTTTGGATTGCTAAAGCGGCACCGTTCGGTAGGCTGCCGACGTCGGTGCACGCAGGCTTGCAGACGTCGAGGGAATCGATTTTGGTGTTCATGGGTTTCTGAACTGGGTTTTGATCGTACTAAAATACCGTTCTTGAAAACTACTCGGAAAACAGAAAATATGGGAACTTTGCAATGGGATTTGGGTTTTTCTGGGATTTATGGAATTTGGTTTTTTGCAGATCCACGGTGGAGACAGGTGGTTTGATGAAAAAATGAAAGATAACCGACATAGCTTTTCGTGTCGATTCCCACAGACGGCGCCAAATATTGATGTACAAAATCGGCGAGGATTTTGGTACAATAGAAAGTGTGAAGTTTCTGACCTTCGCTAGATTGCTCTGGTCATAAGTGTGGATAAGTATCTAAATAGATAGAGACAGGGAAGCAAACAATACAAGATATATCATGGTTCACCCAAGTTGGGCTACGTCCACATTGATGTCGATTCCGTTTCACTATGTAAATGTGTGGATTACAATGGACAAGTAAGGGAGATCTCTGTGTGCTTCCTTTGCTATCTGTCTTCTTCCTCTAGTGAGTGCGAGATAACCCTTTTATAAAATAAGGGTTTCTTCCCCTTTTACATTAATCATGGGCTAAGTAATGAAGCCCAAATACTGAGGCTCAATATATGGTACAACATATGATAAACATTCAACTATAATAAAGTGCTTAAAAATGGTATGATTTTCAGTTTAGTAAGATAATAATATGACTACAATAGTGTTTCCCTACTTTAGACTAGAAATCTAATCAAATAATTAAACACACTAAAAGAAAATACAAAAAACTTACTTAAGCTTGGAGACTTACTTGAATATGTACACATGAACATCATCAGTGTAGTCTGGACATGTATTACAAATTGTCCTTAGTGTAGATACATTTCGTTTGTTTCTTCGTTTTAGTGTAGTCAAAATCTCCTTTAGTTGCACCAAACTTTTAGACAAATCAGTCAATAACGAAATCTCTTTAGATGATAATCTACCAGCAAATGAATAACCCTCCAAATGACCTGCTACTGTGTGATTATGCACTCCAATTAGTACCGTCAATATCCAATCATTATCAGTTGCTAGCTTTTTATCTTTTAATTGAAACGAGCATCCACATTTTTTCATTCCAGAATTACTTCTATCCTCATCCTTTATGTCTTTTTCGTGAATTCGACTTACATATTGTCCATTCCTTTCACAACCCAATGTAAGTCTAGGGCTCCTGTTATCTTTTCCACCTTGATTGGATCGTAAAGTCACAATAACAAAACATACATTCCCAACTTCTCGAGCCCATTGTATTAATTCTTCTCTACTCTTGAATAACTACGTACCAAAATTGCACATTATGAATAAACATACAAGAGTATAAGTAAATCATTTGCTTAGTCAAGCAAATATTACCTTATTTGTGGTAAATTCATTAGTACAGTCCACCGTATGTGTAGATGCTGAATTATTACCACATTCATCTATCTGCTGCAAATGAATTCCACCATATGTAAATAAATGGGCATTACATCAAGTTGAAAATATTGCTAATTAAGAAGGGGATTTGTGTGTAGGTTTCAGAGACAACACATCAACTTGGACGATTATCACTGTCAGTTGCGACAAACATGCCTTACTTGGATTATTACCCTAACCCAATGAAAACGAATTCCAGAAGTTCTCATATAAAAACGTGAAACAAATTGCACCCTAACTTAAAGCAAATTCAAATAAAAATTCACAAAGCTATACTTCAATTGTATGATGTCGACAATGTTGACAAATCAAGATGACGCACATAAAATCATCTTTTACCTCTTCAACGGTAATATAATAATCTACTTCTTCTATAG
Source organism: Pyrus communis (assembly GCF_963583255.1). Classification (NCBI taxonomy): domain Eukaryota; kingdom Viridiplantae; phylum Streptophyta; class Magnoliopsida; order Rosales; family Rosaceae; genus Pyrus; species Pyrus communis. The sequence goes on from NC_084813.1 coordinate 3,452,664, forward strand.
AAACGTCATCTTCTAAGTTCATTCTTTTTGTTTTCTCTGAATGAAAGGAGATGAGAAGGATGAGTTAGGATTTAAGGGAGACAAATCGTTTAAACATAGCGTGAGAGTTATCATCCCCAAACTTTTCTTTTTTGTTTTTTATTAAAAAAATTAAATAAAAAAAAAGTAATGCAAAAGAAAGTAACCAAGGTCTTTATTAGTTATTTTATAAATAGACAAATTTGTAATTAAAAAATTCATAAAAAGGTGAATGGAAAGATAAGATATTGAAAGTGGGAATAACAGCCCTTTTAAGATATTTTCTCTTTTTGGTGGTACCTTTCATTGACTCAATCATCCCTTGACTTTGCTACATAGCTTCTAGCTTCTAGAGTTAGATTCCGTCGTGCCTTGACTTTGGTACACATTTTCCATACCATAAATAATATTAAACTTATACGCGGCTTCTTCGGATGGCCGGTGTACAAGAAATTCAAATATCATTTTTTTGGTCGAAATTCAAATATGAATGACGGAAAAATTCTAATTAAAGTTCAACGTCAACAACAAACCCAAATTCGACCCCAACAGCAAACCCTAAAATTCGAAAATTCTAATTAAAACACAAAATTACATAATCAATTGCATAATTAAAGAGAAAACAATAACTAGATTCAATCAATTGAAAGAAAATTGCAAGAAAAATAGGGGGGGGGGAGAACAGAGGGAGGGGCGGAACTTGGGAAGAACAAGAAAAGTGAAAAGACGAACTGGGATTCAAACGAAGAAGAAGAATTTGAGAAGACGAACTGGGATTCAAACGAGAGAGCAAAAGTGCGTCTGGAGAGGAAGAGAGAGCGTCTTGAGACCCATAGTGGGTCTGGAGAGGAAGGAGAGAGCGAGAGATTTCAGCCTGACTAAATTGTACCGTGGTTTTGGACGGTATAAGTAAGTGGGTAAATGCTGTATAAAAAAGGTGGGTCCGGATTATTTAATCCGGTGGTTATTTAATCCAAAAGGACACCAAACACTATACTCTGTATTATTAGTACTATCTGGTGTTTTATCCAGCGTTCCAAACAGGGCCTTAGAATATTTCAAAGGGCCTACATTTCAAGATTTGGAAGTTGGAACAAATTATATATTAAAACGAAACAAGAGACCTGACTCTTATTCCTTTTACTAATTCCCCATTCGTTCTGATGCTCCAAACTCTTTACTGAGATTTTTCCTCCAACATCCATCATGCAGTTCTTTCTGCTCCAATCGTTGTTTCCATTTCTTTTGATCGTTTCCTTTCTTTCGATCAACGTCGAGTTAAGTCTATGCCAGAATGATCAACAATTCACAAACTGCAGCAGCGAACTCAATTGTGGTGGCGTCGGAGGCATATCATATCCCTTTTGGGGGGTAAACCGAGCTAGTTACTGTGGTCAACCCGGATTTGAGGTCCAATGCCTAGACAACGTCCCTGTGTTCAACATGACGGGTGCGAGCTATAGAATTCTGCAAATGAACACTACAACAAATTCTCAGACCGTTAAGGTTGCTAGGGACGAGCAAATGAACACTACAACAAATTCTCAGACCGTTAAGGTTGCTAGGAACGATTACTGGGGTAGTATCTGTAATCCGACTTTCGTCAACACCACCCTCAACTTCTCTCTGTTTGATTATGTTTCTACGTATACAAACATGACGTTTTACTACCAATGCCCTACCACCATAACGCTTCCTAGTGTTCAGTCCTGCAACACAAGCTCTGTTTTCTATTTGACAAGTCAGGTGTTATCTTCTGTGAGCTGTACATATGAGGTTATTGTTCCCGTTTATACAACAGCTGCTCTTGCTATAGAGGCCGGTCAAACAACTACGATCACCGATGCGGTAGACGGGGGTTTCTCACTGCAATTGCAGATTGACAACGATCAATGCGACAAATGTTTGGAATCAGGAGGACAGTGTGGGCTTAACACTAGTACTAATTCTGGATTCAGTTGCTTTTGCGCAGATCAAGCCTATGCAACCATATGTAATGCAACTCAATCGGGAGGTACGTCTGTCCCTTGTCATTCTCATATAAATTACACATTTGGAACTCCTAGCTTGCTTTTTGTTTCAGATGATTAGTCGTAAAATGTGAGCTATCTGGTCCCATGCTAAAATTAGGAAGCAGAGGGAAGGAATCTAAACCGAGATCCCCTCTCGCAACTCTGCCCTGCTTCTCCCCTCCCATCTACCATTTACAAACCTAAATCCCGCAAAAATCGAAACAAAAAAGGCAAAAAAACTTCAGTATTTCCATTTTCATAACCAGATCCAAACCCAAAATTCGAAACAAAAAAAAGCAAAAAGAAAATTACAAAATCGCTGTGCGTTTCATTACGCACAGCAGTTGTCCAATCACACATGCACAACGATCGTTCTAATCACACATGCACAACGATCGTTCTAATCACACATGCACAACAATCGTTCTAATCACACATGCACTCCAGACTCCCTGATCGCAGACCGTCGCCGTTGATGCCGGAGAAGCAGGCCGATGAATACCCAGATGACCCGGACTCTGATCTGGGTTTTGATTTGCCAATTGGGTCCTAGAAAAAATAGGAAAAAAAAGGGAGATGAACGGAGAAAAATAGGAAGAAAATGATTGAGATGAAGAGGGAGAGGGACGAAGAAAATAAGGGATTAAGATGGAGAAAAATTAGGAAGAAACAGAGGGAGAGGAGAGAAAAAGAGGGTGAGGAAAGAGCAAAGTTATTAAGGATGAGGGAGATGAACGGAAAAGAAGTAGGAAGGGTCCAAAGGGACTAGGGAGGTTTCTAGAACGGAAAAAAATGGATAAAAGTATGAATTAAATAATAATAAAGATGAATTAAATTATATTAAATATTTATTATTATTGATTAAATAATATAATATTAGATTTTGTTATGATTCTGTTCTTTAATCCGATACTACAACAAACACTTTACTAAGTCAGTCAAGTTTAGTTTAGTCTAACTTATGAGAGTGTATTCAATTAAAATTTTAAGTAATTTTCTGAAATTCAAGGTTGATTTTAAAGAATTTGATAAAGTTGAGGAATTAGAGAGAATTAGAGAGATTTCGTAGTGTATTTTAAGCATCCAAAAATCTCACATCTTCCCATTCGAGGGAATTGAATCAAAATTTTATATGAAATCTCTACAAATCAATTAAACTTCATAAAAATCTATTAAAGTCTATCAAATTCTCAATTGAATACACCACTTTTAGTCTTTGAAACTAATTTAGTCCGATATAATCTAATGCAACAAATGCACCATTCAAGATTTTTCATATTTTGGTCAGTTTGTGTTGATGTACAACTGCTCTCTCCCATCATGGAGCAACGGTAATATTCCCTCACATTTTTGTGTGAGCTGATGAATGAATCACCATCGCGTGTGCTTCTCTGATTGTCTCTGCAATTTTTTTCCATTCCCAGAATTCCAAAACATAAACTCTTAACAGTTTGAGCCCTTGTTGGTGCCTTTCTACTCAACCCTTTTTAAACTTTTCCTTAAATTCCAGTTTAACATATTACAAGTAGTGAAATAAAGGTTCATGCATACTTGTCAAACGGTGTATTGCTGTCGAAATATACACATAACCTACCATACAACTATACCCACCTACCATACAACTATACCCATTCCACCGACAACGTGTCCGCCTTTGTTGACTTTGATGCTTGTAATCTAAGTGCAGAGCAATTTAGGCATACAAATCCGAGATTAAGCCAATTTTTCTATTAAGGTGGCTGATGTGTTAGCTATATGCAAAGTTGACCATAAAAATAGTTACGAACTTGGCCATAAAAAATTTCCATTGGTTACTAGTAATTAAATTAACGTTCCAAATGAAACTATCATCTTCTCTTTTTTTCTTCGACTTTGAATAGTACTCTCTCTCTCTCTCTCTCTCTCTCTCTCTCTCTCTCGCCATGGAAATACATTACTATCCCTTCCAAAACCTCTCTTGGCTCCTTGTGATCTCAACTACCATATGCCTTGTTCATGGCTGAAAATCTTCAGCTGTAGATGACAATCGATACTTCAACTGCAGCGCATCGTTTCAATGAGCACATGATTAGATTGCTAGCCTAACAAAAATTTAGCATATGAGCGCACATTATGTGTGTCACATACTTTTAAGAGTTCGTCTCTTTTCTCTCCATCCAATCAATTCCATATAGGTTACTTCCACATTCCACACTCATTCCTCCACCCACTACACTTTTTTTTTCCTTCTGTGCTATGCTAAATGTTCTCCTATTTTCTGTTCTTATACTACTAATCTAACTATGGGCACTTTTAAATTTTATCTTATTTTCTAGAAAGTAGAAAATTTCTGCACACCATTTTCTCCAAAATGCGTTATTTATTTCCTCACATCATTTTCTCCAAGTGCGTTCTTCTAAGTTTGCTCCCCTTCATTGTTTTCTTAAACTAGTGCTATAACCATGCCCACTACCAAATAACTTTCTCACTCTTATTGTGGGCGCTCACAATTCCATCCAATTTCTTTCCTATTACCATGACAAAATCCATGCATTGTGTTTGTAATATGAACTGAAGATCCAGTATCAAACCACCATAAATTAGCAGGAATTTCATTCAAATTAGAATCCACACACACATAGACATCAGTTCTACCTTTACTTCTCCACCAATCCTTGAAAAATTCACAATCCTTTCTATAAGTCTTGCAATGATGACACTTAATTTTAGAAACATCTTTGGGTTTAACATTAAGATTGTTAGACTTAGAGGGTTTAGTATATTTGGCAGACTTACCGGACTTACCTAATTTGCCAAAGAATTTAGATACCTTACCAAAGCATTAGTGGTCTCTTTATTCCCAACATGCACAAGGTTCACAGATTGAATCTCTTTGCCTTTTTCTTGTTTTTGTTGAGATTCCTCTTGCACACATTGAGCAATTAATTAACTCATCAACAATCCATGTCTTGTCTTGAGTATTATAGGACACCTTCAATTGACTGTATTTTGCTGGTAGTGCTTGTAGAATCATGATGAACACTTCTCCTTCTAAAATAGGAAAAAGTTAAGAAGAGCGCATAGTTAGATTGCCAGCGTAACAAAATTTTAGCACAGGAGAGCACATTATTTGTGTCACATACCCTTAGAGTTCGTCTCTTTTCTCTCCATCCAATCAATTCCATAGTGATTACATCCAAATTCTACCTTCATTCGTCCACCCACTACACTTTTTTTCTCCTTCTGTGCTATGCTAAATATTCTCCTATTTTCTGTTCTTAAACTAGTAATCTAACTATGGGCCCTTTTAAATTTTATCTTATTTTCTAGTAAGTAAGAAATTTCCGCACACCATTCCAAGTGCATTATTTATTTCCACACACCATTTTCTACAAGTGCGTTCTTCTAAGTTTGCTCCTCTTCTTTGTTTTCTTAAACTAGTGCTATAACCATGCTCACTACCAAATAACTTTCTCACTCTTATTGTGGGCTCTCACAATTCCATCCAATTTCTTTCATATTACCATGACAAAACCCATGTGGCTTTCCATGGGAAACGAAACTTCAAAGTGCGTGCCCTCTTTTTTCTGATTTCTTAGTATCATCTCCAAGTTCTTTTCGACTTGGTAACCAATTATTTCTTCATAATATTCAAAGCTGGGGGCAAATGAAAGATGAGTTCTGTTTTTATTCTAAAAAACAAATAAAGCTTCAGAAGAGGTAGACCCAAAAGCGACGCTGCTGTACAGGGACAAGGGACAGTGGAAACTTTGTTGTCAAAGATGATATAAGAGCTGATCAATTGTTATAGCAGAGCTCTGATCACCCTTGTGATACCCTGCTACGAAGCCAGCTCCTGGGATACGGTATTAATTCTGGAACGAGGACTGCCATGACTTCCTGGAAAAGTGAAAGCGATCTGTCAACTGAGATATTCTTGCTTGTAATTTCCCAAGAGACGCCGTCACAAATATTCACCAATCTGCAAGTGCTTGAAAGGGTTCGTACCAAAGTCAGAAGGGAAATGGAGCAGTGGAAACTGGATGGGAGGGTGTGTGAGGAAAACCAAATTGTTTTGTGAGAGGTACACAAATAAGTCATTCACATTGAGAGGAAAAGAAGATGATGATGGGTTTCTGAAGCTGGTAGGGTTCAAAGTACCAGATTCTCATGAGTTTGTGTCCTTAGATTCTGACAGCACATCCGCCGACTGCAAGACAGTGCGCTAAATAATTGTTCTTACAAAGCGTATGCACTTGTTTTTAAAATAGGGTGTTTGGACACTCATATGCAGGAGTTTCCCTCTGACGGCGTAGATGTTTATATTCGCCTAGCATGCGCAGAACTAGCAGATGAACTAATGATACTAGTGCTTGATGCCTTTTTTTTTTTTTTTTTTTTTTTTTTGTTCAAAAGTGCTTGAAGCCTTGGACAAATCAAATTATCAAGCAGTAACTTTTCTTTTCCTATATATCTCATGCTTGTTTTTGTATTGTAAATTTTACAGGTAAAGGAAAGCCAATAAAGTTAATTGTGAGCCTTACGGTTGTTTGTTTTATCGGTGTATTGGGTGCCATAGTGTTCGGTTTGTGCAGGATGAGAGCTAAGCAAAAAGGTAATTAAGTGAAAGAGATCAAGGTGTTGGATTAATATAATGCATTAGCAGATTATCTCTCAAAACTTTGGAAGTTGTTTTGCTTTGATTCAGTGTTCGATGTGTATATTTGCAAAATCAGGACACATCAAAATAACAAGGAAACACATCAAAATGACAAGGGACACCCTTCAAGAATATATAGGTGGAAAACATGATCTGTCTGAGTTACTGATCTATGATTTTGATAGCATATTAGTTGCTACGGACAATTTCAGCATAGAAAACAAACTCGGGCAAGGAGGCTTTGGTCCAGTTTATTGGGTAATTATTATTATTTTTATGATAGGTACAGAGAGACAGACATGAATGCAATGATTTATTTGTCGACTTTGTGTAGGGTAAGCTAGCAGAAGGGAAGGAAATAGCAGTAAAAAGACTATCCAGTACCTCAGGGCAAGGTGTAGTGGAGTTCAAGAATGAAATGTTATTGATCTCCAATCTCCAACACAAAAATCTGGTCAGAATCATGGGTTGCTGCGTTAAAGAGGATGAGAAGTTACTGATTTATGAGTTCATGCCAAACAAAAGCTTGGATACTTTTCTTTTCGGTTAGTTTCAATTGCACTTCACTGCAATATCTTATCTTTAGATTCTAATCGGTGTATTGATCGATTGTTTGATGATCAGATTCGACGAGAAGAGCAGTGCTTGATTGGGGTACACGTTTTAATATTATTCAAGGTGTTGCCAGAGGGCTTGTTTATCTCCATCACGATTCGTATTTGAAGGTAATACATAGAGATCTAAAAGTGAGCAACATTCTTTTGGATGAGAAAATGAACCCAAAAATTTCAGATTTTGGATTGGCACGTTCAATTGAAGGGACACAGAATTTAGAAAATACTCAGAGAGTTGCGGGAACGCGGTAAGATTCATGCCTTTTTATATATTGTTGAAGATGTTATTCGCAACCAAAAGTTCTAATGGTTAGCATTGCATCAAGAAATCTTAACCGACTCCTCCTGTTTGGATTAAAACTGCTAATTTGTTGCATCGATCACATTACATACGTATTTTTTGGTAACATTGTTCTTAAAAGGAAGAAACCAAACACTTATGTCAGCTACATATATATTAATGAGTTTCATGTTCGCGCAGTGGATATATGTCTCCGGAGTATGCCATGGGTGGAATATTTTCTCAAAAATCTGATGTCTACAGCTTTGGGGTCTTGGTATTGGAGATTATTAGCAGCAAGAAGAATACCGCCTTCTATGTCTATGATCGACAGCTAGGCTTACTAGCCTATGCATGGCAGTTATGGAAGGAAGGCAGGGAATTGGAGTTGGTAGATGAAATGCTGGCGGCTGATTCATATTCAGCTTCAGAAGTAATGAAATGTGTGCATATTGGGCTGCTTTGTGTACAGGACAATGCGATGGATAGGCCGAGCATGCCGGATGTAGTTTTTATGCTAAATGGTTCCACAACTATAATTGGTGGTGCACAACCTAAGCAGCCTCTATTCACTATCCAAAACACAGTCTCTCATCCTCAACCACAGCCTGCGAATACTTTCCTCACAAATGAAGCTACAATGACACTGATTGAAGGACGCTAAATGTATGCTCCTGAGGGTGGTGGAGGTTGGCCAATCCTGCTTGCTTATGCGGCATATCTGTAATGCCCTTTATGTTTTTGAGGCACCCTTCTGGACCTATATATATTTCCGTTGTGGATGGATTTTGTGAATGCAATTTCTACTCAGATAATAAAAAAAAATTGAAACTATAGTTATACTTTTTATTTGGAAGGAATTAGAGAGGATTAGCTATGAAGGAAATTCATCCCTAGTAATCCTACATTATCGAGAAATTGAAACTCATAAGTTTTCTTTATGATTAATTGATCTTCTACGTTTTTAGACGAACATAATTTTTACCTTAATTTAGCAGTCTATCTATTTTAATTTAATTTTAGATATCAAACGAGGCTTTAATATAGCAACGGTTGAACTATAAACTATGGTTGTTAGTGCAACAGCATGGTTGTCTAAACTATGGTTGTTAGGCCCTTTTTCAACTACTACTTAATTAAAAATAAACAACCCTTACAGAGAGCCTTCGAGACCGTGGATGTTGGAGAACAATTCAAAAATAAACAAATATAACAGAAATAAACAGAACTTGAAATTCTAATATTTTATTTACCAAATATACTTGATGTGCAGAATGAAATTATATAATAAATACATAAACTAATGTAATAATATCAATGATACTAACTTGATTATAGAAGGTAGAGGCTAGCGAAAAAGCTATGTCCTTCGAACAGTATTTTCGTCCCACTCTTGTGCTTGTGGTTCTACAACGTCTGCTCGACCAGGATACAACTACCAAATTCTACAACCCGCACCAGATTATAGAACTCTAGCGAATTGCTTTGTGTGTTTACTCTCTGGAAATTTTGTACGGAAGATAAGGAGGAAGAAAAGATGATTCTCACTTGGATACTGTGATTACAAATATATAGGCTGTTTCACACCCTTTCAAATACCTGTTCAGTGTATTTGAAAGCACACAACTCTTTCTAATAGCTGTATCTTTTAATCAAAAAGTACAACTCTTTCTAACAGCTATGTTTTTTAATCAAAACGTTTTTTAATTAATAAATTAATTAAAAAACTTAATCCGAAAATTAAAATTAATGAATCTGATTAATTTTAAATTCCAAGGCTTGATTAATTAATATTAATTGTATTTAGGCTATATTATATTCAAGCCTAATTCACACAACCATAAGGCTGTATTTGAAAGCACACAACTCTTTCTAATAGCTGTATCTTTTAATCAAAAAGTACAACTCTTTCTAACAGCTATGTCTTTTAATCAAAACGTTTTTTAATTAATAAATTAATTAAAAAACTTAATCCGAAAATTAAAATTAATGAATCTGATTAATTTTAAATTCCAAGGCTTGATTAATTAATATTAATTGTATTTAGGCTATATTATATTCAAGCCTAATTCACACAACCATAAGGCTTATGAAAAGGGAATAAGCCTATATAAAGGCTTATGAAAAAATACTATTGACCAATGGTCCAAGTTCTAATTACTAAGAAAAGGGAATAAGCCTATATAAAGGCTTATGAAAAAATACTATTGATCAATGTGGGACAAGAGAGTCTCAAACTCCAACAGGTGATAGGTAGGTGGGAGTGGATGAACGGGTACCATCTAGTTTTTGAGGCCATTAAAATGTCTTTTCTTGTAGGGAAGCGCTTATACGTAAACTAATTTGGCTTGACTTGTAGCAAATAACCCCAAACAATAAAAATTACCCGTAAAGCCAGAGGAGAAGAAAATTCTAGATCTGCGTAAAATAAAATCTTTTGATCAAGTCAACAAAATTTTATGAGGCATTAAGACTCCAGGCTATGGTATTATTTTTCTTTAGTATTTTTTTAGTGCGTTCAAAACACAAGTAATATATCACATATTATTATATAATTGGAAGGACATTTGAAAGAAAAAAATTTCTTCAAATTATATGATGATTTGTAGTGCACAACTCCGTATTTCTGGCTAATTGAAAATCTTTGCATAAAAGTTGGAGTTTAAAAATTAGATTGGATGGCTAGTTCAATACTAAATTAATTTAAAATATTACAGGTAATAAAAATAAATAAATAGAAAGATAAATAGTCAACAAAACGTCAAGTACTCATAATTTGTCCCACCCTTTCTCTTTTTTTTTTGGGTTAATTTCCTTTCTTTGAATAAGCTTGTCCTATAACGTCACTAGCTCCTTTCCTCTGTCTCTAGTTCCTTGCTTTTACCTAGTGTCACTCCAACTCCTACTCCAACTTCAACCACGACCAACTTAATTCATTTCATTTCTACCAAATACTTCCACTTTCCCAAAATATGAATTCCTGGCTTTTCTTCTCATCCCATTTCGCCTTCTTTGTTTTCATCAACTTTCCTTTGTCCTCAAGCTTCGATTCGTACACAAATTGTAGTAACGCGTTTCACTGTGGAGACATCACACAAGTGGGATTTCCCTTTTGGGGAGATGGAAGGCCGGAGAGTTGCGGCTATCCGGAACTGAAGCTAACATGCGCGAACGATGTTACCGCCATTGAGATTATGGAGGTCAAATACAGATTGCTGAAGATTAACCAAGGTGACCAGACACTCAAAATTGTAAGAGATGACTACTGTGACAAAGTTTGTTCGCCGAAGTTTGGGGATACCAAACTCAATTCCGAACTTTTTGACTATGTTATCGGGTCTTCGGACGTCACTTTACTCTATGATTGTACTTCTAGCTCAAAAGTTGCAGATTTCAGCTGCCCCGATGATGAAGCTTATGAGGATGTGGCCGCAATACCTGCAGATGTCCCGCGACCTCCGATCTGTAAGTCAAAAGTGGTTGTTCGGATTTGTGATGCAACGGGTTTCGGAATCTTCAATATACAGAACGCGACGGCGCTTGAAGCTGTAGTGAGGGAAGGGTTTGAGGTGAAGTATAAGGTGGATAGTGAAAAATGCGGTGAGTGTGTTAGTTCAAAGGGTGTTTGTGGCTATGATTGGAATTTGAATGAAACTGTTTGTCATTGCGCAAATCAAGCTTCTGAGTCCCGGACTTGTTCCGCCGCCACAGCAGAGGCCATAGACAATCCAGCAGTAGTGCCACCGCCAGCTAAAGGTATGAACTAACAACCCAATTAGCTATGCTTAGTTTTGCATTTTAAGCTAAATTTGTTTCTAATTAATAACCACTGACATTAGAGGGAAGGGAAATACCATTAGGCTAAAAACTTTAGGCACTTGGGTTCCATACATCAACTTTTTCTCTTTTAGTACTGTGATCGATCGTTTTTCAACTTGCATAGAATCGGTATTGAACTTATTTTGATTCATGATTTCCGTACGTATTTACCAACACATATGGAATAAAAAAGCATGTGAGTTCCACATTACAGTTCGCAATTCAATACCTGAAAATCAAGAATTACATTGATCAGGCGAAGGTAGATGATCCTACCTCATCTTCTCTTCCTATTCCGAACTTCCTCTATTCGAAGTAGGTAAACATTAATCAGTACAATAACCACCTGCATTACTTTGTTTTGTCTATGGATTATGTGACTCCATTAAACATATGCCAAATCGAGGGAATGGGAACAAATATGGTTAGGAAATGCTTGAACAGCTAACTGATGTAGGAGCCTTGGACAGTTGCCAGGAGAGTTCAGTACCCTCAACCGAGTGTTGAAAGTACTAATTTTTAGGAGACTGCATAATTTTTTTAGGAATACTTCAGTCCTTTGTCAATTTCAAGAATAATTTAGTCTGTTACTAGCCCCACACATACGCGGAAGGAGTAATTTCTATTAGAGAAATGGTTAGCAATGTGACCATCAACTAATAAGATATTTGAAAACAAATGAAATAGCAGTGAGAGAAAAAGAGAGATGTATAACTGTGAAGCGTGTTATTTCATCCTATTGTGCCTTTGTTTATAGTAATAGGAAATTTCTTATCCCAAATAGGAATATAACTCTAATAAGATAATATATAGTCTAAGAGATATCTTAGATATGATAGGATTTACACGATCACATTACTGTAACAAAAAACAAATTATGGACGGACCAAAATACAGCTAGGCAGATAATTAATATTAACCTTCCATAACAATTAGGGGGACATATACTTTAGTGGTTAAATTAAGGCTTAAATTTGTCCGAGTTTGATGGCTTGCCCTTTTCAAATTATAATGAAGCTAGTTCAAGTTGGAAAGATCAAGTCTTAATCGTGAATTGTTTTGTCAATATATTATAATAGGAATTATTGAAAAATTTCAAGAGTTTTAAGAACCGTTTGATAACTATTTCGTTTTTAATTTTTAAATCGAATTATACATAGTCAAATATACAAATAAGGGTTTTATTAGTGGTTGATTACTCTAGTGGTTGTGGCATTTTTTTCAACTCACACTAACATTTTAAGCTAAATTTGTTTCTAATTAATAACATGAATCCCTAACTCACACTAACATTAGAGGGAAGGGAAATACCATTAGGCTAAAAACTTTAGGCACTTGGGTTCCATGCATCAACTTTTTCTCTTTTGGTATTGTGATCGATCGTTTTTCAACTTACATATTACTTGCATTGAATCGGTATTGAACTTATTTTGATTCATGATTTCCGTACGTATTTACCAACACATATGGAATCAAAAAACATGTGAGTTCCACATTACAGTTCGCAATTCTATACCTGAAAATCAAGAATTACATTGATCAGGCGAAGGTAGATGATCCTACCTCATCTTCTCTTCCGAACTTCCACTGTTCGAAGTAGGTAAACATTCATCAGTACAATAACCACCTACATTACTTTGTTTTGTCTATGGATTATGTGACTCCATTAAACATAAGCCAAATCGAGGGAATGGAAGCAAATATGGTTAGGAATTGCTTGAAAGGCTAACTGATGTAGGAGCCTTAGGGAGTTGCCAGGAGAGTTCAGTAACCTCAACCGAGTGTTGAAAGTACTAATTTTTAGGAGACTGCATAATTTTTTAGGAATACTTCAGTCCTTTGTCAATTTCAAGAATCATTTAGTCTGTTACTAGCCCCACACATACGCGGAAGGAGTCATTTGTGTTAGAGAAATGGTTAGCAATGTGATCATGAACTAATAAGGTATTTGAAAACAAATGAAATAGCTGTCACCTGACCACATATACTTTAGTGGTCAAATTAATGTTTAAATTTGTCCAAGTTTGATGCCTTACCCCTTTCAAATTATAATGAAGCTAGTTCAAGTTGGAAAGATCAAGTCTTAATCGTGAATTGTTTTGTCACTATTATAGGAAATATTGAAAATTTTCAAGAGTTTGAAGAACCGTTTGATAATTATTTCGTTTTTAATTTTTAAATCTAATTATACTTAATCAAATATACAAATAAGGGTTTTATTGGTGGTGGATTACTCCAGTGGTTATGGCATTTTCTTCAACTCACTGCGTCCTATGTTCAAGCCCTCTCTCTTCTCTTTAATGTAAATTACCGTAGAACATCGCTTATATATATATATAAGCCCTTGTATCAGATTCCTGCCAAAACTGAGTCAAGCCAATAGTATTCAAACAAAGCAGGTAACTTCTTACAGACATAGCTTGAGTCAGCAGATAAGGAAGTCTCAACTCACGCCAATATCAATTTCTAAGTTCCTAACAAAACCCTTTAGCCAGTTTGATGAAGATCAGTCATGCCACTTAGGCACTTACAACTAACAAGTTAGCTGCACTGTTATCCTCCCCATTGTGGAAGAAAGAAGAAAAATAAGAAAGAGTACCAGAGTAATGAATTTAATATTTTGAACAATGCCCTGTCTCTTTCTGTGGGGTCGTTATCCCACTCAAACCAACCATTTGAGGAATCTTGTCTTTATTATTTTCCATTGGGTCCATCATCCCTTGACTTTGGTACATTGCTTCTGGACAACATTTTTTTTTTTTTTTTTTAAGAAGTTTGATGTTCTATTGTAAAATTACTTGACAATATGGGAATAGCCCAACTTCTTATAAGCACATGCAAGGTCCCTTCTCTCATCAATGTGATTTATTCTCAACACTCCTCCTCACGTGTGGCAAATATTCAAGTCTAACGTGTGGACAATACAAATGGATTGACATCTAATAAATGATTTTAGATGGAAATAATATTAAACTAGTACGTGCGTCTTCGGATAGGCCGGTGTGCAAGAAATTCAAATATGAACGATGAAAAGAAATGAGAAAAAGACATAGCAGAAACAAGAGAGGGAGGCAACTGTTTCATTGAATATGTTAAAGGGCCTCTATTTCAAAACTTGCAAGTTGGAACGACTTATATATTAAAACGAAACAAGAATGCGGACTCTTATTCCTTGTACTAGTTCCCCATTTCATTTCACGCTCCAGTTTCTTTGCTCAGCTTTTTCCTCCAACATCCATCATGCTGTCCTTTCTGCTCCAATCTTTGTTTCCATTTCTTTTGATCGCTTCTTTCCTTTCGATCAACGTCAAGTTAATTCTATGCCAGGATGGTGCACAATTCACTAACTGCAGCAGCGCTATCAATTGTGGTGGCGTGGGAAACATCTCGTACCCCTTTTATGGGGTAAACAGAGCTAGTTACTGTGGTCAGCCAGGGTACGAGGTCCAATGTCTAAGCAACGTCCCTGTGATCAACATGAACGGTCTGAGCTTCAGAATTCTTGAAATGAATTCGACCACTACTCCTAGGACTGTTAAGGTTGCTAGGCAGGATTACTGGGGTAGTATCTGTCCGCCGACTTTCGTCAACACCACCCTCAACTTCTCTCTGTTTAATTATGCCTCTGGTTATACAAACATGACGTTTTACTACCGATGCAATATCAGCATAGGGCTTCCTAGTACGCAGTCCTGCAACATACACAATACAGTGAGCCCTGTTTTCTATGTGACACGTTCGATGGTTGAGCAGACATCTTCTATCAGCTGTACAGATGAGGTTATTGTTCCGGTTTATACAGAAGCTGCTCAGGCTTTAGAGGCCAGTCAAACAACCGTCAGCAATGCGGTAAACGGGGGCTTCCCGTTGGAATTGGAGATTGACAGCAATCAATGCAACAAATGTGAGGAATCAGGAGGACAGTGTGGGCTTAACACTACTACTAATTCTGGATTCAGCTGCTTTTGCCGAGATCAGGCCTATGCAACCATATGTACTGAAACTAGTAATTCAACTCAACCCGGAGCCGGAGGCGGAAGCGGAGGTACGTCTGTCCCTTGTCATTCTCATATAAATTACACATTTGGAACTCCTAGCTATTTTAGATGATTAGTCGTAAACTGTGTTTAAGTAGGCTTGTGTGTTAGAAAACCCAGGTTGAAAATTCGAATGCAAGCAGAGGGAAGGAACCTAGTACAGTTAGAGCCAATTGTTTGCAAAAAAAGCAAACAATTGATGGATTTGTTTGGTATCCATGTTGGATTCAATTTTTTGGGTTTGGGAAACCAATTATTACTAAATAATGTAGTTACCTTAATCATCGAAAACTATGAGTTGTTTTTCGAATTGAATACCAAACAACTCCTTATATTTCTCCCAAATGTTGCTCGAGCCAACCCCAAAACCCTCAAGATTGTTCATGTTTTGGTCATTTTCATCCTTTGCTGGTGCCATTCTTGTGAACCCATTTTGTTGCTCTTCCCACACCGCAAAATTTTTCTTCTAAATTCCAGTTTTACATCCTACAAGCGGTCAAATAAAAGTTTAGGGTGCTTTAGATTTAACTCCTTACAACTGTTGAATTCTGGACATAAACCCACCTATATTAAAACGTCCAAATAAAACCCAAATTTTGAATTTGATGCCATGTAAGATAAAAGATATCCATACATTTAAATTTATTTACAACACCATGCCACCAACATTAATATGGCTATTACGATTTTTTTTTTTGTAGACTTTTAATTTATTGTCTTTTGTTTGTCAACAACATTCAATAGTTTAAGTTTTTTTGTTTTGCTTTTATTATTTTTTTTTAAAAAAGGTTATTTTCTTCTTTTATGTGAAATCGCCTAATCCAAATCTAATTAGTTCAATATACATTCTATTGAAAAAGTAGATACATTAACTTGTGAAAATAAAAAAAAATAAAAAAAGGTAAAAATAAACTAGTAGATACATTGTTTCTTGTAACAACTAAACAATAGTTACATTATTTTCATTAAAAAAAAAAAAACAATATGTAAATTTTTTTTTTTTTTAAATTGCACAATAGGTACACAATTTTCGTAAAAACTAAATAATAGGTACTTTATTTTTGGAAAAAAAAACTAGTAGAAACATTGTTTCTTTTAAAAATTAAACAATGAATTTATAAGGTAAATTAGTTTGCATGTATTTTGCATATATGAGTTTGTTATTATGTAGGTAAATTATTTTTCATGTATTTTACATATACGTATATTATTTTTTCTTTTTTTTAAGCAATCTAACATTTTAAAATTTTAATAGTAGGTGCACTATTTGAATCAAATGTTTTTTTTTAGGTAAATTATTTTGCATGAATTTTACATATATTAGGCATTTATATATATATATATATATATGTGTGTGTGTGTGTGTGTGAGAAATAATTTACCTACATTAATATGTAAAATATAATTTTATTGACTTAATTAAGCATGTATAATAACATATATTAGACATGTTTTATGTTATTATATATTAGGTAATGAATTTATAACATTAATGTTTTTTTTTTGTAAAATCATTAATTCTCCCTTACCATGGCATTAATTATATACATCAAACATTCAAATAGGTTTTATAAAAAAATAAAAAATTCAAATAGGGGTATTTTAGGCATCCAAATTTTCTTTAATGTGTGAAGTCAAATATAATTAATGAATTTGCTGATATGGAATCTAGTTAATATGTTTTATTCAAGAAAAAAGCTTATGTCAAATTTTATGTAGAGAAAATTAAGTTTTAAAAGCTAAATTCATATTTTTAGAAAAGTCCATATACAAAAAGTTAAACGCTTTAGTTCCATCGGAAAATACATCTAACCTACCGTACAACTATACAATTCCCCCGAAAACGCGAGCCGGCCTTTGTTGACTTTGATGATTGTAATCTAAGTGCAGAGGGATTAGGTATAACAAAAATCCAAAATTAAGCCAATTTTTCTATTAAGGCGGCTGATCTGTTCGACAACCAATACCTATTTCCTGACGAGGCCACTACGCAAAGTTGACCATAAAATTAGTTACAGACTTGGCCGCCAAAGCTTTCCACTAACATAAGCACTCATAATTAAATTAAGGGTTAATATCAGTTTTACTCAGAAATTTCTTGATTTTCAATATTTGGTACATGAAGTTTTTTTGGTCTCAGTTTGGTACCTAAAATTATAATTCTAGGACACTCTCATACATCCGTTAAGTTTTCAGTTAAAACTTATGTTAACTGATGACGTGGCGTCCACTTGGGCAATAACTGGACGCCATGTATCAATATAGGCCCACTTGAATATTAATAAAAAAAAAAAAAAAAAAAAAAAAAAAAAAACCCACCCCACCTTCTACCTCCCCCCAACCCCCTCCCTCCCTTCTTCCTTTGCAACTGCACCCTCCCTTCTCTCCTCTGCAACCCGCACCACCCTCCCTCATCTCCTCTGCAACCCACACCCACCTCTCCTACCTCACCTCACCCCTACTCCCTCCCTTCTTTCCTCTGCACCCACCCAATGCTTTATACCTGACCCACCTCCACCCTCTTCACCTTCCCTCCCTTCTCCCTCCTCCATCCTTTTCACCTTCACCCTTTGCAAAAACCCTAATCCCCAAAATCTGAGGAACACAAATTCGAAATTCGATCCGGAGTAGATACGGATCGCGAGCCACTCGAGGGGAGAGAAGAACCGAAGCAAGGGAGCCACCATGTGCCGTTGTCAGAGTCTAGTGGGGTGGCGGCAGGGGCTAGGAATGCTCAAGAATCGGTTAGGATTTGGGAATTTATCCAAATTAGGGATTTGAGTCAACGGGGTTTTTGATAAATTTCAAAAATTGGATGGGTTTCTTGTTGAATTGGAATTCCTTTGGGTGGGATTTTGTTGGGTTGGGTGTGCGGGGAGGGTGGGTATGGGTTGCAGAGGAGAGAATGGAGGGTGGTGCAGGTTGCAAAAGAGAGAATGGAGAGAAGGGATGCAGGTTGTAGAAGAGAGAAGGGAGGTAGAGGGACCAAAGGGTGCAGGGGATGAGGTAGGAAACAAATGGGTTTTTCTTTTCTTTTCTTTTTTTTTTTGGTTTTTTTTTTTTTTTAATTTCGAATTTTTTAATTTTTTAATATTCAAGTGGCCCCATATTGATACATGGCGTCCAATTATTGTTCACGTGAACGTCACGTTATCAGTTAACAGAAGTTCTAACGGAAAACTTAACGGATGTATAAAAGTTTACTATAATTATAACTTTAGGTACCAGATTGTGATGAAAAAAACTTCATGTACCAAATGTTGAAAACCAATAAATTTCAAGGTAGTATATTGAGATTAACTCTTAGATTAAAGTTCCAAATAAAACCTTCTATTTTTTAATATTAAAAAAATAATAAATAACAAAGATTTAACCTAACGTTTACTTACTTCGTCACGTCTCCCACTTTTTTTTTTTGCCTTCTCAGTCGTCCTTTGCAGATGGCAATGATTCCACATTCATCTTGTCCATTTTTTCAACGAGTTTGATTAATACCTCTCTCTCTCTCTCTCTCTCTCTCTCTCTCTCTCTCTCTCTCTCTCTCTCTCCATGGAAATACATCTCTATCCCTTCCAGAACATGTCTTTACTCCTTGTGATCACAACTACCATATGCCTTTTTCATGTCCGAAAATCTTCGGCAGCGGATTACGATCGATACCTCAACTGTAGCGCATCGTTCCAATGCGTAAATTTTCGGGATGTTCATTACCCTTTTTGGGGATCAAGCCGGCCAGATTATTGTGGCTACCCCGATTTCAAGCTCAACTGCAGCGGAGATGCTCCCGTGATCTCATTTGACGGCCAAGATTATCGAGTCCTCGATATAAATCAATCTACAAGTACTCTACGGGTTGCTAGAACGGACTTTTGGAACAACCTTTGTCCGGTGTCACTTGCCAATACAACCATAAAATCAAGCCGTGTCAAAAATACATCGGATGTTCAAGAAGTACTGCTGTTCTACAACTGTCCCCCGCTTGACATTCCTCTTCCAATTCAGCCCACAAGTCAATTCAGTTGCAGCATAAACAGTACTGCCACTTCCAATAATTACTTCGTCACAAATTTAGGGTTGCCGAATATAAGTGGTAACTGCAAAACGACTGTCACTGCCAGCATTTCTCAATCCGCAGCTGCAAATCTGGTGTTGAATTCGTCCAAGGATAATCTGGTTGCTGCACTTGACTCCGGGATTGGGTTGAAGTGGGATGCAAGCAATACCTTGTGTGACCAATGTCGAGGGTCAGGGGGTCAGTGCGGGTACAATATATCTTCAGCTGAATTCACCTGCTTCTGTAAGGATGGACATACTCCCTCAAACTGTGAAGGTATGCGCCTAAACATCTTTCCACTATGTTTATGATAGAATTAGACTATCGTCTAACCCAAAACCAATTAGCAATATGCGGAATAAACTTTAGATTCCTGACTAGGATTGATGCGCTCAACAATCTGGGTCTTAGACAATACGCTGGTGTTTGAAGGGTTAGATTGACGCCCCTTTTTAGTTTTTGTCCTCCAATTTTAGTACTTTGTACTATGGCAATGCTTCCTCAGCAACCAATGCGCTGCCTCAAATTAGAGAACCATCTGCATTTGTTAGAACAAGTACATATTCTACTCTAACAAGTTAATAGAGTGCACGGATATGAAATTAGAATTTGATAGAGTGCATAAATTGTCGTGCAGGATTTTCTTAGATAGCTAAGAAAGTTTAAATTACCATTTTAGGATGGTTTTATATCCATTTGTTTTAGGCTTTAGCACGTATTCATTTGTTTTTTGTTAGAGACTAAGGAAAATGCATGAGAGAAATGATAGATGAAAGAGGGCGGAGGAAGGATATGGTGGAATGCGGAAGTAATCTATTCGGAATTAATAGAAGAGACGGACTTTAAGAGCATGTAACACACATTATGTGCTCGTGCGCCAATTCTCTGTTTTTAACTTTCTTCTTTTCCTAAACTAGTGATCTAACTTTGTGCTATGCTAAATTTTCTCCTATTCTATGTTCTTAAACTACTTTTTAAAATTTTATTTTATTTTCTAGAAAGAAGGGAATTTCCGCACATCATTTTCTCCTTGTGCATTCTTCTAAGTTTGCTCCCATTGTTTGTGTTTTTTTTTTTTTTTTGAACAAACGATATTATCTATATTAAGGGGGAGAGGGTGGACTTAGCCTCATAATGGGTTAGCAATAATGTGGTTCAAATTCGCCTTTGGTAAAAATCAAACTTTAGACATCTCACTTACAAGTGAAGAGAAATACAATTAGACCATAGTATTAAGTGATTGCTCCCATTCTTTGTTCTTAAACTATGCTATAACCATGCTCACTACCAATTAACTTTCTCACTCTTATTGTGGGCTCTCACAATCCCATCCATTTTCTTTCACATTACCATGACCATGACAAAAGCCATGTGGCATTCGATGGGAAACTTCAAGTTGGGTGGGTGCCCTCTTTTTTCTGATTTCTTAATAAAAGCATTTCCAAATTATGCTTCTAGATTCCAATCTCCGTTTAGGGTGGCCATTTTCCATGCCAAAACAAAACCAACTCACTCATATCACATGTGTGTCATATGTAGGTGCATTTTTAGGCCAATGCAAATAACCTTGGCAGAATGTTGAGATATATTGCTATTAAAAAATTATTTTTGTATTTGATAACTTGTTAGTTTCTCAGCAATATTAACACAAGAATTGTGATTATGTGATATAGTTTGCATCCATTAATCAAGAGAATGCGTTATACTATTTGCATAATTTTTTTGTATTTGTTTTTTTTTTCGTGTTTTATTATTTTTGGTGTTCGATAGGGTATATTAGTGCTTTTTTTTTAGTGTGGTATGTGTTGGGGATAGATTTAAGAGAAATATTAAGGAGATTGTCTCAAAAGTGAGACTCTTCATGAACTCTCTATCACCTTATGTTTTTGCCAAAATATTTTATTAATGTTAGTATGAGAATTTATGTTAAACTAGGAGGTCGCAGAAAGTTCATAAAGAATCTCACTTTTAAGAGGGTTTCTTTAGCATTTCTCTAAATTTAAAGTAGGACGATATTTGACAAGGGCTCCTAATACAAACAACATAATTCGCACGGTTAATTCGCTTTTCTTGTCATCTAAAAATTATTTTAGAAAGCTGCCAAGTTCCTCGTACTAGATGTCTAAATAAATCGACCAAAAAAGAAAGTCTAAACAAATTATAACGTTGAAATTAAAATTTAAGAACATTTGCTTGCTTTGCATTTGAAGATCTTTTGTGTGTAATTCAGTTGCAAACACTTCTGCCAAAAATTTCTTAGGTACAACTTTTTTTAATTTTATTTTGGGTCAAATTTCTTAGCTAGGTACAGTTCAGGGAAAATTTCTTCGATGTTTTGACGTTTGTTGAAAAAAGCACATGCATCACATCATCCCACATGTTTAATGCATTAAACTATTAAGGAAAAGGATCCGGATCATTTTCATGGGGATCTAGGGGATCGTGTAATCATATTCGTTAATTGTATATCGTTCGGTTAATTTTTGTAGGGTTCTATTTATATTTATTTTTAAATTTTAAATTTTAAATGATTTCTGATCGCATAATGTACGATGAACGAATATAATTACAAGATTACGGGATCTTGAAAAAAGATCCTCTTCCGGATCCTTTTCCAACTATAAAAAGGTAGATCCATTTAATCAAATTCTTGATGCAGATTGTTCTTATTTAATGACCTAATATGCTTTAACAATACCTATACTTGGTCAGTCAAACATGGCTTCATGTGCGCACTCGTTCACTTTTAGGAAAAATCTTCAGCACACCTCTTTTGACTTAGATATGGTGATATACTCTTTGTTTAAGTATTATTTTTTCATTTAATTAGGACTAACTTAGTTTACTATCATGAAATTTCTTAGTTTTTAACATTTTATATATTAAGTTTTTTCGTTCTAGTCTAGTACCTTAAGTCATAATTCTGAAATGAAAAAAAACTTGATATATGAAATGTTGAAAATCAAGAAGCTTTGGGACAGTAAATTGAGATCAGAGGAAAAAAAAAAAATTTAGTATAAGCAATATTTTACACTAATCTACACTAAAGAAAAAAGAAGAATTTCAACACAAAACGCAGTAAGTTGAATATAAAAATCCTAACTACCCGAGCAATCTACCACTTGCTATTCAATTTAAAAACTAAAAACAAACAACACACGATTAAAATAAGTATGAAAATCTCATCGGAGATACGTAGGTAGTAGAAGTCTTCTACCTAGAAAATCAAGTCTAAAGATTGTATGGCATTCTCTTAATCCACATTGCTTGACTCAAACCTTTTAATAGTTAACCAAGAGTCATACTAATTCACAAATACATAACAAGAATTATAGAATTTAAAGGATAAATAACACTAAAATAGTTTCTAAATTACCAAAATGCCCATCAATTATTGAACAAATATAATTCCATACCATACAATATCTATTCTAAAGTAGTAGGAAGTGGGCTAAACTTTATAATGAGTTTGCTATAATAATATTGTTCAATTTCGATTTTCACGAGAATCAAACATAATACCTCTCACATATAAACGAAGAATAACACCATTGAATCGTATTAATACCAACATTAACTGAAAAAAGGAAATCCATAAAACCTAGAAAACAATACAATTTTGCCAGCAGCCCCGAAAACTATTCAAAAGCGGCGTGCAATCCGCTACCCCGAGATAAAAGTCCAACAGTTCCAAGTCAACAAACCACAGCCCACCACGTTCTCACAAAACCTCCACTCTTATTAAATTTCATCACTTCCCGCCTCGTTCGCCGCGCTGTCGTTTCATTCCCCCTTCCCTCAATGCTCCCACTCCTCTTCCTCCTCTTCCTTTTCTTTTTCTTCTGCTCCGTCGACGTTACGACGTCATTCCCCGCCGATGCCGACCTCTCCAACTGCACCCAAACCTTCGACTGCGGGCCTTTCCGGAACCTCACCTACCCCTTCACCGGAGGGAGCCGCCCCTCCTACTGCGGCCCGCCGGAGTTCCACCTCAGCTGCGTCGATGACTCGCCCGAGTTGACCATCTCGTCGCTGAGCTACCGGGTTCTCAAACTCGACCCGGTTCACCAGAACCTCACCCTCTCCCGCTCCGACCTCTGGAACTCGACCTGCACCAACAAATTCGCGAACTCGACTCTCGAGTCCGAGTTCTTCACCTACGATGAGGACGACGACATGGACATCACCATTTTCTACGGCTGTAATTCCACCTTAATCACTCCTAAACCTAATAATTGGTTTTTCTGCGACCTTAACTTGACTTTCGACGACGCTTATTACGTGATCGGGCCGGTACCGCTCGATCCTATCGTGAGCAGGTTCAAGTGCTCCGTCGGGATTATGGTGCCGATTCTCAAAACCACGGCGGCGGTGCTGGTCGCCAACCGGTCTCTGTTTGGAGAGGCGATCATGACCGGCTTCAATGTCAATTATACCAACCCGTACGAGAAGCAGTGCGCTAAGTGTCTCAATGTCTATGGGCTTTGCGGGTTTGACTCGGATAAGAACCGACCCGTTTGCATTTGCGGCAATCGAGTCTGTAACCCAGCAGGTATTTCTTTTTCTGGGTATTGTAGAGTTTACTTCTAGTAGTTTTGGGCAAGTTTTAGGTTGTGCTTGGAGTGCCCAAATTTGAAAATTTACTCTGTTTTGGTATTTTCCCTACCTCACAAAACGTGGAGCCTTCTTGACTTGGTATCACCCTTTAGAGTGTGTTTTGGTATCGTTCTTGGATCCAATTTCTTGTCTTTTCATTTTTAGAAGTCAAATATTGACACACGTTGTATCTACAGTTTGTTAAGTTCCTGCATGTAATCCTAACTTCCAATTCAAGTTTGGATAAGATGATGTTCTTTCTATTAACATTTTGAATCTGTTTGGCCATTTCAGGAAATAAGCCGCATATCAAAATAGGTAATATATCACTTCATTGACAACTTATTGTAATGTTTCCAATGGCATCATGGGACGGAGATGAAAATCTAAACAATACTTTGTTTCATCTTCAGGTCTTGCTGTAGGAGGTGCAATTCTTTTCGGCGTTTTCGTAGGGTTCTATGTATATTATTTCATCCAACGCAAGAAGAAGAAACTTGCTGCACAGACTCAAAGCAAAGAGCTTCCTACACCCCTTACTAGCAAGGATGTTACTACTCCCTCGACTGATCTCTCGCAATTTCAGAGCATCCCGTCTTATCCCTCTTTTACCTCCAAGTCTGACTACGATAATAAGGGGAGTACTTACTTTGGAGTTCAGGTCTTCAGCTATAATGAATTAGAGGAAGCCACTGAAAATTTCAACCCCGCTAAAGAGCTTGGAGATGGAGGCTTTGGCACTGTTTACTATGGTTCGAAAATACTTCCTTTTCCATCTTTGCAAGCAATTTAGCTCACAAACAGATAATCTTGGTTTTGTTTGGTTAAATGTTCTTTTAATTGTTTGTCCAGGTAAGCTACATGATGGCCGCGTAGTTGCAGTGAAGCGCCTCTATGAAAATAATTTCAAACGTGTGGAGCAGTTTATGAACGAGGTCGAGATCTTGACTCGTCTTGAACACCGGAACCTTGTCAAGTTGTATGGATGCACCTCAAGACGCAGCCGAGAACTCCTCCTTGTTTATGAGTATATTCCTAATGGGACAGTGGCTGACCATCTCCATGGGAAACGAGTGGAATCCGGCTGTCTTAGTTGGCCTGTTCGATTGAGCATCGCCATAGAGACAGCTGATGCACTGGCTTTCCTCCATCGCAATGATGTTATACACCGTGATGTCAAGACCAACAATATTCTCATAGACAACGACTTTTGCGTGAAAGTGGCTGATTTCGGTCTGTCGAGACTGTTCCCCAACGATGTCACCCATGTGTCAACCGCTCCACAAGGGACTCCCGGCTATGTCGATCCTGAGTATTACCAGTGCTATCAACTCACAGACAAGAGTGACGTATATAGCTTTGGGGTGGTCTTGATCGAGCTTTTATCGTCTTTACAAGCCGTGGACACCAACAGGCACCGGCATGACATAAATTTGGCCAACCTGGCTGTCAACAAAATCCAAAACCATTTAGTGAATGAGCTGGTGGATCCTCATCTCGGCTATGAAACAAACTACTCTGTTAGGCGAATGACAACAGCTGTGGCAGAATTGGCTTTCCGGTGTTTGCAACAGGAGAGGGATATGCGACCAACCATGGACGAAGTGTTGGAGGGTTTGAAAGCAGTCCAAAACGAAGATCTTGGTTCAGAAAACGGCGAAGCAGTGGTGCTGGATATCCGATCAGACGAGGTTGGACTATTGAGGAATATGCCACCCCCGCTTTCACCGGACTCGAATGGAGCTGATAAATTGGTTAGCGGCTCTACCACACCTAGTTCCTTTTAGCAGTAGAGATTTCCATATCCTGCTTCCTGTTTTTTTCAGTGAGCTTCAGCCTTCAGTTCTAAATTAGATGGTAAAAAGTATTGTATACACTCATAAGCAGATGTTAAAACTTAATGTCTTTCCATATTGGTTGGTTTTCGTTTGATGTTGATACAAGATACTTTGGAGAAGCATCATCACTATTTGGTGCATGCTAGGCGGGCATTGTACATAAACATGGGAAACCGTCAGTGGAATTTGTGTTTGTTCTTATTTTCTTATCAGCTTTACAGACCTAAGTTTAGTTAAGTTGACTGGAGCAGTGTGTTCTATCTTCTGCACCCGAATTTGAATCTTCTCTTTATAATTTAGATAAATTTTGTGTAATATCATTTGTCAAAAAAAAAAAATACATGGTTTTTTTGGTAATTCACTCCTTTAAAAATGAATTTTTTTTCTTTCAGTAATTCTCGTTATATAAGATTAAATGATAAATTTGGCATTCCCAAAAGGCCCAAAATCCAGTTTTAACTGTTTCTTCTCTTTTCATTACCTCTACAGGTTTTTAAGAGATGGGACAGAACTATTTAACCCAAGTCATGCTGTTGAGAGCAATCTAGCTGCTTCTATCCTCCAGATCGTGAGATTGATTTGGTAACTTGTAACTCTAGGATGCCACAACACAAATTGGTACTGCCGGATTGGGGACTGACTTGGTATAACGATGACATGGTACAATACTTTCTTCACTACACGGTACGACATAGATGAACTTGAACTGTACGGTATTTTGGGCTGCGGTTTGTTTTGGAGCTTTAATTTGAGTCATTTTAATGTACTATACAATTATGTTACATATTTATGTACACAATCTACTAATATTTATTTTCAATTCATAAATAAATATTTCAACAACAAAAAAAAAAATCATATAATTGAACATTCATATCTTATTGTGTAATAGATATAGGCAAGTTTGGTAACTAATGGTAACAAAAAAATATCACCAAATGAGAATATTACATGTGGACGGTAAACACCCAAATAAACGAGATCGCCCCTCGCTTACACGCGAGCAAGAAGCCAGTCTAAGGGCTAGTTTGGGATTGTTGTGTTTTAAAAAAAAATTGATTTTGTTGTGCTTTAAGAATAATCTATTGTATAATAAAACATATGAGCGTTTGGTAAACTGTTTGCTAAAAGTTTTGTAAGTATTAAAAATCGTGTAAAAGCGTATGGTAAATTTTAATGTCGCATCGATAGTTATATATAATGACAAAAATAAGTATAGTAGTGGAGGTGGTGGCAACGGTAGCTATGGTATGGGCAATGGTGGCAATGACAGTGGCAATGGTGGGAGTATGCTGGTGGTGCCAATAGGATGTGGTAGCAGTGGTGGTAGCAGTAGTGATGGCGATTGTGGTGGTCGTGGCAATGACAGTTGTGGTGATGGCGGTAGGGTTGGGCAAACGGGTCTTGGGCCCGCGGGTAGGGGCGGGTATAGGCGGGTCGGGGCGGGTACGGGGCGGGTCCTGTTTTTAAATAGGGGAAACGGGGCGGGGCGGGCCTAGGTAATGGCATTCTAGGGTCGGGCCGGTTCCAGATTTATAGAAAAACGGGGCCCCGAACCGGCCCGTTTGTAATTGAAATGGACGGCCCAGATTGAAAATAAACATACCTTCCAATCATGACCGTTGGTTTTAGGTTTTAGTCTAAACTCCAACCCGTCTCTCTCTCCCTCCCTCTCTCTCGCTCTCCGTCGGTGAGAAGCAGCTGCAGCCATGGCGCAGTACAGCAAGGTCGCCCCGACCCCTCTGCTGAAGGACGAGCTCGACATCGTCATCCCCACCATCCGAAACCTCGATTTCCTCGAGATGTGGAGGCCCTTCTTCCAGCAGTACCACCTCATCATCGTCCAGGACGGCGACCCGTCGAAGGTGATCAAGGTCCCGGAGGGCTTCGACTACGAGCTCTACAACCGCAACGATATCAACCGGATTCTGGGTCCCAAGGCGTCCTGCATCTCCTTCAAGGACTCTGCTTGCAGATGCTTCGGCTACATGGTCTCCAAGAAGAAGTACATCTTCACCATCGACGACGATTGCTTTGTAAGTATCGCTTTTGGGTTTCGAAAACTTGGGATCTTAATTGGGGCTGTTTTGGATGTGGGATTTGATTTTTGAGTTGAAAAGGTTGGATCTTGGTGGGTTTTGGGAAGTGGGTTTTGTTGGGGTTTTCGAAATCTTGTTGTTCAATTGAATTTCGATTCGACTCGAATTGATTAGTTTGTGATGAAATTCTGTTGCTTTTGTTGTTTAGATCTGTTTCTGCTGCTAATGTTTGACTTACCCTCATCGTTTACTTTTGTTAATGAACTTTACTTGCTTTGATCTCTGTTTCTTTCGAGTCATATTTTAATATCATAGTTGCCTTTGGTTTGATCCGTTTCTTACCATGAGTTCTTTCCGTTAGTGTACTTAAAGTCTTGTGTAGAGATGTTGTTTGTTAGTCATTGTCTTCTGATCCGGTTTCGGTGATAGCATGAATTATATAATTGCAATTCTATGATATCGAAGCTTTTGAAAGATTTGTATTGTTTTCGTAAATCTTAGGTTCAGCACTAAGCTAATTGATATACTGTTTACTACATTCACAGATCTCCACCTTGCACTCGAGTCTGTTCGAATTATTGTTAGATTTACACCTAAAAGTTTCGGCCCGTAAATATTGATTAAGATTAAAACGTTTAATTTCGGTTTCGTGTATTCGTAGTTTGAGTAGCTGGTGTTGTGTATTTGGAACTGTTGCTGGAATTAGCAATGTTATGGTGCTGCTAATGTGTTTCAGATTGGATCGATATCCTTAAAATTCTTGTGAAATTGAGGTGTTATAACTTAAGTATGGTACTCTTTGTGAAAATGCAGGTTGCCAAAGATCCTTCTGGCAAAGGTATCAATGCACTTGAGCAGCATATCAAGAACCTTCTGTCTCCGTCAACTCCATTTTTCGTCAGCAGGTGTGTGGTGCAGGGGAACCTTGAGATTGGAAGTCTCAGAGAAGTTGATGTTAAGTCTGGGCTTCCTGCCACTACAAGTACTGAAAGATTGGAACTTCTTGACGATGACGAGCATATTCTTAGCATTAAAATAATTGGTGGGGATCACAGACTTAGGGTATGAAGACTTTGATATGAAGTTCTGTGTTCACCGGAGTCTTTGCATATCCTTTTATAATTCAGCACATACTTCTCTTTTCCTTTTATTTGGTTGCACATTTCTCAGCATACAAGCTAAAAGGTTAACTAGTTCACAAGATTTTGATATGAAGTTCTGTGTTCACCGGAGTCTTTGCATATTAGTCTGCATTTTTTTGTGCAGATTGCAATCTGTGCAGTTTGCAATCTGTGCAGTTTGCAATCTGTGAATATGTACAATTTTTTTTTTCTTTCAAACAACCAAAAAAAAAAAAAAAAATGGACCTGTGGACCCGGCCCGAACCGGCCCGTTTCAACCGGGCCGGGTAATGTCCGGTTCTTATATTAAAAAATGTAATCCCCGGCCCGGCCCGCCCCGTTCCCTTTGAACCTAGGTCCGGTCCGGTCCCTTCAAAATTGGGCCCGGCCCGGCCCGTGCCCAGCCCTAGATGGCGGCAGTGATATAAGGTTAGTGGTCACAGTCATAGGTTGCGCTTGTCGCTTTGTTCGTCCAAATGTCATTTTAAAAAATTAATGAGGGTATTACAAGAAGTAAAATAATTCATTAAAAGCTCAACTCCATTTTTTATGAGGCCAACGTTAAAAGCAACTTGCAACCATCTTTTAAAAATACATTGCTTAAAAAATAAGTAAGATATTTTATTTTCACCGAACACTTTTCTTTATCTCTTGGAACAGGGAGACAATGAGGGTTTATTGCACTGCTAACCAGTTTTGCCCTCCCATTCTCAAGTGAAGGACACGCGAAAGCAAAAGAGGGGAACAAGTTATGGAAAATGCGTATCCAAATACGAGACTGACTACCAATTCAAGGAGAACGTCGAACTTACCTTCGAATATCACATCACACAAATCGGAAGAGCGGTGGAGTTTGAGGCTTCACAACAGGAGGAAGTAAGCAACTACTTCCATCCGGCCCTTCAAGCCTGTGGTGCACCAAAGCAAGACCAAAGTGGCAAATGGTATATATTGTACCAAGACTTCAAGTCCTACCTTGGCGCATCCTTGACCCAAGGGCAATAGCTCTCCAAGCTACTATTTTTCTTTAATTTTATCTCTATGTATATTCATTTTTATATGCATGCATGAGTCCTCCACCATCTTTTATACTCTTACATGATTTTTTTGTGAAGTAGAATCATCAGAGGCTTAAAGTACCGACACAAAAATGTGTGTCAAAATGTGTGTCCTCGGATCCTAAATATATAAGAGGAGCTTGACTCCTTAAGATTGAGGAAGAGTTCTTCGTTCGATTCATTGAATTTCATGTTTATGATCAAAACCATTTATATTAACAATCACTTGGTAAAGATCGTTTCTACAAAAAAATCAATTAAAACTAAGTTTGCTTAGTCAACTAACAATACCAAATAGGTAGATGATTCATAATGCTTTGATGGAATCCATCCAAATTTTTTTATTGTTTGATGACTATGATCTCATATTTTATTGATTTTTTGCAAATATTATCTCTATAGAATGATTTATAACAACTCGTCTCGGAATTTACGGAACGGAAAGGTATTTTCGTAAATTTTCACTTTGGGCTAGATATTTTGAAATGAGATTGCTTTTGGTCTTAATTGGTGTGCCCATGGGGGGGCCCACCCTCTGATTTTGTCCCCGGCTCAATTCCACTTTCCCTCTCTTCTCTCTAAGTTCCCAGTCCTCTCTTTCTCTCTCTCTCTCTCTCTCTCACTTTAACTCTCTCTCAAAATAGCTCACTCTTCCCTCAACCTCTCACAGCTCACTCTCATCCTCTCCTCTCCCGAGTTTCACACACAAGGCACCACACCCACACACACCAACCTTATCACCCTCGGACCTCTTCACCTCCTTCGTTCCTCTTCTCCCTTTGTAAACTAGGGTTGTAGCACCATGGAAACCGGTGCTAAAACTTGGTGAAATCCGGCGAGCATCAACCTCCGATTGGGTGAGCCTCGGGGTCCCTTTCTCTGTCTTAATGGTTGTTTGCCTTGATTTATAAAGTATGTATACTAGTTGTAGGTGAGGGTTTAGCTTGAAAACTACTTAGAGGGATTTTCCCCAGATACCGGCATGGAATCTCGTGGCTTGTAGGCCGTTTTCTAGCCAACTCCGGCCACGGCTGAACCAAATTTTGGTATGGTTCTCGTCCCCTCCTCCGTAGCTTTAAATCCACATATCGCATGACTTGTTTTGGTTGAACTTTGGGGTTGATTGGAGTTGGGAATGTTCCGGTGTTCTTCTCTGTTGAAAATGGCCAACCCAGCTTGAAATGGATTAATCTGACCCGATATTCATAAACTAATTTCGAACCCAGCCCAATCACCAGCTCTAAGCCCAACCTTTTAGCTTGGCCCAAACCCAAATAAGAACTGGCCCACTAACCCAAGCCCAACCCGTTGACCGGGATCTGATCCGTTGACCAACCCGACCCAACTCCGATGGAATACTACGTCAAGGAATATTCTTTATGTTAACTTTTTGTTGACTTTTACGAAATTTGCCCGGGACCCCTCTAAGGGTAATTTGACATCCTGAATTCGTTTCCAACGTCCGTTTTCCCAAATTCAATCTTTTTAGTGTAGTTTTATTAATTGGTCCCTTTATGAGCTTATGTGCAATTGTTTATGGTGTTCATGTCTTCCCTAGTTCGCACGGCTATTCAACGACGGAGTATTTGTGAGTGGACCCCTTCTAAAATGCATGTTTTACTATTAGAAATGCATACATGAAAAACATGATTTGATGACTACGTTTTATTAAACGTTTTTGAGTAAATTAGAGTTACACTTTATGATATATCATGCTTTATTGAATTTATGTTCTTTGTAATATATATGATTTATGATTATATACTATGAACATGAGTTATGATATGATGTTTGAGCTATTGAGCTCCGTTGAGATTCATACATATACTTTGGAAAGATTATGTTCAATGATTTTTGTGCTTATCTAGTGGTCACTATATGCCTAAGGGTAAATGATATCTATATATGGCTTCGGTCAGGTGTTGTAGGAGCCTATGGGCGATTGTTATTTATATATGGCTTCGATCGGGTGCTGTAGGATCCTACGGGCGAATGAAGGCCTTCGAGCGAATAAAGTGTTCTATATGCCTTCGGGCAAATGAAGAGTTCTATATGCCTTCGGGCGATACTGATACCACTATTTAACACACTGTATATGATATATGTTTTATTGAAGGTTTTATGGCATGCTAGGGTTTTCGGAAAACCTATTACATATTATGCTATTGAGTTTTCATAAACTTTGGGTGTTAGTACGTTGTTGAATAATTGTTTTAGTACTACTTATATATCAACTTGGTCTACTCATGTTTTGTTTTGCACCCTCTTAGAACTTAGAATCGAGGCGTACAATCCTGATGTCAAGGCATTCCCGCATTTATATCTTCAAGTCCTCTCGGTATAGGACCCATTCCTTTGTTCATTCAATTTTATATTGTTTCTTTCTAGCGTCTCGGTTTAGTTGTATGCTCTAAATACGTTCTATATTTGCATATTCATTATTTTTAAATTTGTAACTTTGATTTATGTCTTTACTTCTCATGCATGTTAGTATGGCTTCGTCACTTTCGGGTATCGGCCAGCACGTGCCTGACTACTTATGTCAAATCACAATCTCATACCTCATGTTATAAACATTACAATGTCATATCTCATCTTATGAATTTGTTGCTATGTTATACCCTCATTAAAAAAATTTGTTAATTTGTCTGCTAACTGCTGACTTGGCAGGCAGATGACCCACTATCTTGTCCAACTAAATTAAAAAAAATTAACTAAATATTAAAAAATTTATTCCAATTCTCTCTCGCCATCTCCCTCTCCCTACCAATCCGTGTTTTTCTCTAGAGCCACCAAGTGGAACTCAACCAGCTCAGAGCCCGGGAACAAGTCAAGCACGCACGGCTCTTGCAACTTCAGCAAGTTCAATTAGTAGCTATAAATTGTAGACAATAAGTGATCAGGTAAGTCGGGTTTGTGATGGTCGAGTAGCAACAAGTGTAGATCATGGTGGTTTGGGATTGGCTGGGTTCTGGCGACAATACATATTCTAAGCAGCACATATCAGGTGCGGTGACAATGGGTTATACAGGTGATGGGGGGGATGCAAGTGGTTTGGTAGTGAGTAGGTGAGACTAGACCTGACATTTTCAACCCTACCCGTTAATCCGACCCGTTAAAATTAGTATTCGGGTGAGTGCTAAACTAGTCGGGTCATTCATGGGTCAACCCGTTAATCACCTGTTATTTAACGGTTCATTTTGGGTCAACCCGCAAAGCCCATTAACCACCCGTTAACATCCGTTATTGAGAACTTTTGTGTAATTTCAAATTTTCACTCTTTCATTCATTTGCAGTTAGATATAGTTTCTAGTATTAGCAACATTGTATTGCTGCAAAATACGTTAGAAGGCCAATTTCCTAGCTCCCACCAGTTCAGCCTATTCATATTTTGTCTTTGAACTTATCAATGGCAAGTTTTGGAGGTCATGAGATGGCCAGACCTTCGCTTGATCTTGATCTTCTACCTGGGAGTGCTTCATCTTCCATGCCCAATTTACCTTACTAGCCTAACGGGGTTTCAGACATGGATAAGTCCCTCATGAGTGACATTGCTGTAAATGCCATGGAAGAGTTGCTTAGGCTTTTGCAGACCAATGAACCCTTGTGGATGAAGTCTTCTATTGATGGGAAGGATGTTCTTAATCTTGAAACCTATGAGAGGATTTTTCCGAGGGCTAATAGTCATTTGATTATTTTAGTTGCCTATCTTACTATGGCTGGTACTTCTCCAAACCTTGGTCCTAGAGATGGTGATGATTGGCGAAACGATTCTCTGCTTGAAAACGCCAACCCCTCAGATTATGAACGTATAAAATTGATAAAAAGTCGACTTCTACTATACAAAATGGGGCTGTATTTGATTTGGATGAAATGTTAAAAAAAAAAAAATGTTAACGGGTGAAATGGGTGACTTATTAAATTAACGGGTTGGGTTTAGGTGACCCGTTACCTTAATAGGTTGGGTTTGGGTGACCCGTTAAATTAACGGGTCGTGTCAAACCTAACCCAAACCCAGTAAACTCGACCCGTTTACAGGTCTACTACGAATCTATGCTATTCCCTGGAGCCATTGAGTGGAACTTGACCAGCTTCGAGCCCAAGATCGAGTCAGGGATGCCCAATTGAAACATGTTTGTCGTTGCTCTGATCAACCCAGTACTTACACCACACAACTCGACCCCCATAACCTGCTAATCAACCATTGCAACCGTCGCACCTAGACCTGTAAACGGGTCATCCGAACCCAACCCATTAAGGTAACGGGTCACCCAAACCCAACTCGTTAATTTATAAGTCACTCGTTTCACCCATTTCACCGGTTAACAATTTTTTTTTTTTTTTTAACATTACATCCAAATCAAATACAGCCCCATTTTGTATAGTAGAAGTCGACTTTCTATCAATTTTATATGTTCATAATATGAGGGGTTGGCGTTTTCAGGCAGAGAACCGTTTCGCCAATCATTAACATCTCTAGGACCAAGGTTTAGAGAAGTAGCAGTTGCAATAAGATAGGCAACCAAAATAATCAAATGACTATTAGCCCTTGGAAAAATCCTCTCGTAGGTTTCGAGATTAAGA
The DNA here is from genome assembly GCF_963583255.1 of Pyrus communis. Lineage (NCBI taxonomy): Eukaryota > Viridiplantae > Streptophyta > Magnoliopsida > Rosales > Rosaceae > Pyrus > Pyrus communis. Next base: position 3,487,373 of record NC_084813.1, read on the forward strand.
ACGTCCCTCTCATCAGTAGAAGACTTCATCTACAAGGGTTCATTGGTCTGCAAAAGCCTAAGCAACTCTTCCATGGCATTTGCAACAATGTCAATGAGGGACATATCCATGTCCGGAATCCCATTAGGCTGGTAAGGTAAATTAGGCATGGATGATGAAGCACTCCCAGGCAGAAGATCAAGATTAAGCGAAGGTCCGACCATCCCATAACGCCCAAAACTTGCCATTAATAAGTCCAAAGACAAAATATGAATAGGCTGAATTGGTGGGAGCTGGGAAATTGGCCTTCCAACGTATTTTGCAGCAATACAGTATTGCAAATACTAGACACTATATCTAACTGCAAATGAATGAAAGAGTGAAAATTTGAAATTACACAAAAGTCCTCAATAATTGGTGTTAATGGGTGGTTAACAGGCTTCGCGGGTTGACCCAAAATGACCCAACCCGTTTAGCACTCACCCGAATACTAATTTTAACGGGTCAAGTCAGGTCGGATTAACAGGTCAGGTTGAAAATGTCAGGTCTAATTGGTTGGGAGAAGGAGAGAGAGAATTGGAAGAAAATTTTTAATTTTTTAATATTTAATTAATTTTTTAATTTAATTGGGCAAGATAGTGGGTTCTCTGTTTGCCAAATCAATAGTTAATAGACAAATTAGCAGATTGTTTAACAGATAAGTCTAACATTGCAATAAATTTGTAAGATGAAATATGATATTGTAATTTTTAAAGCATGAGTTGTGAGATTCTAGTTCGACCTATAATTGAGTTAGTTTTGTGTAATTTATCATTTGTGATATTAACAGTTCGGATCATAAATTCAAAATCTCATGAATTTACCCCACAAACTAAGGGGGTATAGTCAATTTAGATTTCAAAGGATTTTAATGTACTTTTTAAATGGCAGATTTCAAAGGATTTTAATAAACTCTAGAATTGTATATGGAATTTGATAGCTTTATATGAATTATATTATAGATTTCTATAAATTTGTATGAACTTCTTTTATGGATTTCATAGTATTTTGAAAAAAATTAGAAATCACATACAGAATTGTTGGATCATTTTTAATAAAATCTTATGGTTGAGATTAAACCGCCTTCATGACCTACTGCACACCAAACGGCGCATGCAACAGAAGTACTTGCCTAGGAGAGCATGAGACTGGTGGGGACTCCTCTGCGGAAAGATTATTACTTTTGCCAATATAGGGGATTAAGGTTTAGGGTGAGTCGCTTCACCTTGTTAAAAATGGTTGTAAAAATGGTTTAGGGTGCGTCACTTCACCTGCAGCCCATAGGATTCTTGATAGTGTTTGGTATATATACCATCCACCTTCAAATCCATCAAAATTTCTCTCCCATTCAAATCCTATCAAATCTTTTGCATACTCACTAAAACTGGATTTATATGTATTCTATAAAATCTTAATTGGCTATCCTTAGATTTAGATGTATTCTTTAAAACTCTTTTAAATCATAATCTGACTACACCATGATTTTTAAATCTTTTGAAATCCTCTTCTAAAACTGTAATTGACTATATCCTGATTTTAAAGTCTATCAAAATCCTATCAAATCATATTTTGACTACGCCCGCTAAATTGAGAAGGAACTCCTCCTCAACAGTTAATGAGCTAAATTAGTTCCTACTTATATAATAAAGTGGAGAAGATAAAAACGCCTCATAGATTACAGCAAAAACTAAAATATAGTAACAAAACTCAAATTTGGGGTTGAACTCTCCTTTCAATTTCCATCATCATCCACTAGGCAATAACAGAATTACAAAGAAAACAGTATCAAATTCAAATTTCATCAAATCCGGCAATCAAATAACAACAAACCTCATTTCCCCATCCTTTCTCTTCTTGACTTCACTCGTCTCGTACCTAACGTGAAGCCAAATATTTCATCACAGCGTGCCACGTGTAAGCATAGCTGGCCTGCTGCCCATTGGACTCCTAGACGCCGAACAAGCCCCAGTAAGTAAAAAGTTTTTATAAAGTCGGGGTGAGTTTGGTGAAGGATTTGACAAAGCAATTGGACTAGAACGCCCCTCAAACTTGAAAAGTCATAACTGGCTTTAAAAAATAGATTTATGATACGCAAGGGTATTTTTGTAAGAAAACAGAGAAAATAAAATACTAATTCAAACTATCGATCAACAAAACTCTCTTTGTTAACTAAAAAAAACCCCAAAAACCGTATATTAGTGAAGAAATTAGTAAAAGACACACGTCCTATACTATAACATTAGCGCCATTTTGTTACTCATTTATTGAAGCATTGTAAAAAATCTTTAAGAACAAGTAGCGCCTGTAAATAAAAAAAGGCCTTTTAAACAAATGCATCCACGTGCAAAAATGCCAATTTTTTTTATTAAATGGACAAATTTACACTAAGGTGTTTGATATATATGTTAATTGCTATTGCATAGTAGGTTAAATATAACATTTCACATTAAACTCGTCGTTTACGAATATAAAATTATATGTTTACTTACTTACTTCCAAGTAAAGTCTAAAGAAAAAGTTAGAGTAGGCATCCATAAAGCCGTTTTACTCACTTGTTTTTTTTAAAGCAGCACCCCACATTCCACTTCATCCCTGTCCTTATTCCACCGTCTTCTCTCCACCAAAAACAAATAAATAAAAACAAATAAAAATGCATTTTTCAGCTCCATTTGCTCACTACAAACAGTGAATAAAGCAATCCCACCACTCCCCAGATCAGATCTCACCTTCTCTCCACTCCACCACCACCCAATGATTTCTATCCTCTGAATCACCCATCGTGAATTTTGTACACCACCGACTGATCGTTTCCCATGGCGACACTGCAGAAATTCAAGCTCTTAGCGACTCAATGCGCCGTCGCGGGAAGCCCAACTCGAAGCCCATCGGCCAGCCCAGTCATCCACCTCCGCCGCCGCAAGACGCTAAGAATGTTCCTCACCCGCCAGGATCGCCGCCGATTGCCTCGCCAAACCAATTCCTCGGAATCTCCACCCATTAACGGTGATAATCGCGACGGTGATTCGCCGCAGAAGAGCAAGGAGGTCGCTCGAGTTCGGCGCAAGCTGAAGGACCTCTTCGTGTCGTCGCCGCCGTTCGAAGATAGGATTTCAGATAGGAGGAGTGGAGGAATTGGGGACGAAGTAGAAGGGCGAGGGTTGTTATCAGCAACCGGAAGTGGTGATGGTTCCGGTGAGATTCCGACTCAGCGAGGCGCAGGCTTTTCGCTTCGGCCAATAACGGCGTCGTTTCGAAATAGGTTACTGAAACGAGCTTGGCGGCCTGTTCTGGTTACCATCCCCGAGTAACTCAATTTTCTGTGAATGTACGGATAATTCCTATTTTTTTTTTTTTTTGGAAAATATGAATATTTGGTACTCTGGAGTGTAATCTTATTATGTTAGTGTTTTTTTGAAATTTTTTAAATTTATATAAATAGTAAATAAGAAATTAAATTTGTTTTCCAAAATAAGAAATTTAGATTCATTTATAATGTTTGGTGGCAACGGACATATTTTGCCGCCGCCCAAGGCTAATGTGCGCCGGGAGTTGCTACTGTTAACGAGAAGTGTACCGACCACGATACGTCGGGCCTGGCCTTTGTGGCGAAACCGGTCGCGGAACGTGCCGCGCATATTAGCGTCATCTGCGCATCTTATCAGTTAGATTTAGATGTACGTCAAGATCTTATCATTAAAAGCATGGTGGGTTTGTGGAATTTTCTTGTGGAGTAATAATATTTTTATTTCAAAGGGGTTAGGCCACTTCGTCCAAGTCTTTTTTGCACTTAAAATTGAATTATTTCATAAGAGAATAACTTATATAAAATGAGTTTATTATTAGGTGATGTTCAGCCCAACAATGTATTTTTATGTCGAATTTCTCTTCAAGTGACAATGCATTATTAAGTCTCTGTGACGGTGAGTGCATTTTACACATAAAGCTAAATTATAATATTATAGTCACTTAGTATTACAATCTAATGTATTCCTATTTACTTGTAAATGATAGGTGTTAGGTTCGATTTTCACCAAAAGCGAACTTAAACTATATTATTGCTAGTACATTGTAAGGCTAAGCTCATCCCTCTCCCCCTTGTGTTGATAATATCGTTTGTTCAAAAAAAAAATTTTATAAGATTACGAGTACGTGCAAGGTCCATTCTTTATTTGATGTGGATTCATATTCTCAACAAGAGGGTTTGAATGCTGGACGTAATGGGTTGAAGAGTAAGACTCGAACTACCAGGATAATTCACAACTTGCATAATAAAACAATGTTCTTATTTATTTTGTAATTAAATGAGGGGCAAGTCTTAGTTTGGACTACTGAATATTTTGACTTTATATCCATTAGATTGAAAAGTAAATATAAATAATATTTTCTCAACTTAGTCGTAATCGTTTATTTTTTCTACTAATGAGCAGTACGAACTATTGAAAAAAAAAATCGTTAAAAGTGAGATTTAGTATGTGTAGGGTTGGATCATTGAAGAAGCAAGGACAAGGTTTGGACGAAGAAATAGGGGAGTAAATAATTTTTAATTAAAAGACCGTCTCCTTCGGCTTGCATGTGTTGATGTTCAGAGAGGTTCAATTATCAAGTGCATAGACTATTGGGCCCGACACATCTTTAGTGGGCAAATTTGCCTGCATTTTTTCACGGTTGTGCTTCAAATCCTTGCAAACTTAATCATCATTTGGAACACAAATTGCAGAGGATAATCATTTCAATCATGTCCTTAATTGTAAATTAAGAAACAAAGGTGAGGAGCTACTGGGCTTGTTAAGATTTGAAAGGACCCAACCTTTGCCTGGTAAACTTCGTAAATTTGGGCCTTACCTATTATTGGGCTGCGTATGGCCCTTTTCCCAAGAGGTCAGGCTCATGTGGCTGAACTGAGCCAGTGTTCGTTGACAACAATACAACACATTAAAAAATTCAGATCGGTTCATGTTCCTTTCATATAGTTTTGATCGCATATTTGACATTGTCATCATAACCTTGTATTGTGATTCTTGGACCATTAGATTTTCAACACATACGTTTTGATTTCGGGTTCAGAACTTTTCTTGTTCTAAATTATTATAATAGTTTCGAACTCTTTATTTATTTTAATAATAATAGTACAAAAAAAAAATATAATTTATCAAACTCTTCACTATTTTTCTTTACAACCGATTATTTTACAAATAAAACAAAAACAACTTATATGCAAGGTAACAGCAATACCGAATTGGCGGGTAGTCCAATTAACTTTTGGTAGGGTCTTTGTCTCTTTAAAGCAAAGATTAATTCATCTCATATTTTGACATAATATTTTATAATATTAATATATGAATTGACAAAAAATTTATGAAAAATCTTATTTAAAAAAAAGAAAAAAAACCTTTGCTTGTAAATAGTAGTAGACGTGACATATTCTGTATTCACAATGATTACGAGCGAGTACAAATCCTCTTGTAGTAAATTAGAGTGATTTACAATTTTGCCCAAAGATCCCACTGACATAACGACATACAACATGCAGTCAGCGATCCCCCTCTATACTTTTGATGTCGTCGGGAGAGATTTTTTTAGTGTGATTGAAATATGGAATGATATATCATATATTATTATATTAACGTTAGAATGTATGTGTTAAAAAATTAATAATTTAAAAAATACAATTTCTTAACATTTATATAAAAACATGCAGTGTAGCACTCATGTTCTCATCACCATGAAAAAATTCTTGTCGTCCACCACATCAAAAGTGACCACGTGACACTTCCACTCGACGACACGTCTCGGAACCAAACTCCACGTCAGCCATACAAATCATCGAACACTCGGTAGACCCCACACAGCAACGATTCGGCCTTCACATTTAGGCCTCATTATCTTATCCCATTCTGTCAGACTAGACATTCATATAAAGTCGTCGTCCGAAAAACCATAAAATTCTAAAGACTCCGAGCACGTCAAAAGATGACTATGTGATTTCGTCGGCCAATTTTCAGGCGTTCTCTCTCCCTCCAATTTCCCACGCGCTACCACCTTCAACCTCCACGAGGCGCCACTGGTCAGCAATCACGTGCTTCTGTCGCGCTCTTGCGTCTATGTCAGTTTGAGGCGAGATCGATCCAAGGGTGTGCGTTAGGGGCCTCTGATATTTCGGTTGCCGACTGGCGCCTGTGATGAGAAGGACGATAAGATGGGCGGAGTGACCTCTTCGATCGCAGCCAAGTTCGCTTTTTTCCCGCCTAGTCCGCCGTCGTACACAGTCGTCGCCGACGAGTCGTGTGAAGGGAGGTTCCTCATTCCGGAGGTACCGAGGAGGGACGACGTGGATGTGCTGAAGCTCAGGAATCGCCGGGGGAATGAAATCGTGGCCGTACACGTCAAGCACCCCAAGGCCTCTGCAACTATGCTTTACTCCCATGGAAATGCTGCTGATTTGGGGCAGATGTTTGAGCTTTTCGTCGAATTGAGTACTCGCCTTCGGATTAATTTGATGGGGTAAGTACGTGCTTATGATTGTGGATTTTGGTTTCTTGGTTTTTTAATTTGATTACTTTCAAATGGGTTGGTAATAATTCTTACGGGATTTCAAAGCTGAAGTTTTTTTGGTAGTGTTTGTTAGTTAATTCAGTTTATTTATTGCTAATTATTTCAGCTTAGAGTTATAAATGTGAAAATATATTATGAAGTAAATCTTGTAAAATTTGGAAGCATGGCTACAAAATTGGTTGGCTGAGCTCAATTATTTCCTTTTACAAGTATTCCAAGAAATGCAAAATTGCAAATCAATGCCACAATAATGGAAAATGAAAGCAAAAGTATAAAACTTTAACGAAGTAGTTATATTTCTTTAACACACGAAGCAAATTGGGCCTAATTGGTGGCACATTATGATCTTTCGAGCTAGTTAGAAGTGAAATTTTCCCTTCCACGCGGACATAGACTTGCGGTTTTGGTGTTTATATGTTATTTTTAGGTTCATGTCAAGTTTCTATATTCCCAACAGGAAAAGCTGGATTTGCTACAATGTAGCACAGGAGGTGAATAATGTAACCATAAAGCTCATGTTGGTTTTAAATTGATTATTTTCCCTTATGAAAGTAAAATTTTTACGCGAGCAATTGAAGATAAACTATAACGGTGAAGTTATAATCTTATGTTGCCTAGACTAAAACCTTATGCATGGTTAGATATTAGAATTTTGTTCAGCTGCATGCAGTCCGTATGCGTGCTTGCAAGCACAAATAGTGTAGACTCATTTGGAGAGTAATATGTATTTGAAATTATGTGGTTTTAGTGAATAGCGATTTTATGCTAGTGTGCATGCACTTCTAGTTCTACATGCAGTTTGCAAACAATGACAGGAATAGTAGACAATAATGCATACTGTTTCCTTTTATTTACTAAACATCCGGATGAAAACCAAAATGGGTTTTATATACACCCATAACCAAGCAACCAAAGCGAAAATAAAAATAGACTAACGAAACACTTCACATGTAGTAACGTTGGTGAAGAGAGTCATCTTCCACGATTCACACAAAAATACCAATCAGATAATGTCTCAAGAATTTTACTTGAACAGAGGAACATGACAAGATGTTCAACTATGTACACAGGTCAATCAGATTGTCAAACACATTATGTTTGGTACTGAGATTAAAGAACTCAAAAACAAGATTCTTTTCTAAATAATTATAGTAACCAACAAGCATTCAGTATGTTTTCTATCGGTGACTTAATTTAATAGTGTTTGTTTACATGGATTTCGCAGGTATGATTACTCTGGTTATGGACAGTCAACTGGAAAGGTTAGAAGCCTAGTCTCAATTATGCTGTCATAAGATGCTAGCTTCTTGATGTGTTTTCGAGATCTTAGTGTTAGATATGGTTTATCCAACTTAAATGGTGTAATGTATAATTGTCTCTGTGTATCTTTTGATTCATTTGTTTTTCCTTTTTTTATTGGAGGGTGTTAGATCATGGTTTCTGTTTATTTCTTGTTCAAGATATTAAGCTTCTGATCCGACTGTTTAAAACAAATAAATTCATTATACTTTTCTTAGGCTGGGAACTATATGGCTAAATGGGCACTTGAGTGTAGAAAATGTGAATGCAGATATCGTCAAAAGATGGAATTTGACTAGGAAACTAAGGTTGGAGATTCTTTTGCATGTTAGTATCCTTGTATTTTGGTGGTTGATTTTCCAAGAGAAAAATGGACTGTAGCTTGATGCATCTGAATATATGTTTGTTTCCTTTTGTTATTATACGCAAGTGATAAATATGGGTATTGCATACCATTCATTGATGTCAGATGCTTGCCAAATTATTTTGTTAATGCGTCTAAACAGTTAGGTTTGATAGCAGTTCATGCTTAATGAGTAACAGTCACCTTTTTCTCTTGAATCAGGCAACCGAGTGTAATACGTATGCGGACATTGATGCAGCTTATAAATGCCTCAAGGAGAAATACGGGGTCAAAGATGAACAACTAATATTATATGGTCAGTCTGTTGGTAGTGGTCCCACTGTTGATCTTGCATCACGTCTACCAACCTTGAGAGGTGTGGTATTACACAGTCCCATTTTGTCTGGGCTGAGGGTGTTGTACCCTGTCAAGCGGACATACTGGTTTGATATTTACAAGGTAATTTTGTACCAGTGATTTTACACTGTCTGCTAGTTTCATCCTCCAAATGGGACTTATATATATTTTTCCAGATTGACCAAAAAATATTCTCTTTTTCAGAATATCGACAAAATTTCAATGGTGAACTGTCCTGTCCTGGTTATACATGTAAGTTTATCTCCTCTCTTCCAGTTCTTACTCTTCTCTCTGCGCACACACACACGTCTGAATGCAGACACAGTTTGAAGTGTAACCGCATGGAGTTTTTAGTAAATTTTCAATAGATTACAAGTCTGTAGATTAATGCATGGTAGAGTTTTCAACATATTATCGAAGTTTGTGGTAGAATTGGTAACTTTCTCCTGCTGTTAGGGACAGAAGACATAAAAGGATGCTTCATGCATCATCTATCGGATGAATGAAATAAGTGAATTTGGTTTAGCAAAAACTTATTGTGGTTTGGGAATTGCATTTTAGGTGAGATTTTAGTCATCGTCACCTCATTGGAATCAGGAGAGGGTAGCCACATCATTTTAAATGGTTATGTTACCGCCAGTCATTCACATTCCCTTTCCATCTTTTCTCATACCAGAAACTGTTGTTTGTTTTGTGTGGAAAGTCGTAATAAAATGTTCTATGCCCAGGGGACAGCAGACGAGGTTGTAGATTCGTCCCATGGGAAGCAGCTTTGGGTACTTTGCAAGGAAAAGTATGACCCCTTATGGCTCAGTGGAGGTGGGCACGGCAATCTTGAGCTTTACCCAGAATTTATCAAACATCTAAAGAAATTTGTACACAGCCTTGGCAAGTCAAAATCGACCACAAATGGTTCTAGAACAAGTACAGTAGATTCTGCGAACGAGAACAAACCATCTGAAACCGGTACTTCAGATTCATGCGAAGCAGGTTCTGATCTTCCAGAAGTTTCTAGAAACAGTTTAGATAGTCGACTAGAGAAGTCTAAAAAGTCGAACAAGCCCGAAAAGTCTCGGATGAGCACTGACCGAGCCGACACGTTTAGGAGAAAGAAGGGTTTAGCGTAGTGACTTGTTATTACATGGAGAGCAGCTGAAATAAGGTACGTTATTCAAATGATGTATCAAAATTCCAAATGGAATGGATCTGATTTGGGCGTGGTGTTCACATAAATTATATGTTTCATTTTGTATGTATATGTGTATTCTGCAACGAGGGAAAATCCTGCTTTGTATTTCTAATGGAAAATCAGCGTCATTTAAACACGCCAGAGATCTTCGCCATCAGCATTTCGTGCATTTTCGTACTTTTAAGGGAAGTGATTTTCTCACGCCTTGTTAGCATTTGAATTGAATAACTCGGGAGAACTAAGGGACATAAAAGGGTGTTCTGAAATTAATTCACATTTCTACCGTCTTTGGGAGAAAATTGGCCTCATGGAAGAATCAGATGACAAAAATCAATAGACGTGTGCAGAAATGGTGTACAAATATAAATATACATTTTCAATGAATAATGGTTTAGAGAATGTCGCACAGAAAGGTTGTTCGTTTGTGATTGAAATGTCATTGGTTCGAGTCGTGAAAACGACCTATTTGCAAAATAAGGGTAAAGCTGTGTACGATAAACGTTCCCCCCCCCCCCGACTTTCATAAAGTGAAAAGTCTTATTAACTTTAGAGTCTGCGTTTTTATTGACTTGGAGTCCGCCTTTTTATGGTTTAGAGAAATTGGGAATTTAGTGGTGGTAACATCATAAACTTCCACACATCCGGTGAACTAGGCATGCTAATGGGCAAACCCGCATATGATCAGAATTTTATATTTCGTTATGGTCCAAGCCGCGAAACGTCCCCCTGCCATCGAGAATCTTCCGAAGATCCTTATATTTGGATTTTAACAGAGTACAGGCTCAACCGGGAACACTTGCCACGGGACAACCAGCAAGCGCACTAGATTGTTCTGTATAAAGTTGATCCATAAACTGTTAAATCTAACGTAGAGCATTGGTTCCTCTCTCTTTCAAGTCGAATTTTTATTCTATAACGTTGAGATAAAAATTGAACAACAAACAAGGTGGCACACAGGCTAGCTAGTTGGGTTTAACTGTTGATAACCCAGTACTTTGGTTTAAAGAACCCCTAATGTAATCTCTGATCTTCTCATTGAGGATAGCACTTCTTAGTAATTTTCTTTGGTGCGGAAAACTCTTTCTCTTGGTTCGGGTTGAAATCCCTGACAAGATTAATGTTATACGTATTCAATTTCTTCATCAATGAATATTGTATTTATGCTAAAAAAATAATTAAACAAAAATAAATAGAATGAGAGAGGGGCACTTTCGTTTGTTAATTATTATATTACAAATATACAATCACATATTTCTATACAACCCTAGCTAGCAAGCTACAGCTCATCCATACATAAGGATTCCTCGGACTACAACTCTAACCAGTAGAATCTTGCCCTTTGTGCTTGCTTGAATATACATCAGAAAAAGGGACTTCATATAAGCAAGGTTTGCCTGTACAGTCTTTGCTCAGATTCAAGTGCTTGTATAAACAATGGTGTTAATTTGTTTCAACAACTTCATATGGAGGCCAGTTCTTTGACCTTGTATATATAGTTTGAGTATCCAAGACTTCCCTTGAAACGAAGGCTGACAGTTATTGTGTTGTCCTCCATATCAACTGAAAGAATGGATCCTCTCCAGGTCCTAATGAGTGTGTTCTTAAGATATTTTTTTTTTGGCCATTGGAGCACGGAGCATAGCTTCAAATGCAAGCAAGGGTTTCAGTCCATTGGTAGTGTAACCGGGTGTAATCATATTGAAACGGCAACGTCTTGGAATACACTGGAGCTATTATATTGGACCACATTCCTGAGCTTTCTTTCGTGCAGTCACAACAGGAAACTAACAAGGCTTAGTCGTCGGAGAGGAAGTTATCAATGCATCGACTTCACTTTGAACCACCCGGACCTGTCTTGCTTCATTTCGAAGGGTCAGCAGGCTACTACGGATCATGCAAACGCCGATGCCATTTAGGGCATTTCCAATCTTTTAATATTAACACTGCCCCCGACTTGTTTTTGCTTTCTTTTTTTCAGAATGTCCCTCCTGCTACGTACGGTAGTACTTCTGGAGTAGGCACACACGATATGAATTCCATCAGTACCATGTCATCAACATTAAAATCTAGCAATACAAATGTATTTACTACTTAATTAGTGCTGCATTGAAACGCACAAATCAATTCGATGTGCTCATATATTGTTAATCATGGGCAACTACATCTAAGATGCACTAGGATACAACGAGATGATCACACCATTTCATGAGGCTTTTTTCTAATATGTAGAGACTGTATAAGAAACAAACTGATATTATCTATGCGCAAGAGAAAAAATCCATACACATTAAAATCATGACAACTGCTGTTCACATATATTAATAGAACTAACACGAAAAGGGTAATGTGGTGTGTTTGATTAATCAGATCTCATATTACTCAATTATTCCTTGGCTCAAGCAAATTATTTTCAGTATAGCACCAAATTCTCTTCACAACTTAAAAACCACGGAGGGAGAATATTAAAGTAACACATGTTCTTGCATCTAAAATCACAATTCAAAAAATGTTAAATGAAAATAATAATAAACCAAACTAGAAATTAGAGGAATTAGCTAGGGGTAGCTAGGTTTCAGAAACATCTAAAATATTTATCACCGCAAAACAAGCAAGAAGACGAAACCTTTATCCACAAAACACACATACTGCAAAAGGGAAAAATAAAGAAAGGATACGTATTAATATATAGAAACATATATACCTCTAGTAAATCATGAATACGATGTTACAAAACCCTAGTTTAGGCTCACTAGTAGAAAGGGCACCATCACCGCCTCCTTCATCTTGGGATTCAGAAGACTCGGAAACCTTCACCATTCTTCTTTTTATATGGAAGCTGATCTAGCCAAAACCCTAACCAGCGATTAGAGAGGATGCAATGGCCACGTATCCGTTGAGTATTTATAGCTGAGGACGAGGGCTCTCAGCATGAGAGTGGTTTCGCAAAACAAGAGGCGTCAATACTGTGGGTAGGTAGGTGGTATTAGGTTCATATATGGAATGAGGATTATATTTTGCCATTTTAATTTACTCCTATTTTATTTTTCGGTTTCTCTATTTACCCGCCACTTTCTATTTGAGTTCATCAACGTTTATATTTTTTTTATTATTTATTATAGAAGATAATTCGTCATATTTCATTCATAAAAGGGCGAATACAAGATTTAATAAATGAAGAATATGAGCTGATACGAGAGTAATTTCAAACAAAATATGAAACTATAACATTATAATCACAGATGTTGCAAGAAATTCAAAGAGATGAAGGACTCCTATTGAAGCCAATGAATATTTTAGTGCCACAATATCACACAAGAGATCAAAGTTCTCAACACCAATTAATTGTGAGATAGTAAAACGCTATATTTTTATTTGAATTTTGCAGAAAAGGACATCGCGACTCCAAATCAATTTTTGATCTCGAAGCACCATTTAATAGCATCTAACAAAACTCAACCGGATCTCGCACAATAGCGAAATCACCTCTCAGTATTGTGGATAGGCAGGTGATATATATAAGGTTCAAGTTTTCAATTATGTGAACATGAAATAAGCACATTGTGATGTGCCTGGTTTTCATGTACCGGCGGATACACATAGAGATTCGGTGGTCCCAGAACCTTTCGAAGGCCGGAAAAATGCATGTGAAGGTCCTAAGTCCTTCATCGACCCTCTGAATGTTTAATATGAGACCTTTTTGTGTCCCCTTCAAACGTTTAATGCAATGCCTTCGAGGAATTTATTAGAAACATTTCGCAGGTTGTGTTGATAGCAATCGACATATTGCACACTCCATGCACACAGTCTCTGACTAAATAAAACTTGGAGGCGACTTAAGTGCTTTTTTGGAAATGATTGCAAGATCAACAAAGGGTGGTGCGGAATTTTCCTCGTGGTGCCTTTATGTTACTTCTCCGGCTAGGAATAAGCAGTTGTGAAATAAAGCAGCAGAGTGTTTGGTAAACATTTTTGTATAAGTGCTTTTGGAAAAAAAAAAAAAAAAAAAGAAAAAAAAAAGCAGTATGATACTGTTTGGTAAACTTTTAAGTAAAACAGCTGTGGCTGTGTGAAATGACCAAAAAGGTATAATACTAGATGTGCTATGACAAGCCACGACGTCGTTTGCTGGCAACCTCTTCACCTTCGTCTTCTTCTCCCTCCTCATCTTTTCTTTCGGCACGGTCTTCGAAAATGGGACCCGCCTCCTCACCTCCTTCGTCGACCGCGACCCTTCTCTCAAATCCTTCATCTCTTGCCTCGACCTCGCTGGCATTGGCAATACCAACCACCACTCTCCTAGATCTCCAGCCGAGTCCCTTTCTGTGATCTCTCTCCACCGTCGACACCGCCCATTTCTTCACCTCACCCGTGTCGGAACCTTAGATGATGATTTCTTCTCCGGCGATGACGACGACGCTTGCTCCCTCTTCTGCCCCAATCAGATCGCTCCAATCCTTATTTTCTCCTCCTACTTTTACTCCACCTCCAAATTAGGATTTAATGGAACTTACAGGACTAGGGTTTCTGAAATTGTGCGCTCTAGCCTCACGTTCAAGGCTGAGAAATTCACCATTTCTGATGACAAAGCTAGAGGCAGAGATGGTGACGGAGAAAGCAATGAAGGGGAGGAGAAAGACGGCGATGAAGAAATGGACGATCGGGCCGTCGATTTGCAATTCTTGATCACGGATTGGAGCTGGGTCGCGGGGACGTGGCGGCGTTGTTCTTCCTCTTGAAAGTGTGAGGAATCAGGAGAAACTTTGAAAATAAGCCACTTTTTGAAGTTGCTTTTTGCAGCTTCCACTTTTTAGCTTTTTTTCATCTGAAACTTTGAAAAAAAGCTGGTTTGGGGTGTTTACCAAACACCAAAAACTCTCCCAACTTTTTTTCTTACCAGCTTTTTTTAAAATCACCTCAACCACAAACCATACCTTAGTCCCCATAAGTGTTATGTTCCCAGATGATAGATAATTAAAATATCTTCCCCAACGTTACATAAATGACATGTTTACTTACACGATATAGATATATGAATTGTTTTGATTCCTGACCTTTTATGACTAAACACATGGTATTAGAATTATTCCAATTACTGTTTTCCTTTGTGTTTAGTAACAAAAAAAAATACAAAAAACTGCGAGTTTCAAATTAAAGTTCATAATCGAATACCTTAAAAGTCAGAATTTGACGGATTAGCGAAGAAGGGGGTGGAGCTTGTTGATCCATACCCATTTCTTACTTACCCTCCTACTCACTAAACATTGCCATATAGAAAAAGAAGAAGGGCGTCTCTGATTTGATGAAAATTCCTAATCCATTCAAAACATGCCCAAAAGTTTACAACTACAGTTTATTTCAAAGACTGCATGGCTATGTCGAATAGATAAGGAGATAAAGCTCCTCCTAGTCCTCAAATTATCTTCTCTGCTAGCTCCTATATACAAGCAGAGTCCACAGACAAAAAGAAATCAAACCATCATCGAAATTCATTGAAAAACCAGAGCCGCAGAAAGCTAATCCATGCAATGAGTGCATCATAAGACCTTCGATTCATCATCCAGGGGATCACGTAGAGTTCCACACATCCAATCCATCCATATAGTGTAATGGCCATAATTATGGCGGTATGTAGTATGATGTATGGTGTGGTAGCCGGCACCCATGACAGGCCATATTTTGGCGTGGATGCAATCGTGAATGTTCGCTGTCCATATGGCCTCAATAAATAGGAGCGCTATGTGGGTGGTAAAATGCATTGGTACAAGAAATAGAGCTATAACATGTGGAACTGCCTGCAGTATCCCATCAATTGGGTGAAAAGCCAAACCTGACATAAACAGATCCAAAATAGTCGAGCATTAGCAAAATAAGTAAACAAAAGATTTCAAAAGCCTGATGACAAGGTTGATGATTGTAGGAAATAAAGCTTATCTGAACCAAACGAAAATAGTGTTAAGTGGAACCACGTTCCTTAATTTAATGAAGTACAAACCAGTAATTTGTTTTCCCTTGCATCATATTTGTCGGGAATAACACGTCGAGTGGATCAGAAAACAAGTGACTCTTACAAGATTAAACTCAGGAAAACAAAATAGGAATTGTTCAAGTGACATTGATTTCCATTAAAAAACAAAAAAAAAAAAAAAAAACTTAAAATGGCCTTTTTACTTATGGAAAACAGATAACATGTCATAAACAAAAGTTGATAAGATGTCAATCTCAAACAGAATGCAGAACTCTTAAACTAAGCACTACTGATCAACAGAGACCGCCAGACTCAAATCCACATGAAGATAAAAGAAAAAGGTACATAACCAATTTCCGAGGAATGTTTTATTTTTCCGGACAGGGATTCTGATGAACTGAAACACACAATAAGTGGCATGAAACTACCACTTCAGTCCATGAACATTACGCACAAAATAATCCTCACTGGGACTCTAAAGCCTATACCATACCAAATCTACTGGGTGATAACAAGGTTGAATTATTAGTCAACCAATGATCCTGGGGAAAAACTTGAGGACATTAAAGTTCTTTTATCAAGTCCTAGGTGGGGAGGGAGAATTTGCAGAACGAATGAAAAATAGTACATCATTAGCTTGTTAAGGTGAAAGTCACAGAAAAACAAGAAAGCTGAAAGTGCATGTGCATTCCATGTATTTTTCGTGCTTCTTACTGATCCAGAAAGCAATTGAGACTTGTAAAGTTGGTTTCCAGATATACACTGAGAGCGGCAACGCGAGTTAGAGCCAAAATCGCCATATGAAAGAGATTAACAGTCTTATGTTACGGAAAAGAAAAGTAAAAAAGAAAAAGAAATATTTTTTTTTAAAAGAGAAACTTTCTTCCAAAATGGCTTCTTTCACTCAACACTCAAAATTTAAGTTACTAAGCAAAAACCAAAACTGTACAGAATATGAATGGAACTTTGATAAACGAGGAAGGATAAACAATCGTGGAATTCCTAGAGTTTATCTATCGCATCAAGTCCTTGAAAGTCACGTTCTACGACAAAATAGACTAGAGGGGAACTCAATTGGCAGGATAAAACAAACTTAAAATACAATGATAATAACAAGCAAGATATCTGGTGTTCGAGCAAGAGATACGCTGGGAAGAAAAGGGGGAAGCGTGAGAGCAAGACAGAGGAGAAAGAGTTCAGTAAACAATGTCACAGAAATATGTATCCTCATCAAGTGCACCAAACGCAGATTTTACATACTCTATAACACAATCAAACATGACAGATATATATGTGCCCATGCATCCGAATCCGACAAGATGTAAAAACAATCAAATGGCCATAAAGTATGAAAGTTTAGTTTGATAGCTTACCAGCAAACGGAGAGAGGGTGTTCTGCTTGTTGTAGATATGATGGGTTGCATGAAGATATTTATACAGAGGTTTTATGTCATGCAACTCTCTGTGCATCCAATATATTCCGAACTCCACGAATACAAGATAAATTGCTAAATACAAGAGGTAAGCAGGCCAACCCACATCACTTATTCTTGCAAAGCACTTTGCCCAACCATTTTCAACCATGTACTCAGAAACAGTTGGAAGAGCACAGTACCAAGGCATGGCCTTCATGGCAACATATATTTGCAAAAGCATGGCTTTGTTCGAGGGAACGGCATCTGCAATGAGGGAACAGATAAGGAAAGAAGGTAAATTGTATTCAGCCTAAAGGTAGTTGTCAATACGGACGAAATTTTACGGTCAATTAACAAAACATCATAGGATCCACAACCTACAGGCTACAACCTTGTAACCTTATGTATGCTGAATCTTTGTAAAAAATTTAATCACTAATCAATATGATAGAGAAGTTGAGATACAGATCCATCATTGTACATAAAAAACAACTCGAACAACCACAGTCCATCTAATTTTCCTGAGATTAAAATAAACTACTCATAGAAAACACAATTGAAGAAAGAGAGCAATGAAGAAATTAAATCAAAACCAACAAACAAATAAAGAGACTCAAAAGTTTTGAACCAAGCAAAACCAATCTGCTAAATAGATTTAGAAATCACTAAAACTCTCCTCAATCCATACTTTGAAAATAACAAGAGTAATTAGATAGGAATTCTAAGAAATCACATAACTACTCAAAAACAATGTGATGGTCTTTAATTATGCTTTACTTTTTAGAAGCGATATTCTAATTAATCTAATTTGAGATTTGAACTTATGTACAAAGAGCGAGGAAGCACACTCTTCTAGCCAACTATAATACATCTGTTTGTTTTTTTTGGTGTTCCATAATTTCCATTATCCATGAGAGGAGAGATTTTCACAATCAATAACCAACAGTACCCACCAAATCACAGACTCACACATATTTCATTCCACAACCAAACCACCAATTTTTATTTTATTTTATTAAAAAACATAACGAAAAGTAAAAGTCAAACCACTAAAAAGGAAGAGAGAGACCATTGGACATTGGTGTACCTTTGGGGATGTAAGTGTTGCGTTTCAAGTAATAAATGTAGAGGCACCAGAGGAAGCCGGAGACGAGGTAGAGCAAGGTCCCTCCGACGTAGTTGCGCAGCCACGTCTGGAAGAAGTGGGGGAGTGGGTCCCACACTCTATTGGGCACGAGGCTGCCGAGCACAATGCGGTTATAGAACGTCGTCCCGTCCAGGAACGGGTTCAGGTAGGACTCCTCCATCGGCGCGACACGATTCTTCCGGCGAGGGGCAGCGGCCGGAGATTTGAGCAGCTAATAAAAAGGTAGGAGAGAGAGAGGGGCAGAGAGACAGAGGCAGGTAGGCTGCGCTGGAGGCGAACGACTGATGCTGAGATTCGTTTGTCTGTTTTGTTATGCTGTGTTGTGTTTTTTTCAAGTTGGGAGTACGTGGACGACGTAATTTAAGCTTTTAGTGGTATGCTATCGATTGATATGCTGAAGGGCCGGACCATCATGCTTCATGTAGCCCTACCTCCACCACCGCTTGGAGAAATTTTTCATTGTGACGGAAATACGGGTGGTACACCACGTATTTTTATGTAAGTGGTGAGAAATTTTATTTTTTAAGTTATTAACTTTTTAACAAACAAATTCCACCATTTCTATAGTGACAAGTGGTGTACTACCTCGTATGCCGGTCACATTGAAAATTCTCTCAACTGCTTGCAAGCTGGAAATTACAATGCAATCCTTAAAAAAAAAAAAAAATCAATTCAACGATATATTTATGCTAAGGCTTTTTCACAATGGGCTGAAAGATTAAGTGTGACACCTATAATGTAAGAATCAAACTTTTAATGGGGCAAGGAATCTGAGTGTTAAGATTATGATTCTTAATTTTGAGTTCAGTGCTCATAAGTGTGATTCATATACAACTAATGACAAAAGAGAGAAAAAAGATAACCATTCCCAAAATAGAGAAAAAGAAAAAATAGACAGGTGTAACATTTAATTTACAAAACTCACTCCTATCAAACTTACAATACTTTGGCAATAGTAGTGTCATGGTGCTTGATTTTTATATATGGACATTAGATTCACCTAAACCAATGGGGAACACCTATAATGAGCTTGCCACAATAAGTTGGTATCGAACTCTCTGTCAACGAGATTTGAACACAAGACCTCAATTTACAAGTAAAAAGAAATACAACTAGACTATAGGATTAAGTGACGGTACATTTTCTTAAAAAACTAAAATGTTCATTTGTTGCAAATGATGAATTGTCACTGTGAATATGATCTTCCTTTTTAACCCATTGTATTCTCAGTTCAATGATTCTCCTATTCTCCTGATCTAATTTAGGATAGTAATATCATCTGTCATAAGAAATAAATAAAAATCCATTTGTTTGAATATGCCACAAACATGTTTTGAGTTTAAACACCAAATATCTAGAAATTTTTTCTCTAATTAATACATATAAATAGCATAAGCTTCAAATTGGGCATACTTAGAGCAATGGCATTAAGTTAAACAAATATCAAAATTGTAATTTTATTGTGTGAATTAAGACACGTGGCGCTACAAGAATTTGAGGATGCACCAACTAAAAGTTTAGCAATGGTTGTTTTTATTCATAGAATGGGACTATGGGTGCCAACTGATATTTATTTATTTATTTTTGCTCTCTTTTACTTTTGAATTGGTACCTAATGCATTTAGGTATTTAAAACGAAAGAAGATGTGAAATTTTGTGGTGAGTTTTTAAATTTAGTCATTAAATTAGGCACATTTCGAGTAAATAAGTACATAAACTATACTTGTTGAATTTTCATAATTCTTTGATTCGATGCATATATATGGTGGTTAATTGTTTACAATTACACATAAATAAAGTTTACTTTATACATAGCAATTTTAATGAGTCATACAATAATTCAGTGCAAATGGCTCAACAATGTATTTACTTAATTGGTCAAATTTTATCACTAACTAATACTACAGTTTAGTGGTATTCTCCTTCAATTATAAGTGAAAGGTCTCAAATTTGACACACATGAATGACGATGATGTATTATATTTGTGTTGATTTTGATAGTCCTATCTCTTTTTTCAAAGTACGACACCGTTCTTAATAAAAGATGGTAAACTTTTATCCAAATGCATACATGCATAATTTTAATCATCGGTTGGAGAAAAATTGTTGTCACGATATATATGCCTGCTTAAGCCAGGCACATGCAAGTAGCAAAATCTGTGGGTAAGAGAATCTTTCTCTATAGGGTTAACGTGAAATTTGCAATCCCATAGATTTCACATACCGCTAGTTTTTGCTAGGATTTTTTTAGGAACGTCCAAGTACTTATTGATTAGCAGAAGCAGAATTACGTATGAAGACTGAAGAGGGCACTCCATAACATGCATGGTGCTAATTACAATTAGTATCTAATCATCGTCAATGAGAGTGTCCATTCAAAAGAGATTGCACAAGATATAAGCAAATCTAGCTGATCATCTATGTACCCACTACACTATTTGTCTCACAGCCTGTAATGCTTTGGATGATAACTCTTAAGCATTTGTATCTTGAACATCGATCATCCCCATATCTCCCAACTACTTTTGGTGTAGATTACATGTATACATGTGGACCACCTTGATCAGGTGTACGGTAGTAGTGCTGAGCACTTGTAAACTTTACTATCAAGTCTTGAGTAGTGCTACACTTACCATTAAAATAGAAAATTGAATGAAATCATTTTATAAAATAATGATATAGTTAATTACAAAAAGATCTAGGGCTGATGAGTTGATCTACATAACTTGAAAAGTAAATAGGCTAAAAATGTAAACAGCGCAATAAAGACTAGCAAGATTCAGGTCATGAAGGGGAAAATAATACTATAGGAGTCCACTGAGTTCACTGGTATCAGACTGGACTGAACAAGAAACATATGCCTCAGAGAGAAATTCAAGGATGATTGGAATTGTACGTCAACTGAATCATAGCATAGTGAGACAGAGTTGTAAGAGTTTTAGATCTCAAGGATAGTAGGTAGTGTTTGCTTCAAAGGAAAACTAATTTGCAATTGTAGCTTAAGAGCTAGAGGTTTTGCTGAAGAGCAATTTGGGTAGTGTTGAAAAGCAATTGAGTTGATTGAAGAATCACTTGAGGTTTCTATAATACTAGAGATTGAATTTTGACGAAGGTCCTGAGCTTGAAGGCCTTTGGTTCTATTTATAGGCAGTGAAGAAGGAGCAACCTCAAACTTAATGCTGAACTGGAACATGGGTAGATCGGTTATTTGATACTGATAATAACTACAATTCTTGGTTGTTGGCCTTCAGCAGTGTCGTGTGGCACTTTGCATGGTTGCTTCAGTGACATCAACTTATTGGATGACGTGTTCCTCAATATTTAAGGATGTGAGAAATTTCTGGATCAAGTCGTATGCGTGGCAAACGCGCTTTGGGTAGGATCGATTCCAAGCCCTCAGATGATTGTGGAGTAGTGAGTTGGTCGTCCGAACCCTAAGATAGGATTCCGGATTGGGTCTTGAAGTTGGTGGACTGATATCATGCGACTTTAAATAAATAAAAATATATATTGGTTCGATAGAGCAGATCTTGTTTTTATATATAGTCCAAAGAAGATGAAAGTCATATTGAGTATTCTTCGTTGATATACCCAAGTCTTTGTTTTAACACGTACTAAATTCTTGCAGGTTGTAACTATTGTTAAATTAATGCAGGATAAGCTTTTGAATTCACGCATCTTTTGCGAATTACGAAGATATAGACAGGTTGGGATTGTTCGAATTTCTCCATCGACTCTGTTGCACTTTTTAGATTTTACGTAAAGGTATACGACCGAAATGCACGATGACCTCATGGGTTGTCGACCAGTGGATCCCTCCGAAGCACGTTATCCATTACGATTAATTGGACCACAGCACAGCACTCATGACGCACAACAGCATAATCATGCACGTCACACTCGGCCTTAATTTGGTCCCCATTTGAAGACAGGAGATAGACGATATATGCAGTAGCAGAACCCCATTTGCTTCTTTATCAGCAATAACCTAGCTCGCTCGCTCAGGTGGAATGAGAGCGAGAACCGCCAATCTTATGATTCCTATCCTGCTAGCTAGCATATTACCGTGCATGCCAGTAATCTATTTATACACTTGGGGATCCGACACGTAGACTCAAATGAATTTAAAATTTACTCTACGCCAAAATTACTGCATGCTTTGAAACATTGGATGGATCTGAAGGGAAATCTTCTGTGAATCTTGGTTGGAGCAGCCCTAATTCTACTATTAAATAAGTGTAGTGCCATTCACACACATCTTTTTACTTCTCACATACCGTTATTAATTTTGTGCGTTGATTTTCTTCAATTCATTCGATCTAACGGTCAGAAATTGAGAGGGGTGTGTGATAAATAAAAATAAGTGTTTGATAATCACTCTATAGGCAAGTTTGGTCACACTGTGGTCGATCTCGTCGTTCACTATAATATTAAAGGTCAACCGATTGGGTTTTTTAATCTCCTCGTTTATTTTATTTATTCGTTTATTTTTATTTATGGCCGAAAGCTTGACAAGTAAGCAAAAATGGCTGGATAATATAAACATCAAATTATAGAAGAAAAAACCAGCCCAAAGAAAACTGTGTCCACATGCCTCTCACTTGAACCACTTAACTACACCACACATGAAATATTATAGAACAAATTATGGATCAAAACCAAGTAGCAAAGGGGCAACCCGCAACAAGGGCTCCAATGCGTCAGGTAAGAATTTTCTAGCAAACAAGAAACACACTGAAGTTGTATTGCCATTGTACGTGCATTCTGATCCGAACCGAATCCGATTAAGAAACTCATCCGTAATATCCATCCATCCAAATTTTCCAGGATGAGGACCACCCCTTGACCAATCCACCCAGGTGACGCTCCTATTTGAATTCAACTCAGTGTACATCAAGTTCACAAGTGTTGGAATATAGTGCTCATCAATGTAACAGGGAGGGTTGCAGTACTGTTGAAAGATCGGATAATATTTCCGATCTGAAACGATGTGGACGGCAAGCTCACGGTGCACTTCGAACCACTGAGACCCCTTTCTCCAATCTGTGATGTTTATCATGGGGTACATTTGAGGGTTGTATCGGCCACGGCCTGGCTTCCTCGGGTCATCGAATGAGTTCAGGAAGCTTAGGTTTGAGTTGATGAGGTAGTGATATGCTGTTGTGAAGTTGAATAGAGGAATGCAGGATTCAGAAAGCAACACAAATCTTTGATTGGAGATGTCAAGAAGTGCATTTGCCAGGAGTCGTCTCTCGGCATCTAGCATTGATGATGTCCCCCAATAGACTGGCTGCAACCGAATGAATAGTATTGGTTTCAAATATAGCAAAGATTGTTTAATTGCTTTCTTCTTCATTTTGGTCATACTTAAAAATACAGAAACTCTTATCCATGAGCTTATTATCTCCAACAAATTGGGGTTTAATGTTCACCACAACAGTCTAGAATGTATGAGTTCAGTGGTCCATTACGAATTAGCGTGTTTGGGTTAATTGTAATTTTAACAACAGATACAATACGACTTGAAACTTGCATGAAGTTAGCAGATTTGAGTTGATTTTTGCTTCACATAAAGACAAACATGACACAACCCAGACTCTAACAAATTGGTTATGCTAGGAAAGCTGAAGCTTAGGGCCGGTCTAGTAACGTTTTACAAAACAATTTTTAAAGATCTATTGTATTATGATATGCAAAATATCTAATAATTGAATCCGAGAATAATTTTTTAAAAAGAAAACATTGAAAATGTATTTGAAATGTGGTTGTAATATAAACTACTGTCAAACACGAGCATGACATATTGACAGGAATTACTATCCTAGGACTTTCTTAAGGCTCAGCCTTCAAGCTATTGGATATATGAATGCTAAAGTTGAAACCAATATCAATGTTGGATAAATGATCAGTAGTAAGCTCCACACTAATTGATTTCCTAAGAGATGTGTACATATTAACTTGATCAATCACGTTTAAATACTTCCGTTATAGAAGTGAACCTCTACCATACGGTCTAATGGTTTTCATCTCCAATTGTAGGTGGAGATTTTCATGTTCGACTTACACAAATAGTGAATACGATACCAAATTGGTGCTAACCTATTTTGGGCTTAGCTCAACTCCCATCCACAAAAATAATGAAGGGAACTAACCTGGCTATGAATTCTTCTACTATGGAACACAGAATCTTCAGGCACTGATTCATTGAAATCGGGGTGTGCGTGCACATAGATGGAGTATAGTCCTTCGTGTCCCTCGAAAAACTTCTCCCACAAGGGAGACAAAGGCAGAGGTCCCTTTGTCAAGAACATGAAAGCCACTTTCGGAACAAGCTTGTAAGGCAAATCTTGAATTCGAGAAACCATCAATGCCCTCGAAAACAACTCCTTGTCACTCATATTGTGTACAAGGAATTTTTGTTCTGTGAGTGAAACACTGTTAGATGTCCCATTTTTGGAGAAAGATAGTATGAGAAATGGCGGCGGTGGGGGAAGCGGATTTAGTGATGGGGGTGGCGACGATTGAGCTTGAAGTGATGATGGTTGTAAAGGAAAAATATTGTTAATGGAATTTAGGGAGGCTTGAAAAGTAGTGAATGAGAAGCTCTGGAAATATAAGGTAATTATGATACCTAGTGACAAGCCTATACCAAAGAAAAGGAAATGAAGGACATGGTTTAGCTGGATTAGGGTTCGGAAGGGCCGGAAAATTGATTGAATTTGGAATTGCTCATGGCTCGTCATTTCCACTGGCCAGATCGGAAAGAAAGATATCGAGGAAGGAGTTTCCTAGCTGGCTAGCTCATCAAACTGCTACTAGTAAAGTCAAGCTGAAAGTTCTTGCAAATATAGGCTTCTCTGTGGAGAAGGTATTTAGCATGTTCTTTGTGGACTTTCTACATCGTGCTTCAAAGTTAAGCAGGAGATTAATAGTAATTTAGCTGTAAGTAATCAGGAAAGGACCTTTTGGAGTTTGCAATCAGTTGGAGCATAAGTTGTCCAAGAACTTGAAGCAAATTGTTTAAGCTGATGAGGGTTGACAAAGCATTCCTTCAATACCACACAAAATAATCAAACAATGAAAAATAAAAAAGCTAACCCCATTTTTAATTTTTGACACCAAAAATTAAGCGGGTTGTCATAGATTAAGAGGAGAAATGAAAACTTAGGCAAATGTTAATCTCTTTGCATGTTGAATGGTCAAACACGTTGGATTGGAATTGGCAAATCACAAATGAGTGTGGTCGTAGTCCAACAAGTCACCATAAATATTGACAATCGCCAAACAATGACAAATACAGCATCCATAAAGCACTGCTAAAATTATGGCAATTAAGTAGCCTCTTTTCTTTCTTTCTTTTGAATGACCAGTTTTTAAGTTCTCGATCTTACTTCTCATTCTACGAGTAGGGTTTGGTCATCGTTTAATAGCCCACTATCAAATATTGAATTAGGTACTACCTGTTTACTTTGACTAATATGCACACATGATTAATTATACTAATTTTATCTAAACTATGAAGATGAGAGAGAGTTTGAACCCGATACACAGTAGGTTGTAGAGAAAAGTCTTATTCATTAGGGTAATTCACCAATTATATATGCATGGTTTGCTTGAAGCACAAAGTTACAAGTTATTTCAATTATTAAAACATCTTTTCTAGGGTAGTATACTACTGTACTATCTTCCACATTACTTAATCCCACATGTTTATGATTCTTGTCAAGCTGTTAATGCAAATTTTTGTAAACTAAAGACTAATAGGGTAATTGGCAGCTGCTGAAAGTTTGGTTGATTAAAGTATCTTGGCACAGTTTCTCTAGTCATTTTCAGTGGCATAATTAGTTCTCATTCTTGGAATGATATGCACAAATGTGGAAAGAAACAATGGCAAGGATTGGTATTTACGAAAGCACGATTTACATATATAATTGTTAAGTTTAAGTATAGCCAGCTCTGATACCATATTAAAATTTAAGCATTTAATCTAAAAACAAATGACAATTAGAAGGAAGAGAGAAGATTATTTAAACAACCTAGGCAGAACTTTCTAAGCCCACTAGAAATTTCCCGCCAAACCACAAATCCTGCTCCTCCTTGCTTCTCCAGGGAGGGAATCAACCCCACTGACTCAATCCAAGTACCGTTTCCATATCTACTTCATTAGTATCGGCAGCGGCCGGTGGCAGGGGTCCAACAGGCACATCTTGAGCAGCACCAACATTCACCCCAACAACAATTTGATCAGGTGACTCAGTGAAACTCGGCTCCTTGGCCTCCACCCCTCTTGGGCCTCCTCCTTGTCTTCCTTTCCTCGTCCCTTGTCTTTTCCTCCTCCACCTTATCTTCCTTTACCTCCTCCTCCTTCATTTGAAGCTCGCTTGCCACTCGCCTTGTAAAAATTCCATGGCCACTATGGAGTCCGTCAGTATTCATCATCATCCCTCTTTTTGAGCTTTTTTTTGTTTCCTCCTTTGCTTGATGAGCTGACTATCTGCTTCTTCATGTTCTTTGTTTGAGAGAGTGAGTCTGGATGAGCTTGCTGGGTATGTAGTAGCAGCTATAGAGAGAAGAAGATAGCTTAATTTGAGCTTCTTTGAGCACAAAAGGGAGTGAAAGTGATTGCTCTCTTATATACACGACTCGCCTTGTTAAAACTCCATGGCCACTATGGAAACCATCGGCATTCATCATCATCCTTCTTTCTGAGATATTTTTGTTTCCGGCCTTGCTTGAAGCTCTCTTGCCATTCCTCTTCATGAGCTGCCTGATCTTCCTCTTTGCACTTCCTCCTTGCCCAAATGTGTTTCTCTTTGTTGACTGAGCTAACCTGTAATGAATTTGCGACAAAACAATGAAGCACATGCATAATCAAAGTATTTATTCGCAGACCAAAAAAACAAAACACATATAACTTGACGAGATATCTTGGTCATACCGGTAAATCATCGATTCGATAGAAGATGAATGGCCTCTTCCTTAATATGCACATCATATGAAATAAAGCGTCATCTTGATAATCAAAATGTCTTACTGGAATTTTCTGCAACCAAAAAAAAAAAAAAGAAAAAAAAACAGATAAATAAACTATATACATATCTATTGTCTAGATACAGTAGCCTAATTAATGTATTTAGAGGTTGAAACATGGCGATCCCTTCCGTTATGGAAACATAATGAATATCCGCTATGAGATATATGTTCCACATCATATTCATAAATTTGATAAAATTAGCTAGGTACGAAATTTATTATGTTGGTCTTGCGTTGACCTTGGTTTTTTGTTTCATTTTTGGATTCTTGACCTTTTTTCCCAAAACAATAATAATTTAAGGATATTAGTACTATTAAGAAATCTACTTAATTGTAAAAAGAAAAAAAGTTTCATAAAACATTCAACTTACCTACAAATATCATGAGCAACAAACTAAATCCGACCACAGATCAAGGGTGAAAGATTTGAGAGATAAGTGGCTTTCAAAGAGTAAGCTTTTCCAGATGTGAATGGCATGAGGTGAGACCGTCAGACTAGGACCTAGTTTGGTATTGTTGCGAGAGATAAAATTAGATGCGAGGTAAAGCTGTTGAGGCAAAATAACCACAAGTCAACAGTGAAAGATCTGAGGTGATGAGTGAGAAAAGGAATGAAAAGGAATGGTATTAGGAAGTGGCGAGCTTTGCTAGAAATCTTAAGTGGCGGAAATGAAGAGGATGGAGTTAGACTAAGAGGAATAAGGCCTTTACATATGCATATTGTGTACTCTTCGGTTTTCTAAATGCGTTCTTTTTCATGTGAAGTATCAGTGACGAAACAATTCACGAGAAGATACTTTAGTTTTATTTATCATACCGTATCCAAATCTTCGCGTGATGACTGCGCCCTAAATTTCGTGTGGTGATGTCAATATATGTACGTTGCTACTAGCTATGAGATTATGAATATTATTTATCGCACTCAATGCGACCTATACGACAACTTCCATTTCTAGCAAATTATTGTTAAAGTGGTTAGTGTTAGAGTATAAGGTTGATTAGATTGTGACAAGTGTCAATTGTAAAAGAGTGCCATGTGTCAGTTTGTTATTGAGGTCTTGATGTCAGATGGTAGTTATACTATTAGGTATTTATGTTGTAGAAAAACCAGTATTCATTTAATGAAAAACAGAAATTGACAAGTTGACTACTTTCTCTCTCTATTTTTCTTGTGTATTCTTTCTCTCTCTAAGATCTCTTAGTTGTGTTGATATGGTATCTTCGCTGACTATGGTTCACACCGTCGGTTGATGATCATTTGCCCCCGTTCATTCATCCATTCTTTGATAACTGTTGTCATTGTTGCTGATTCAACTCGGTCGTGGTCGTCTTGAAGGTTTGATTTTTCAGTTGTCGAAGATTCGCAGCTTGTCAATCTATGGTGAAACCCTAGAAATTTGGGGATTTTTGCAGCTAGTTGTTGTGATTGTTGTTCTGGCTGCTCGCGATATTGAGGTGATATCTCTCCTTCTTTGATTTTACAGAAGTTGTTGTTTCTTGTTCATCTGCTGTCTAAAATCTTCGTATTTGGAGATCGTTGCTGTATATAATCTTCGTATTTGGAGTGTTTCTTTTTTGTGAATTATTGTCAAGATTCTTCAAGATTTGTGTTCGATTGTTTGGAAATGGTTACTCCTAATCAATTGGCTTTCACTCAGTCACTGATTTCTTCCCTAATTCCTAGTGTAGGAAACACTGTCACTGTGAAACTTGATGATTCTAACTATGTGACTTGGAATTTCCAAATGGAATTACTATTGGATGGAAATGGAATTCTAGGCTTTCTTGATGGTTCAATTCCTTGTCCAGCAAGATTTGATGATTTTGATTCGGACCATGAAGCTATTGATGATCCACCTACTTTGTTTGATGCTTATAAAGTGTGGAAGATTCTTGATAAAGCTTTGATGACTCTCATCACTGCTACTCTGTCTACTGCTGCTTTGTTATGTGTGATTGGTTGTAAAAGTTCTAAGGAAATGTGGACTAATCTTCGGGAAACGTTTGCGAATGTCACTAGAACTAGTATTGTACAAATGAAGATTGATCTTTAAAACATTAAGAAGGGTTCTGAATCAATTGATGGCTATCTTCAACGAATTAAGGATGCTAGAGATCAATTAGCTACTGTTGGAGTACTTATTTCTGATGAAGATATTGCAATTGTTGCTTTAAGGGGTCTTCCTCCTGAGTTTAATACAATTAAGGCTGTCATTCGTGGACGTGAAAATTTGGTGTCCTTGAAAGAACTACGATCACAATTAAGGGCTGAGGAAGCTACATTGGAGGAAGTTCATAAGTCAGTCCCTGTCATGTTTGCTATGCTTGCTCATACTTCTGGAACTGTTTATGAAGCTGGTGGTTCATTTGGAACAAAAACATTCAATTTAGGACAAAATCTTGGTGGGTTTTCTGGAGATCAAACAGGTTCCATGATGACTCATTTTCAATCCATTTCTCAGTTTCAACAATTCCCCTTACCTTCTCAGTTTCAACAATTACCATTTCCTGGACACTTTGTTTTTGTGTCTCAAACTGGTTCGAGCACATATAACAATTTCAGGGGGAACAATTCCAAACCAAAGGGTAAAGGCAAAAAGTTCGTTTCTGGTGGAAATCAATACTGCCCGCAACCTGCTTTTGGTAATAATTCCTATTCACAACAAAATCAAGCTATGTTTCAACAACCAGGGTAGCAATTGCAGGGAAATCAGGGAAACCAATCACTCCAAATTTGTCAAATCTATGATAGGAAAGGTTATTCAGCAATAAATTGTTTTCAACATGGCTGTCAAATCGGTCATAAAGTGGGACACACTGCTGCCACTTGTTTTGATAGAAACAATTCTTCTTCTCATGGTCAAGTCTACCATCCTTCACAGAACTATCCATCATTCTCTCAGAGTTATAAACAGTATCCTTAACAGTTTTAGGTTCCTCATCCTTCTGTGTATCAAAATGGTCAGAACTCAAGCATGCCTTTCATGTTATATCCATCAGGTCCTATGATGAATTCTAATACATATTATGCACCTGCTATGCCTACTCAGTCCCACACACCAATTGCTATGAATGCTCGTACTCATGCCACTCTATCTGCACCTCAATAAGAATATTGGCTTGTTGACTCTGGAGCAACAAATCACATGACATCAGATTTGTCTAATCTTCACATGACAAATCACATGCTGGTGGTGAAGGTTTGAACATTGCTCATATTGGCAGCTTTCAACTTTCCACTAAAACTCATAATTTTTTTATTAAATTATGTTCTTCATGTACCTCGATTGTCACAACACTTATTATCTATGCATCAATTGTGCAAAGACAATAATTGCAGATGTATTGTTGATGAGTTCTCTATATGTATACAGGACAAGGTCACCTAGAGAACATTGTTCCAAGGACTGAGTAATAATGATGTCTATCCACTTCCTATGATTAAGCAACCAAAAGTCTTTCCAGCAGCATATCATGGTAAAAAGGTTTCTTTTACCCTGTGGCATTGTCGTTTAGGTCACCCTACCAATCTACTTGTCAAAGCAGCTCTTATAAATCTTCCATTGATTTCAGTTGTAATTCTCATTCTCAGATTCGTAATTCCTATTTACATGGAAAGTTTACCAAACTTCCATTTCCTACATATGCATCAAAGTCTGTCATTCCCTTTAAGGTTATACATACAAATGTATGGGGTCCTGCTGCTTGTTTGTCAATAGAGGGCTATAGGTACTATGTGTCATTTATCAATGAATGTACTAGATATACTTGGATTTTTCCAATCTTTAATAAAGCTGCTGTATTTGGTATCTTTGTTCAGTTTCAAGCCTTTATTTCTAATTCTTTTGCTGCCCAAGTTAAAATTTTGCAAAGTGATGGTGGTGGAGAGTATATCAGCAATTCTTTTCAAACTTTTCTTAGGGACAAAGGCATTTTACATCAGAAATCCTACCTTTATACCCTTAAGCAAAATGGGTTAGCTGAAAGAAAAAATCAACACGTTGTTGAAACAGCTATAACTTTACTCCACCAAGTCTCTTTGCCATCCAAATTTTGGTACCATGCTTGTGCAACTGCCACCTATCTTATCAATAGGATGCCTACCCCTACCTTGAAGATGAAGTCTCCTTTTGAAGCTTTATATCACTCTCCACCTCGACTAGATCACTTAAAGGTTTTTGGCTGTGCATGCTACCCCTCTCTGAAACCCTATAGAACCAATAAGCTTGAACCTAAGACTACTATATGTATTTTCTTGGGCTATGAAGCTCAATACAAGGGATATATTTGTTATTCTGTCAAAGATAACAAATTGATTGTGTCTAGGCATGTATTGTTTGATGAAACACAATTTCCTAATCCACAAATAATCACTCATATTATGTCTTCATTATCCATCTCTTCAACTTCCACACCTACTGTTATTCATCAAAATACTTATATGCATACTCCTATCATACCTATTCCTGTACCACATGCGTGTGTACCCCCTTCCAATGCTTATATCCCTAGTGTTACTCAATCCTTCTCTCTCAGAAATGGTGATCTTGCTGCAGCTTCCAAATTTATCTAGTGGCAAACTGCCATGAAGGAAGAAATGGATGCTTTGTTACAACAGAAAACTTGGAAATGTTCCACTTCCTCCAAGTAAAAATTTGGTTGGCTGTAAATGGATTTATAAAATCAAAAGGAATCCAGATGGTTCAATTGCAAGACACAAGGCTCGGTTAGTGGCAAAGGGATTTTCTCAGGAAGTTGGTTTGGATTATTATGAAACTTTCAGTCTCGTGGTCAAGCTAACCACTGTGCGATTAATGTTGTCTTTAACAGCAACTTATGGTTGGGAACTCAAGCAATTAGATGTCAAGAATGCGTTTTTACATGGTTTTCTTGAAGAGGAAGTTTACGTGGCACAACCTCAGGGCTTTATTGATAAGAATCATCCTACCTATGTCTGTAAGCTCAAGAGGTCCTTGTATGGGCTAAAGCAAGCTCCCCGAGCATGGAATGATAGGTTCACCACCTTCCTACTCTCCTTGGGGTTTAAATCATCCTATGCCGATTCGTCCTTACTTGTTAAACATGATGGCAAGCATATTGTTGTGCTGTTGTTGTATGTGGATGATACCATTCTCACTGGAGATAGTTCAACTTGTGTTTAATCTGTGATAGCTCAGTTGATAACTGAGTTTGATATGAAGGATTTAGGTGTTCTTCATTATTTCCTTGGTTTACAAATTGACTATCAAGCTTAGGGGCTGTTTGTGCATCAATCTAAGTATTTTCAAGATTTACTGCATAAAACAGACATGATGCAATGTAAGCCATGTATAACTCCATGTCATCCAAATCAAAAGCTATTGAATCATGGCAGTCCGTGTTACTCAGATCCCACCACTTATAGAAGTATTGTAGGGGCATTACAATACTTAACGTTTACTCGGCCAGACATTGCTTATTCTGTGAATCAGGTGTGTCAATTCATGCATTCACCTTTGGAATCTCACTATGTTGTTGTCAAGAGGATTTTGAGATATCTTCGAGGCACCTTAGGATGGGGTCTGTGTTTTCGACTTGGCTCATTAGGACTGAAAGCATACACAGATGCTGATTGGGCAGGTGATCCCAATGATCGAAGGTCTATTACAGGTTTTGTTGTCTTTCTTGGCTCTAATCCTATCTCTTAGAGCTCTAAAAAACAGCACACTGTTAGTAGATCATCCACAGAGGCCGAGTACAAGGCAATGGCAACGACTACTGCAGAAATTGTGTGGCTGCAACAACTATTAAAAGATATGCACATTGACAATCCTTCTCCTCCTTTACTGCATTGTGATAATCTATCTACCATGGCATTAGCAACAAACCCTATTTTGCACTCAAAAGCTAAACATATTGAAGTTGATTGTCACTTTGTACGAGAACGTGTTCAACAAGGCACCATTTCTCTCCAATTTGTTGCTTCTGCGGATCAGCATGCAGACATATTCACTAAAGGCTTATGTTCTCCTTTGTTTACATCTCATTGTTCCAATCTTATGCTTGCTTGTTCTCGGCATAAGATTGAGGGGGAATGTTAGAGTATAAGGTTGATTAGATTGTGACAAGTGTCAATTGTAAAAGAGTGTCATGTGTCAGTTTGTTATTGAGGTCTTGATGTAAGATGGTAGTTATACTGTGAGGTATTTATGTTGTAGAAAAACCAGTATTCATTTAATGAAAAACAAAAATTGACAAGTCGACTACTTTCTTTCTCTATTTTTCTTGTGTATTCTTTCTCTCTCTAATATCTCTTAGCTGTGTTGATAGTTAGGGTTTCGTTAATTCAGTAATGCAAAAAAAGGTAACTAAAAACAAGATATGGCTAGAAATGAGATAGTATAGTATCTTGAGGCATGGATTAAGTGATCTGTGTGCCGATCGAGTTGCCAAAATTACCCGTTTTGCAGCATTGTTATGGGTTTACATGAGCTTGTTGGCCCTCTTGATGGTATCAGTAATCATCTAAAGGAACCACCGGTAGGAGGCGAGAATTATTTTCAATTTTTCAAGTTCATGGAAACCTCATTAAGAAATAAATAAATTTATGTACTTAAACTTGATGTCTAAAATTTAACTAGTTCTGTATAAAGTTTGGTGCTAACAAAAAATATGAGATTTTCTTAAAAATTGAATAATTATTAAGTAATCGTGTGCATTAAATTAAAAATAAAATAAAAACCATTCCATCACACATTATATATTGAAATGGTGTATTTTGGTTTGGTCTACTATGGTGAATCTATGATATCCAATGTCTTTATTCAATGTTATGACCATGTGTAATTAAGTAGATGCAATGAGCATAGCTAACTTATCGTTAATTAACGTAGCTCACTTGCAAATCGTTGTATAGAAATGTAACTTGCAACGCACGTAAGTTTTGGTTTCGTGGTAAGGTTTTTTCAAATTTGAGTGTTGGTGAATACCAGATGTATTCGGGATTACTTAAGGAAAATTGTACAGAAAGAGGATTTACGAAACCTCATCATGTTGATTAATTATGTTTCAAAGCTTTTTTGATTATTCGATGATTTAGGTATCAGTAAATCTACACCTATTGGCCGAGTATTATCATTTTCTTGTTGATAAACACCAGCATATATAGGAGGAGGATGCAAAAATCACAATAAGAAAATTACTGAAACAAGTAATTGACTAATAAAAAGACATTTGCAGCAAGCTAATAACTCTAAAACATTAATAATTAACCATCAGCACAACATATAATAGGCTGTTTAGTGGACGAATTACTACAAATTCCAAAGGCTTCCATCCCATGCATTATTTTGCCCTAGATCATCCCCCCCAAACATCACTATTACAAACAGAAGGAAAAGATAGATTGTCAAAACAATCACCGCAGGATTCCCAAGCCCACTAGAAAAGTCCCTGTTAAAACACAAATCCTGCTCCTCCTTGCTTCTCCAGGGGGGTCCACCCCCACCGACTCAAATTAAGGGCATGGCTGTCCCACATCAATGGGGGAAGTCAACAATGATGACTTATAATTACCCTACATGGTATCAGAGCCAACAATTACTCCATCACCTCCTGAAAGGACTGAAAACAAGCCTCGACTCCATTAAGGTCGACCTCTAGCTTTCAACTCCCAGGACCAAAAGAATCTGATCCTGGAAGAACAGAAAACAAGTCTTGCCTCCATTAGAGTCGACCTCTGACTTTCAACTCCCAGAAGGATCTGGACTCTATTAGAGCTGACCTCCTCTGACTTTCAACTCCCAGAAGGATATGGTCTCCATTAGAGCCGACCTCTAAATATGGTCCCACATGCACGTCTTGAGCAGTAGCAGCATTCACCCCATCAACATTTTGATCAGGTGACTCTGTGACACTCGGCTCCTTGGCCTCCACCCCTTCCTGGGCATCCTCCACCACTTTATCTTCCCTCACCTCCTCGTCCTTCATTTGAAGCTCTTTTTCCATTTGCCTGGTCAAAACTCCATGCCCACTATGGAGTCCGTCGGCATTCATCATCTTTCTTTCTTTGTTTTTTTTGTTTCCTCCCTTTCTCGATGAGCTGATCACTCTCTGTTTCGTTATTTTCTTTGCTTGAGAGAGAGAGAGAGAGAGAGAGAGAGTCTGGATGAGCTTACTGGTATGTAGTAGTAGCTATAGAGAAGAAGATAGCTTACTTTGAGCACAGAAGGGATTGAAGTTGATCTCTTATATACACAACTCACTTAGCTATTAGGGTTTTGATGAAATAAGAGAGATTTCTTCCTGGGTTTCTAGAGTCACTCTTTACTCGAGAAAATTATATCTTTACCCAAACATATCGCGATACTTTATATTTTGTATGTAGCAGTTTAATTGCTTAAGTTCTTAAATTCAATTTCCTACGAATCAATACTATTATCTCGAGATATAACGTGATAAAAATGGTGGACATGCAGCCAAGCCACGCGGACTTTCTCCATGCAGAAAATTACAGTTTCTTTTCTGTACATTTCGGTTTCCTTGGATTGTGGTGAGTGCCTTTGATGTTCACGTTTTTACCCCACTTTTTCTTGTCTATTTTTCGCATCTGTGCGTGTTTTGCATGCAGCCACACTGTAATTACGTTTCAATGGCAGTTTCATTGTGTATTTAATTGCATAGGAGTTAAAGAAAAGTAATGTTCTCATCTACTTCCGCCAATCCATTTGATTTTTAGCTTTTTCTTTTTTACTTGCATATCTGGAGGATGAATTCAAAAGCAGACAGAAATTTCTGTTCCACATTCAATGGAAAACAGGCTCTCAACTAAATAGATTTATAAAGTGACTTTGTTGGCAATATAAATTTTCAATTAGAGTGTTGGATACCTATATTCTAATAAAAGTAAAATTTAACACTTACTGCAAAGAGTAACTTGCATAGAATGAGTTTATTGTCACAATTTCATATAAGTCATTCTTTTGACTATGGTTCCCAAGTCCTAGTCATGGACGCCTCAAGGCCTAGTCCTGGGGGTCAAGGTCGCAAATTTGAACTAGCAAGTCTTGATCCAATTTTATTATTATTTTTTTTGTGACTTAATTACTTAGTTTTTTATTGTCTTAGTACGACACAATATATCTGTTTTATGTATAAAAAGATGTAAATTTGATGAAACATTCATAATATAAAAAATATTCCTCTCTTCTTGCTCCTTTTAAAAAGAATAAAATAAGCGTAAATTATTAAAAGAATCAAAAGAAAACAACTCCGCATAGGAGTTGCTAACCATTTTTCAAATAAAATTTAAAATCAGAAACTGGAAATTAAGTTTTGTAACAAATAAAATTAAAAATATCTAAAAATAATAAAAAGTAAAGTACAATTCGCTCACATGTGTTAGTGTGTGACAAGATGCTAATTTACATAAAAAGTGAGAAAAAATTCGTACCGAACTCATAATTGACTAGATTACAACCTAAAAATGCTACGAGTGACGAATAATATTAACAAGAATGTAGTGTTAAGTAACTTTATTTCTTCATTTATTTGTTTATTTTTGGGTTGATTTTGCTTATTTAGATTTTTTTTAAAACCCTACATAAAATTATTCTACCCTGCACACGAGAGATATTTTGGTGTACTCTTAACACAAGACGGCAGCCCATAATAGAAGTGGAGAGATAATGAAAAACATACCATAAAAATGGGACATATCAATCATGTTGTCTACTTGTATTACAACATATGATGTACTAACTTATGTTCCAACTACACATAAAAATTTAACCCATCATACATTACCCTAAAGTGGTGATGATGCTCACCACCCTATTAATTACTCTAAAGTGGTGGTAATGCTCACCATCCAATTAATTACCATTTGTTTAGTAATTAAATGAAACTCATTTTATGGTAATCGATAG
This sequence comes from Pyrus communis, assembly GCF_963583255.1. NCBI lineage: Eukaryota > Viridiplantae > Streptophyta > Magnoliopsida > Rosales > Rosaceae > Pyrus > Pyrus communis. Next base: position 3,524,596 of record NC_084813.1, read on the forward strand.
GGTGGTGAGCATCACCATCGCTTTAGGGTGGTGATGAAGTCTGAAGTTGACGTGGATTAGATAGTTTTAGCTACTTCCCCTGAAAACTCGATTTTAATCTCACGTTGTTCCTTGTTACTCAAAAGTTACCTCTTTACTCCCTGAAACTCATAATTCACTCTACTTTGCCCCTAAAACTCGATTTTGATTCCATTTTTTCCTCTGAAACTTGAAAGTCATCTCTATAAAACTCTAAATTCGCTCCACATTCCCTTAATTAGATCTTTATATTTCTTATGTGGGTTTGAATTGGGTGCCCCAGGCTAATATCAATTTTTTTTTTCCATCTCTTCAATTTCTTTTAAACTTAATACTCTTTAATTGTTGAATGTTAACACATAATGAAATAATCAAATTTATTGCATGTGACATAGTCTTATTGGGTGTTGGGTCCCACATGTTTCAGGAGATGACCTATAAGTTTTAGGGAGAATAGAGAGTCCACAAGTGAAAGTGGAACAAAAATGGTGACTTTTAAATTATATGAAGCAAAGTGAGATCAAAATGAAATTTCAGATAGCGTAGCTAAAAATAAGCCAATTGAAAATGTTGAATGAAAAAATTGATGCAGACTTGCATACTTGTCCAGTTTAAAGGTGGCAGGAGGTAGAATTATTTGGAAAAAAAAAAAAACTTATCCCTCATCATCCAATAGTAGAGAGCTTTATATATAGAGACAAAAACTTTCACGATATTTCAAGGAACTCTACTAGTTTTTAAACATGTCATAAAAAGATAAAAAAAATAAAAACAACTAAAGCCCAGTCCAAAACATGGAACAAATATTTTAAAAGACCAACCATACCCCTAAGGCTTTAGGAACCCAACCCTCACAACTCCAAAGAAAATTAATATGTGTCATAAACTCTACTCATCCTTGAATATTTATGCATAATCAGTTCTGAAACTATATGTAGAATCAGTTTGTATCATTTATTACTAGAATCAGTTTAACCCATCATCAACCATTTTTGCAAAATTAGTTGAATCCATCTTCGACAATTTATGCAGAATCAATCCAACACATCTTTGATCATTTTTGCAGAATCAGTTCAACCAATGACCACTTTTGCAGAATCAGTTCAACCCGTCGTCGATCATTTTTGTAGAATCAGTTTAACCTGTCCTCGACCATTTTTGCATAATTAGTTCAACCCGTCCTCAACTATTTTTGTAGAATCAATTCATCACATTGTTGACCATTTTTGCAAAATCAGTTCATCCCGTCCTCGACCATTTTTACAGAATCAATTCATCCTGTCCTCGACCATTTTGATAATACACAAGAAAAAAAATAACAAAAAATCAATATTATCTTGAAAAGTAGTAAAAACTAAAAAAATATATTCATATATCAACCATTTTGATCACAATTGTCAACCACCGAGGAATCAAATTATCAAAAAAGTTTCTTTTAAATTGTGACTATAAAGCCATACCATTTATTGGATCTCTCAACAATGCATATTGGCTGAATAGTGACCCAAACGAAGAGAAATTATTCTAGGTTCCGGGGTCATTAGGTGACATGGGGTCCACCAACATAACTTAACACCTGTTCATTTTTAACACCAGCCTACCGCTTAAAGAAATAGTAATTCAAAATAACATTTTGGGGTTTGCCCTCCACTAGTCTCTCCTTCTTCGGGAAATTGAAAGAACAAAAAAATTTTTTGAATTTACATTATTCAAATCTATTTGATTTCGAAATTATGTTGTCTCTTTCAAGTCATATTTCAGTTGGGCATGACTAGAGAAAAGAAGCACAAGGTACCAAATCCATATTTCAATATGAAGACTAGAGTTTCGGGTGGGTGTTCATGGCGGGAGGCCATGATATGGTTGTTGGGTAGAGGGCATCAATATCAAATGGGTGATCTTGGGAGTAGCAGTGGAGGATGTTTGGATGCAAGTGGTGGTGATTTTTACCCTTTTAGTTTCATGTATAAGGGAGAGAGGAAGGAGAGATAGTGGGATGAACCCCAATATGTTTTATTTTACAATTTTTTAAACGGTGGGTTGTGTAAAAAATGAACAGTGTCATGTTATAGATGGTGGAATTCCAGGTCAACTAATGAGCCAGGTGAATTGGAACCAATATTTCTTAAAAGAAGAGAGAGAAGGGAGCAATAAATGAAGATATAAAAGTGTGAAAAAGACTTTTCTACTATAAAAGATAATTTGGTAACTTACACTCTAGAGAAGAAAAAAAGGAAATGATGTCATATTTCACATGTATTAAATTTTGTTTCTCCTTATAATGTTTAAAAAGTGTTGTCTCAAGATATAATTAAATATTAAAAATATACTTTATGTCTAATTTTTCCTTTCTATATACCAACTTATTTCAATGAGAGTCTTTAAATAGGGAGACATATATATGCACGAGTGGAAAAAGAAAAGGCAACTTTTTTTGTTTCTACTTTTATTTATGTAGTTAATTATATGAATTTAAGAATCCATGAGCATTAAGTTTGAGACTTTTGTCCATGTATATGGAGAGATTTTCCGTTGTAGTGGGTTTACAGCCTGGTATAATAAGTGTAATAATACAATTAGTTGGACATTTGGAAGAAAAAAAAATTCTAACAAATTGTATTATAGACACTTTGTTTATTGGATTGTGTTTCCAGCAAACTGAAAAAATTCTCATATATGAGGTAACCTCAAACCGGATATGGTGTGTAATTAATAGAGAATCCACTTCGACGAGCATTCTTGGTTTTCCATTAAGAGAAAATCCGATGTTGTGTGTTGTATTGAATAGCCAGACTCATACACGTCCATTGAATCCATTATTGTTCCAAAAACACTGACATAAGGCAATGCAACGTCTTTACCCTTTTGCAAAAGAAGAAATTAAAGCTCTAGATATTGAAATAAAAATTGTATCCAGAAATGTTTATTCTGTTTAATTGAATAATTAATTTAAAAAAAAAAAAACCTTTGGATTCTGTTTAATTGAATTACTCGAACAATTCAGATTTGAAAATGTGATCTAGTATGCTAAACTAGCTCTTAAATTAGCAGTATATTTTAAAAGGTGATAAGTTCAAAACCTTCAATCATTGACGAAGAAAAACTTTTATAAAAAATTTTATTTTAACCCATATAATCGTACTCTTCACCAAATCTAAACTTTAAATGTCAATTACCTTGTTTGTTTTAATTACCATCAAGTTTAATATGAAATTAACTCTAAAGACTGAAATTTATTAACAAACCCACATATAATAGTCAAACCCTTAACATTATCCAATCTTTCTCGGTAGCTAATGTCAAACCATAGTCGAGCTTTGTAATTCAAATTCAACTATGCAGCAGTTGTTGTATAGGTTGTATAGTTTATTCTTTGTATTTCAAATGTTCACGTGTAAAAAGAGATTTGATCCCTCAAACTTATGTAATATGGTTGTAGAGTGAGATTGTAATTTTTTTAAAGAAAACATAATATTTAAACATTTCAAGGAAGAAAGGAGAACAGACTACTTTTCTATTAATATGTTATGCAATTTTTCTATTAAATAATCAAAATCATAATTTTCTACCAACAAAAGAAAGATTTCTCATACACAATACTGCCGAATGACACATATATAATACCAGTAGTTTATGCTCTGTAACACGAGGATTTTCGGCACTCCGCTTTCTCCCATGCCACCTATTTTGCTGAGAAATAAACTTCTTTGTGCAATTTTTTAGGAAGCATTGTCGAAAATTTTGAGTAAAATTATCATTCTACATTGTCCCATATCGGTCACTACCAAAAAGTTTTCTCATTTTATAAGATTTTGTCCGTATTAGAAAATTATTGAAGTGATGACTTTGAAGAATAAAATTGGCTCATTCTTGAGTTTTAGGCTTTGGAGTGTGCTAATTAATTGATAATTAATATCAAAAGATGGGTCTTGGGTTCGGGCTCTATAAATTAAATTCATTAAATAATTATTTTTAATTAATTTTGGATTTAATTAATTAATTTTTAATTTAACAGACTCATCTTTTCAGATAAAGTCTAAAACGATGAAAGAATGCCAAAGAGCAAAGCACCCCTATGAGAAGATGTCTCCCAAAAGACGCATCCCGTATTCATACATGTTGCAAACAAGCATAAATCAATTATATATACATCCATCTGTATGGCAACACAGAAAAAATAAATTCTCCTTTTATAATCCAAAACCTTTTTACTAAGAGAACCACAAAGATATTCGCCAGAAGTCTAGTTTTCCAGTGCTGGAATCTCAATTTATATCATTGAATCTTGGTGAAGTAGATGTCCATCGAACTACAAGCACAGAGTAGGGAGGAAAGTCTGTTTCAAGGACATTGCGGTACACTAGCCTCGATCTTCTACTTATCTGTTTAATATTATTTCGTTTTGTTCATACTCTGTCAAAATATTTATTCGCATATTTAAATTTATCATAAATTGTTGATAATTCTCCAACAAGCACTATATCCATATCCATATTTGCTCTAGAGCATGACTGTGATTAGAGTCTCAAAATTTCGTGTAAGAGCCTAATAGATCGAGCAAATAATGATTCTGTTCGGGCAAAGATTTCTCTAGAGAAGGTCTCTGGGCATTAGAACAGCTCCCAAGGGATTGGCACTTTGACGTTCGGTAGTTGGGCTCTTGCTTGTTGCTGCAATAAGAACTTGAAGTTAGTTTTGAAAGGTGCCTTTGTGGGGTCTTAGGTATAGGCCTTGAGGCTCACAATCAAAACTAACTAAATGCTTAGGCGTGCCACTGCTATTTCAGTATAGCAGATGTAGAACGAGTGTGTTTTGAGTGGTTACTTGCGCCCCAAGTTACTTAAACTTCTTGTTATCAAAGGATTGTCGCAGATGGGTTAAGTCTGCATTAATAGCGCGTTTACTAACCCATAATCAGAATGAGAATAAGGAATCCGATTCCGATTACGGATTATAACTGTGTTTACTAAAATTGGGAGGAATCAAAAGTGTGTGGGGCCCACACAAAAAATGGAATCCAATTCCTAAAATTAGAGGATTTGGATTCCCAACATATACAAGGTATTTGGATTTCGGATTGCCCAAGCAATCGGAATGTTAAATTTTTTTTTCCCTTTATGCCCTCACTTACTTTCATTATTTCCAAGATTATCCTTTTAACCCTAGACTTATTTTTCTGACAATGCTTCTAACAATTTTTTTCCATGTCCTTCTAGCTCATTAAGCATAATTCTATGCTCATTCACATTATGCACAACTCCATACATATGCCGAAGAGAAAAAACTACAACTTGAGCGAGAAAATTTAGATATTAAAGTCAATACTTAAATTTATAAAAAAATAAACAAAATCATTTTAGTATGTCTATGAAATAAAAAAGCAATTTAATTTTTTCTTACTATTATAAACTATATCAAATTTTATTAAAAAAAGTACATAAAATGTTTGATTTGAGACAAGGACACTTTAGTAATCATACTGGTTTATATTCCGATTTTGCTGAATTAGTAAACAACTTTATGAAATTGTATTCCGATTTCGAACAATTTTAGTAAACAACTTCAACAAGAATCTAATTATGATTCCACCTCATTTCAATTCCTCCTCAATCCAATTCCTCCTCAATTCAATTCCTTTCAATTTGATTACGGATTAGTAAACGTGCTATAAGTTCTTTTTCTTGCCTTGTGACCAAGGACTTTTAATTCATGATCTTGTATGTTCGAATGGAGGGAGTCTAGAGCCTTTTAAATCATTTGCTTGATTCCGAGTTGCTCTTTAATTAAACAGATCTATTAAGTTAACCAGATCTAGATGTAAATGGGACTCTTAAATAGGAAACAGATGGGAATAACCTGAAATACATGCTGAAAAGTACATTTAGACGATAGATCTATTAAGCTAAAGTACAAACAAAGAGACTCGGGTAAGATTTCACCTTGGCGGGTAAGGTTGAACCTCTTGCAGCCACTTCTCTTTGAGTTTACAGGGGTTGTATGCAGAAAGGGATGGATGGTAAACAGGTTTTACATGAGGGAATCAATACTACAAACACTAGGGAAGGTAGCAAAACTTTTACACTGGACAAAAGATAGCTTTTCTAAGGAAACTATTACTAAAAGGACTGAATTAGGGTTGATTTCAGCTTTTTGGAAGCAAATCTAGCTAGAGAGCAGACTTTGTATGTTTGTTTGTTTGATTGATTGAGCGTCCTTATTTTAGATGCTTGCCTCCCCTTTTATATGCAGTTTGGCCTGACTGCCTTTAGCTCTGCTTTTGCCTAAAAGTTCTTTGAGGGTAGTGAGTCGTCATCTTTTTACTTGTAGTGCCACTAGAGAGTGCTTTTTGGCTGATAGTAGGTTGACCTCCATCACTTGTCACTTTTTTTTGTTATAGACACATGGCTTGTGTCTTGGCTGAGAAGGCTTTAGTTTGTTTTTGGACTCAATGCTGAGCTTCGGGCAAGTGTTCATTTAATTTGGCATCTTTGGGCCTTCCTTCATTCAAGCCCAATATTCAAATATTAACCTAAACAAATTCTGACTAGTCTTCCTCTGAATTTCTAACATGTAACCTAATCGAAGAAATAACATACAAAATATATATCACCTTAGTTTTTGTGTGCTTATGTAGGAGGTGTGGATGGTAATTTACAAAAAAAAAATTGACATAAAATCCAATGAGGAGGTAAGGTTTGTTGAGCGAAACATAACTTTTCATTAATTTCAGAGAAAATGGATGTATTAGAGAAAATGTATGCTTCATATGAGTATGCGAAAATTGAAAGGGTGTATGAGAGATAAAAAAAATGGGCGTGTGAATACAGTGGTGAAGCTAGGATTTGCCCCAAGGGGAGGGACAAAATTCAAAAGAGTGCAAGGTTCAATCGAAGTGGTTTTATATTTTAGAGTGCAAAGTTTTGAGGTAATATTCAAAGTAGAACATAGTCTCTCCACCAATGCGGTTGTAAGTGGTAATATCAAAGCCAATGTAATAAGCTTAATTTGGCTAGTCAGGCAGCGGACTGGGGCCTAGTAGCTAGGCACCTAGGCGAGATCTAGGCAAGAGCCTAGATGGATTTAAATATCGTAAAATAAGCATTAAACAATATTTACATTATTTTTTTAAAAAGTACTACAAAATTTATAAATAATGTGAGAGTTTAAGATAAATACAGTAGAGGTCTTAAAAGGAAAAAAAAAAAAAAAAAAGACAATACTTGAGTACTCACCATTTAGTACCAATTTTACTCACTAGACTTTGTGGCCCAATAAAATTACGACAGTTGTCATTCTTAACTCTCTAACCAAACAACAACAGATCTACTATTCTAGCAACCAAACACTTTAGATATCACCCTCAATACCTCTTCTCTGTCACCCCCCCCCCCCCCGCCCCCCGACTACACCCCGCCCAATCCATTCCTTTTCCTGTGATCCCAATGCCAATAACCTCCACCATCTCCACTAGAATCAGAATCAGGAGATCGAGAATGTCGTCGCTGGAAACAGAGGCATCCAACAATCGTTATCGAAGTAAGCCACCACCAATGACCTCTTCATTCTGCAGCTCAACTTGTCCATGGTCAATAATTTGGGATTTTTTTTTATTTTATAGTTTTAATCATTCTTATCCTATGTCAATTGATGTTATTGCCTATCAAGTTTCGCACATGAATCAAACTGTGTTTGTATAAGATATGAACTATGATGAACATCAAATTTATGGCGGAGATGAATTTGTGTAGCGAGTTTTTTGTTGGCTTTAATTTTCTTCAGTTGTCATCGTTTGGTATAGGGAATATTAAAACTGAAAAGCCTTCATCTTCTTCGCAAGTTCCGCCGCTCTGCAACTACTTTTTTTTTAATTTTTTTTTTCAGATTTCGTTCTCCAAAAATCAAAAAAAAAAAAAAAAAGAAAAAAAAAAAAAAAAAAAAAAAGAAACACACCTCTACTGCAGAAACCAGATCACCGGAGGAGAATTCTCATTTCCGGCAAGAATGGAGGAGATGAACCAATGCTCCTAGGTGTGTTTTCAGGCGAGAGGAAGGGCGACCGCCACTCCTCACCCTTATGTAGCTTCGCCACTGTGTGGACATATAGCACCACCCTTAAAATGGTCATTACTCTTGCAAATGGCTCGCATGTGAAGTTAGCATTCCCAAATGGGCTAAGTAGTATCACCCACCAAGTTTTAAATGGTCAAAGTTCAAAAAACACCTGTTTGCAATTATCTTAGAATGAGCCAATATCCTAAATCGACTAGAAGCAAAAGAGGAATGAAACTCTCAGATACCATAAGTACCTAATGATAGTTCAGCTACAACTAAATTTATTAGGGTTAAAAGTTTTTCTTTCTCTTTACCTCTACGAGTAAAGTTTTGACTTAGGCATCATAAAGTGGTTTTGCACGCCCTTCACATAGGCATGGTTTGGTATAGAAACCAATATCTTCTTAAGTAAGAAACAAAGTTTAGAGAGAAAAGGAGAAGTGTAGAGAGAGATTGAATTGTCGGAAAAAAATTTCTCATTACTTGATAATTTTATTACAATATAGAGTATATATACCCCTTGGCTTTGTACAACAATGCCCTTTACTAACCATTACTAATTACATGTTATACCACAACTATTCTCAACTAACAATTTATTGTTATAACAAACCAACAGCTTTTAATGATGAGGCATTACCTCAATACACCCTTTTAAGCTAATATTGAACTCAACAAAAGCTCCAATTGGAAGCTTGGACTTCAAGTAACAAAACCTGTTTTTGGAAAGAGACTTAGTGTAAATATCAGCCAACTGATCTTCACTACAAACAAACTGAATATTGATGAGATTTGCAAGAACCAACTATCAGATATAGTGATAATCTATTTCAATATGTTTAGTTCATGCATGAAAAATAGGATTTGAAGCTAGAAAGATAGCTGATATATTATCACACCATAAATTGGGAATAGAACAAAGAGAGAAACCAATATCAACAGCTATGTGTTCCAAGGACTGATACTCAGCTTCTGTGGATGATTGAGCTACAGTAGCTTATTTCTTTGCACTCCAGCTAATTAAGTTTAAACCAAGAAAAACACTATAACCACTAGTGGATCTACGATCGAACGTGCAACCTACCCAATTTGCATCCGAGTATATAGTGAGATGAAGATGACCCTTCTTAAACCAAATTCCTTGAGAAATTGAACCTTTCAAATACTGAATAACTCTTTTAGCAGCTTGCATATGTTGTTTTCTAGGAGCATGCATAAATTGGAAAATTCAATTCACTACAAAATAAAGATCAGGTCTTGTCCAAGTTAAATATTGGAGATCACCAACAATGGATGTGCAATCAGTGGGATTAGACAGACAATGACCACTGTGATTAAGCTTGGTGGAACTGAGAGGAGTGCAGCAAGGCTTAGAACCTTCCATATTTGTCTTTTTAAGAAGATCAAGAGGATACTTGCTTTGGTGAAGAAAGAACCCTTAGGTGTTCTTTGAACTTCTAGCCCCAAAAAATAATGTAAAGGCCCCAAATCTTTGACTGGAAAGATAACACTTAATTTTTTAATAGAAGATTGACATAACGCAGTATTGGGCCTTGTAACAAGAATATCATCTACATATACCATCACTATTACCAAGGCAAGTCATTTGAAGACAAATAAAGAGGCATCTGAAAAGGATTGAACAAAACCAAAAGTATATAAGAACTAAAAAAAACTTGTCAAACCAAGCCCTTGGTGCCTATTTTAGGCCATAAAGGGACTTTCTCAATTTGCAAACATGATGAGGCATTAAGGGATCAATAAAACCTGCAGGTTGTTCCATATACACATCTTCTTTTAAATCACCATGAAGAAAAGCATTGGTTATATCCAACTGATTTAAGAGACAATTGAATTGGACTGCAAGAGATAGAAGAACTCTTATGGTTACTGATTTAGCTACATGACTAAATGTATCTTGATAGTCAATACTAGTCAATTGATCAAATCCCTTTGCCACAAGATGGGCTTTATATCTGTCTATAGTGCCATCAGGTTTCTTTTTAATTCGAAACACTCACTTACATCCAACAACATTCTAAGAATTTAAGGCAGGGACTAAGGACCATGTACCAGTGGATTGCAATGCATTAAATTCTTCTTGCATTGCAAATCTCCAGTAAGCATATTTGGATACCTACAAGTATGTATTGGGAACATACTCAAGATCAATGGGAATAAGATGTTTGGATGCTGAATATGCCTTGGGCTTGTATATTCCAGCTTTTGATCTAGTGACCATAGGGTGAGTATTGACAGCATTAACAATTAGAGTAGAGACAGATGAACTAGTAATAGAGTCACTTTGAACATCGTGATTATCTGCGGTAGATGTAGGAGATACACCGTGAGTTCCAATGTGAGAATTGGATAGTAGATCAAATGCAGGACCATCTTGAGTAGCTGAATTAGTAGATGTAGGCAAAGAGAATTGCAAATCAACCAATGGTGAGCTAGCAAAATATTGGGAACTGATGATAGCTTGGTGGACTTGTGAAATGGATAGGTGCCTTCATCATAGATGACATGTCGAGATATATAAATCCTACCAGTAGTTGGATTAAGACATATGTAGCCTTTATGTTGTAAACTGTAACCAAGAAGCACACAAGGTTCACTTTTTGGACCCAATTTGGAATGAACATAAGGCTTAAGCCAGGGAAATCAGCTGCAACAAAAAACTTTAAGTCTTAAATAATTACAAGGCTTGTTAAAAAGTAACTCTTATGGAGACTTTGATAACCCAGAAATCTACAATCTGTTGATCAAATATAAACTGTGGAGAATGCTTCCACCCGATAGAGATGAGGAACCTTGTAGGCAACAAGTAGAGTTCTTGCAGTTTCGACTAGAGTTCTTGCAGTTTCGACAAGAGTCTATGCTTTCTCTTAGCAAATCCATTTTTTTCAGGCGTATGGGGACAACTTAACTGATAAAGAATGCAATGAGTACTGAGCAAAAAGTTAAAAGCATTGGAAGTTAATTCACCCCCTGAATCTGTATGCAAAATCTTTATTTTATTACCAAGAGAGTTTTCTACATAAGACTTGAATACAACAAAAGTATGAAAAGCTTCATACTTAGCTTTTAAAGGAAATAGCCAATTATACTTGATGTGGTCATCAACAAGTAACATGTAATACTGAAAACCACTAAGTGAAATACTTGAGGCATAACCCCACAAGTCACAATGAAGCAACTCTAAACATTGAGTTGATGAAGAACTAGTAACATGAAAAGGGAGTTTGATAATTGCCACGAGAGTAATTGCCTCGATTGTTGTCTTGATAGTTATTACGAGTAAAATTCCCTCGATTGTTCCCTTTGTTGGTGTTGTAACTGCGATTGTTGTTATAACCTCGATTAGAATTATGCCGGAATGAATTTTGTAGGGGCTACTGTTGAACAAAAAATACATGTAGATAAATGGGGAGAAGAGGTGCCTGAGACTGCACAAAGAAAGCCCGAAAGGACTCAATGGTGGTGGATGACATAGGTTGCTTTCTGCAAGCCATAAAGATCTCCTTTGTAAGTAATAGGCCATGAAGTTCATCAAGAGAGGTAGATGAGAGATGAAGCCTAATCAAGTCAATGAAAGACTCAAATTCATTAGGTAATCCATGAAGAGACACTGCAATTAAATCACGATCATGAACTGCAGAGCCAATAGTTATAAGAGAATCGGAAATTTTTTTGATTTATTGTAGATACTCCTAGATCAATTGAGAGCTTTTTTGGACTAATTGAAGATGAGATCGTAATTGATGAATATGAGCATTAGATACACCACCAAATCATTGCTCAAGTTTGATCCAGAAATCGCATGATGATGAAACACCAACAATGAAAGGAATAATTTCCTCAGATAGCATAGAATTCAACCAAATGAGAAGGTTATGATCATTTTCGTACCACAATTTGAAGACAGGGTTGAGAGAACAATCATGCAAGAGCGATAACAAACATGATTCAATGTCGTTAATGATGTTGATGAGCTTGTACCAGTGGAGAATCGATGTAAACAAGGCACGCCATGGAAGGTAGTTCGATCGGGACCATGCTACCTATATTTTGAATCGTCAAAGAGGTATACGAATTCGATGCTGAAGAAATTCCAGAAATTCCAAAGAAATTAGGGTTTGGCAATGTCGGTTCGATCGGAGAAGACGACTCCGAGGGTGATGCCATGATCAATAGAGATCAAATCAGAACACAAACCAGAGACTGAATTTACAAATCAGAAGAGAAAATCAACGAACATTCATCGATTGAACAACGAAAGAGGATAAATCGCCGTGAGGCAGAGAGGCGTGATACCATATAGAAACCAATATCTTCTTAAGTAAGAAATAGAGTTTAGAGAGAGAATGAGAAATGTAGAGAGAGATTGAATTGTCAGAAAAATGTTCTCAATACTTGATAATGTTTTACAATAGAGAGTACATATAGTCCTTGGCTTTGTACAACAATGCCCTTAACTAACTATGACTAATCACATGTTATACCACAAGTAATCTCAACTAATAATTTACTGTTATAACAAACTAACAAATTTTGATGATGAGGCATTACCTCAATATTTGGCACAAAAATAAAGCATCAGTTAACTGAAAGTAACATAACCTCTTGAAAATAATTGGTTGGATGGGAACTTTAACTCCTCATACAATTCTACTATGTACGTGAAGAAAGTTGAGGTTCCATCATATAACCAATTGATAATATAAAAAGTAGTCATTTTACTTATAAGCACGTGCAAGGTCTCCGATGCAGGATTCATACTCTCAACAATACAGAAGTTGCAGAGAAAGTAACATATACCTTTAATACTAAACTAAGTTAATTAAGAGAAACATATTCATTATTTGTGGATGACTCTAAGATAAAGTGACTTTCATCATCTCTAATATATGTGTGTACGTGCTTGCATCTGTTGGTTTATTTCCCGGAGGTAAATTAACCAATTCCCATGTATTATTTTGCATTATGGATTCCATTTCACTTTGAATAACTTCTTTCCAATAAGGTGCTTCAGAGGATTCTAATGCAGTGTTATAAGTTTCAGGCTCATCTTTGGTTAAATAAGTGAGGAAATTAGGACCAAAATCTTTTGCAAATTTTGCTCTTTTACTCTTTTGTGGTTCCAAATCTTGAATTTGGACTCTAGAAGTTGAAGCATGATTATCGTCATTATTTTTCGTAGTATCATCATGTACTCTTTTATTCAAAACATATGACCTATCTTTATAAGGAAAATTTTCCTCAAAGAACTCGACTTCCACAGATTCAAGTATTGTATTTACATGAATGCCTGCAATTTCAGATTTATGAACCAAAAATATGTATGCTGAACTATTATTAGCATGACCAATAAATATGCAATCCACCGTTTTTGGTCCAAGTTTTTGTCTCTTCGGAAGAGGCACGTGAACTTTTGCAAGACAACCCCACACTTTCAAAGTTTTATATGTAGGTTCTACTTTTCCAGATTTCATAAGGAGATTGATTAGTCTTCTTAAGTGGAATTCGGTTCAATATCGTGTTGGCAGCAAGGAGTGCCTCACCCCATAAATTATGTGGTGCACCAGAACTGTTTAACATGGAATTAATCATATCTTTCAATGTTCGATTTTTTCATTCAGCTATTCCGTTTTGTTGAGGAGTATATGGTGCTGTTGTTTGATGTATTATTCCATGTTTTGAACAAAATTCTACAGTCATTAGATTCGTATTCACCACCTCTATCCGACCTTAAGACTTTTATTCTTTTGTCTAGTTGATTTTCGACTTCAGCTTTAAATGTTTTAAACATGTTTTAAGATTCATCTTTGTTATGAATCAAATAGACATAACAATACTTGCTGCAATCATCAATGAAAGAAATATAGTAGTTCTTTCCTCCACGAGTTGGTGTGGACTTGAAATCACAAAGATCACTATGGATTAAACCAAGTACTTCATTGGATTTTTCCACTAATTTATATGAATGTCTTGCATATTTGGATTTTGTGCATATCTCACATTTAGATACTTTGTTCATGGAACATTTCGGCAATAGGCCTAAGTTAACCATTCTTTGAAGAGAACAAAAATTAACATGTCGTAAACTTGTATGCCATAATGTAGAGGACTCAATCAAGTAAGTAGAAGAAACACTAGGTTTGTTATTATTATTAATAGCATCAGCAGAAAGTACATTCAATTTAAAAAGCCCCTCAACCAAGTAGCCCTCTTCCACATACACCTTACCCTTGGTGATTACAAACTTATCAGATTCAAAGACTAATTTGAAACCTTTGTTACTCAGAAGCAATTTAGAAATCAAATTCTTACGAATATCAGGAACATGTAGAACATTGGTGAGTGAAAGCTCTTTTCCAGAAGTGAGTTTAAGCGTCACTTTTCCCTTCCCTACAATGGCAGATGCAGTTGCATTTCCCATGTACAAATTTTCTCCACCATCAATTGATTAGTAAGAAACAAATAAATTCCAATTAGCACAAACATGTCGTGTTGCTTTTGTATCAACCCACCAGTCATTGGAATTAGTCAATAAATTGACCTCAGATGCAACAGCGACAAACTTGTCTTCTGCAATGTTTGCTTGATTGGAATTCTCAGTATTCTAATCCTTCTTGTGGCAGCAATCATTTGCCCTATGACCTATCTTTCCACAAACTCAACAACCTCCTTTGATTTTCTTGAAGGTTTTCCCTTTTGCAACAGTTAGTGATTTATTTGCAGCATCATTGCCTTTGTTTTTCTGATGGTGTTTTACCTTGTGTGAGTCTCCTCTTTCCATAATATTGGCTTTTGCTTCTAGCGATGAGGCATCATACTTCTCATTTTTGCGATGATCATCTTCCACACGCAATTTAAGAGTCAATTGATCCATGATTTTGTCTTCATTTAGATGCTTCAGATAAATCTTAAAGTCTTTCCAATTCAAAAGCTGTTTCTCTATAATAGAGTCAACCACAAAGCCTTCTTTCAGACCAAGATTCTCTTTATCTAACTCATGAACAATCACTTAGAGTTTTTCAACTTGCTTTACAACAGACTTGGTGTCACTCATCTTGTAATTCAAAAGTTTTCCGATCACAAACTTCTTGGAACTACCCACTTCAGACTTATATTTTTTGTCCAAAGACTCCCACAGATCTTTAGCCATCTTATATGATGAATAAACATCATACAAAGAGTCATCTAAAACATTCAAAATGTAGTTCCTACATATAAATTCACTGTGAGTCCAGGCTTTTATAACCTGCATAATTTCAACAGGAATATCTCCCTCTTCTGGTGCTTCAAGAGCCTCAGAAGTAATGACGTGACTCAAGTTCAAAGTTGTCAAGCAGAACAACATCTTCTATTGTCAACATTTAAAATCAACTCCCTTGAATTTCTCAAGTTTCTCAACGTGTGGCTTGATGACACCAACATTTGATTGATCCATGGAATAAAATTTCTCTCTTAGATTATTAAAACCAATCAAATGTTAATTATACAATATATAATAATTTGCACATTTTATGTCGAGTTACAATTTCACTATAGATACAATATACCAGAATATGAACAATTAATAAAATTGCATATAAAATCACTGACTTGTTTATGGAAAATAGAGGCTTGCAGTAGCAATCTTGTAAGACAGAACTTCGTCCCTACATAGGTGCAGTAGTTCAACGAACATCTATCTTTCAGGATACAACTATCTAACCCAAGTTCTTGCACTCAAACTTGGATTCTCGGCGAATTTACTATGTGTTTCTCTGTGAAGGATTAAAGAGCAATGGAATTGCATATACGTTTCTGATATCACAGCCATATATATAATGGCGTTTTTTAACAATTATGGCTGTTCATTCTTATCCTTTAAAAAAAGATGTAACTTTTTTTGTAAATAGTCTTACCCTTTCGGAAAAAATGAATCTTGAAATCAAAAACGTAAAAATTGTACTTCTGTTTTTCATCCATCCAAGCCTTCCAAGTCCAAGGCCTACGGTCTATTACTTTGACCCAATTCATTTCAAATAATAAGTGAGCTAACTCACTTATAAAGGGGAAATAGAAAAGGTGTATGGGCGATGTGGGACAAAGTCCCTCACAAGTTCCAACACTAAGAAGATGGGAGAGAGTTTGAACCCGATAAGCAATGGGTTGTCTCTCAAGTCTTATCCATCAACGTAATTCACCAATTGCATATGCATTGTTTGCTTGAAGCACAAAGTTACAAGTTTTTTCAATTAATAAAACATATCTTCTAGGGTAGTATACTACTGTATTGTCTTCCGTATTACTTAATCCCACATGGTTATGGTTCTTGTCAAGCTGTTAATGCAAATTTTTGTAAACTAAAGACTAATAGGGTAATGGGCTGCTCAAAGTTTGGTTGATTAAAGTATCTTGGCACAGTTTCTCTAGTCATTTTCAGTGGCATAATTAGTTCTCATTCTTGGAACACAAATGTGGAAAGAAACAATGGTAAGGATTGGTATTTACGAAAGCACGATTTACATATATAATTGTTAAACTTAAGTATAGCCTGCTCTGATACCATATTAAAATTTAAGCATTTAATCTAAAAACAAATGACAATTAGAAGGAAGAGAGAAGATTATTTAAACCACCTAGGCAAAACTTTCTAAGCCCACTAGAAATTTCCCGCCAAACCACAAATCCTGCTCCTCCTTGCTTCTCCAGGGAATCAACCCCACTGACTCAATCCAAGTACTGTTTCCATATCTACTTCATTAGTATCGGCAGCGGCCGGTGGCAGGGGTCCAACAGGCACATCTTGAGCAGCACCAACATTCACCCCAACAACAATTAATTTGATCAGGTGACTCAGTGAAACTCGGCTCCTTGGCCTCCACCCCCTCTTGGGCCTCCTCCTTGTCTTCTTTTCCTCTTCCCTTGTCTTTTCCTCCTCCACCTTATCTTCCTTTACCTCCTCCTCCTTCATTTGAAGCTCTCTTGCCACTCGCCTTGTAAAATTTCCATGGCCACAATGGAGTCCATCAGTATTCATCATCATCCCTCTTTTTGAGCTTTTTTTTGTTTCCTCCTTTGCATGATGAGCTGACTATCTGCTTCTTCATTTTCTTTGTTTGAGAGAGTGAGTCTGGATGAGCTTGCTGGGTATGTAGTAGCAGCTATAGAGAGAAGAAGATAGCTTAATTTGAGCTTCTTTGAGCACAAAAGGGAGTGAAAGTGATTGCTCTCTTATATACACGACTCGCCTTGTCAAAACTCCATGGCCACTATGGAAACCATCAGCATTCATCATCATCCTTCTTTCTGAGCTATTTTTGTTTCCGGCCTTGCTTGAAGCTCTCTTGCCATTCGTCTTCATGAGCTGCCTGATCATGCATAATCAAAGTATTTATTCGCAGACCAATAAAAAACACGTATAACTTAAAGAGATATCTTGGTTATACCATACAATTAAGTAATCTGGTAAATCATCGATTCGATAGAAGATGAATGCCATCATTCTTAATATGCATATCATTTGAAATAAAGCTTCATCCCGATAATCAAAAGGTCTTACTGGAATTTTCTGCAACAAAAACAAAAATAAATAGATAAATAAACTATAAGTAGATACAGTAGCCCAATTAATGTATTTAGAGGGTGAAACATGACCATCCTTTCCGTTATGGACACATAACGAATATCCTCTATGAGATATATGTTCCACATCATATTCATAAATTTGATAAAATTAGCTGGGTACGAAATTTATTATGTTGATCTCGCGTTGAGCTTGGTTCTTTGTTTCACTTTTGGATTCTTGACCTTTTTTGCCAAAAACAATAATAATTTGAGGATGTCAGTACTATTAAGAAACTCTACTTAATTGTAATAAGAAAAAAAGTTTCATAAAACATTCATCTTACCTACAAATATCACGAGCAACAAACTAAATCCGACCACAGATCAAGGGTGATTTGAGAGATAAGTGACTTTCAAAGAGTAAGCTTTTCAAGATGTGAAGGGCTTGAGGTGAGACCGGCC
This sequence comes from Pyrus communis, assembly GCF_963583255.1. Classification (NCBI taxonomy): domain Eukaryota; kingdom Viridiplantae; phylum Streptophyta; class Magnoliopsida; order Rosales; family Rosaceae; genus Pyrus; species Pyrus communis. The sequence goes on from NC_084813.1 coordinate 3,542,689, forward strand.
GTCAGACTAAGACACAGTTTGTATTGTTGCAAGAGATAATTTTAGATGCGAGGTAAAGCTGTTGTGAGGCAAAATAACCACAAGTCAACAGTGAAAGATCTGAGGTGATGAGTGAGAAAAGGAATGAAAAAGATTGGTATTAGGAAGTGGCGAGCTTTGCTAGAAATATTCAGTGGCGGAAATGAAGAGGATGGTGCTAGACTAAGAGGAATGAGGCCTTTATATATGCATATTATGCACTCTTTGGTTTTGTAAAGACGTTCTTTTTCACGTGAAGTATCAATGACGAAACAATTCACGATAAGATATTTAGTTTTATTTATCATACCGTGCTCAAATCTTCACGTGGTGACCATACCCTAAATTTCACACAGTGATGTCAATATATGTATGTAGCTACTAGCTATGAGATTGTGAATATTATTTATCACACTCAATGCGACCTATATGACAACTTCCATTTCTAGCAAATTATTGTTAAAGTGGTCAAGGCTTCTTTAATTCAGTAATGCAAAAAAAGGTAACTAAAAGCAAGATAAGGCTAGAAATGAGATAGTACAGTATTTGGAGGCATGGATTAAGTGATCTGTGTGCTGATCGTGTTGCCAAAATTACCTGTTTTGAAGCATTGTTATGGGTTTACTTGAGCTTGTTGGCCTTCTTGATGGTATCAGTAATCAAGATATGGCTAGAAATTAGAAAGTACAGTATCTGGAGGCATGGATGAAGTGATTTGTGTGCTGATTAGGTTGCCAAAATTACCTGTTTTGCAATGATAGGATTTTTAGTACTTGTGTAAATAGGGTTAAAATCACTGGAAATACTTGCAAGAATACAAGGTAATTGTAATATAAATGATCATGCAAGGTCGTTGTCCCCAAGGATTGTTTGACTAATTTGTAATTAAATCAACTCTTAATTAACTATTAAAACAGATTTTTATCAAAGATTTGAGATTTATGAATTTGAAAAGATTAAATTAACAATAAAAGAAATATAACAATTTGAAAATAATGGCAGCAAGTAAGAAAAACGTCTTTAAAATTAACAATTTAGAGAAATCTAGGGTTCAGCCGTCACCGTCATAATCCTATGCAAAGCTATCAATTACGTATGAATTTCCACATATATGCTTTGATGGTTAGGTTTTCCTAATGCATATTTACCTTGTGATGTTCAAGCGAAAACGTATATCTAACATGCAATCTGTCTGTGATGTTCAGATCAAATATAAACATGCAAAACTCATTAAGTTTCGTGAAAACCCTCTGAAAAACCATGCAACCCTTAAGAGCGTGATGTTCGCCTTAAGTGAACTTACAATTACTAATCACAAGAAGCCCTCCTCAATTTCAGAGTGATGTTCCAACAGAAATTGCATCAAATTACTTGTCTAAATACCCTAATAGTGATCAATCATTAAAATATATAGATAGTTTTAATCGCAATGATTAATAATTCAAAGCAAGTGTGCATCCATTCATAAGCAAATTAATAAAATCACATATTCATGCTAAGGCTTATGGCCTAACCCTAGCAAAGAAATTAGTTACGCATATTCATAATAAAAATCAAAGAAAATATTATTAAGAAGAAAAAGAATGAAAACACCTTAAATTAGAAAATCTCCAAGAACCCTAACAAAGTGTGAAGTTGAATAATAATCAACCCCTCTTTTAACTAGAACTGGCCAAACCCTTTTGATCTCCCCCTAAAGCTAGCGCACAAACCCTAACAACAAAGTGTTTCATTCCCACTAAGAAACTAAATAATAATAAAATAAAATAGAAAATAAAGTCCTAATTAAACTAGGAGAATCTGCCAAATACTTGTCCAGCCACGTTTTAGCCTCAGATATCCTCCAAATCCGGCCCATAATAGCTTGTTTTGAAGATTGAACACATCTCCATAAGGCTATGAACCGAGGTCACCTTGGGCTCCAAAAACACAATTCAAGCCCAAAACGTCACTATTCCAACACCGCGCACTACTCCTTTATTTCATTGCCAGAAAATCGCCGCTTGGTGGAAAAATCTGATATCTTGATACGACCAAGCCAAGTGACTCACGAACATCCTCTAACTGGAATTACTCCAAAATTCGTCCATTTGGTCTTGTTTTGCTCCAGAGGAAGTCGAAAGTCCTATATCAAAAATACAATTCAAAGTATCAAAATTCTTCCAAAATATTAACCAAAATATACTAAGAATAGAGTTAAATATATAATATAAAATCTACTCATCATGTAGCATTGTTATGGGTTTACATGAGCTTGTTGGCCCGTAATCATCTAAAGGAACCACCGGTAGGAGACGAGAAATATTTTCAATTGCCAAGTTCATGGAAACCTCATTCAAAAATAATAAATTTCTATACTTAAACTTGATGTCTAAAATGTAACTAGTTCTGTATAAAGTCTGGAGCTAACAAAATTATGAGAAATTCTTAAAAATTGAATAATTATTAAGTAATAGTGTACATGAAAATTAAAAATAAAAATAAAAACCATTCCATCACACATTATAAATATTAAAATGGTGTATTTTGGTTTGGTCTACTATGGTGAATCTATGATATCCAAAGTCTTTATTAAATGTTGTGACCATGTGTAATTAAGTAGATGCAATGAGCATGGCTAACTTAGCGTTAATTAACGTAGCTCACTTGCAAATCGTTGTATAGAAATGTAACTTGCAACGCACGTAAGTTTTGGTTTCGTGGTAAGGTTTTTTCAAATTTGAGTGTTGGCGAATACCAGATGTATTTGGGAATACTTAAGGAAAATTGTACAGAAAGAGGATTTAAGAAGCCTCATCTTGTTGATTAATTATGTTTCAAAGCTTTTTTTTATTATCCGATGATTTAGTATCAGTAAATCTACACCTATTGGCCGAGTATTATCATTTTGTTATCGATAAATAGCAGCATATACAGGAGGAGAATGCAAAAATCACAATAAGAAAATGACTAAAACAAGTAATTGACTAATAAAGAGACATTTGCAGCAAGCTAATAATTCTAAAACATTAATAATTAACCATCAGCACAACATATAATAGACTGTTTAGTAGACGAATTATCTCCAAATTCCAAAGGCTTCCGTCCCATGCATTATTTTGCCCTAGATCATCCCCTGCAACATCACTATTATATACAGAAGTAAAAGATAGATCGTCAAAACAATCACCGTAGGGATTCCCAAGCCCACTAGAAAAGTCCCCGTAAACCCAAATCCTGCTCCTCCTTGCTTCTCCAGGGAGTCCACCCCCACTGACTCAAATTAAGTGTTAGCTATCCCACATCGGTGGGGGAAGTCAACAATGACTTTCAATATAATTACTCTACTTTAACTAATAACGAAATTTTTTGTGGTAAAATCTCACACATGACGGATTAGACAGATAGTAATTACCAAGTTGAGGAATGTATCAGTGTTGTCTAAAATTCCAACATGATATCAGAGCGCACGATTACTCCATCACCTCTTGAAAAGACTAAAAACAAGTCTCAACTCCATTAGAGTCGACCACTGACTTTCAACACCATCACCTCCTAGAAGGACTGAAAACAAGTCTCGACTCCATTAGAGTCGACCTCTGACTTTCAACTCCGAGAAGGATCTAGACTCCATTAGAGCCGACCTTTGACTTTCAACTCCATCACCTCCTGGAAGGACTGAAAACAAGTCTCGATTCCATTAGAGTCGACCTCTGACTTTCAACTCCCAAAAGAATTTGGACTCTGTATGAGCTGACCTTTAAATGAGGTTCCACATGAGAGGGCCTCCGGGCCCATCGATTTAAAATGGGTTTTTGAATTTTAATCCTTCAAAAAGATTAAAATTAAAAAATAAAAATAAAAAATAAAAAAACCTAGTGTTAGATTGATTATTGATTTTAGACCCTTAATATGTACTTAATTCAAATACATATTATATTTTTGTTTTTATATTTAATAGAATTTTTTTTGTGAAAGTTTTTATATTTGATAGATAACTTATTTAATGTTATTACATTAAATTTTAAATTTATTATTATACAATTTTATTTAATTTTCTCCAACTAGTGTACCTAAACATCCATATCATAATATATTTTACTAAATTAGTGTACCGAAATACACTTACCTAAATATATTATAGTGAATTAGTGGCAGATAAGAAAATATGTAAAAACATAAGTGTACCAAAATTCCATACCTAACTATATGATACTAAACTAGTGTACCGAAATGTCGGTATCTAAATATATTATACTAAACTAGTGTACCGAAATGTCCATGCCTAAACATATTATACTAACCCATTGTATCAAAATGTTCGTACCTAAATATATTTTTATGAATTAGTGGCAGATAAGAAAATATGCAAAAACATAAGTGTACCGAAAAATCTCTACAAAAATATTTTCTTATATAAGATGCCTACCATAATGAGAATTAAAATTTATAATATTTTCATAAAATTTAAATTCATAAAATTATAAATAAAAAAAGAAACATTAAATACATATGCTGATATTAAATAAAGTATAGGAACTAAAATTAATTTTTAATTTTGTATAAAATATTTTTCTAAACTTCACCTTATTTAGGGATTAAAAACTAGTTTTCTATTTAAAATTCCAACATTAAGTACCGATGCCATATCTTCATTAGTATCGGCAGCCGGCGGTGGCTGTGGTCCCACATGCACGTCTTGGCCAGTGACAGCATTCACCCAATCAACATTTTGATCAGGTTACTCAGTGACACTCGGCTCCTTGGCCTCCACCACTTCCTGGGCCTCCTCCTTTTTTTCTTCCTCTTCCTCGTCCTTTTTCTTCACCTCCTCCTCCTTCATTTGAAGCTCTCTTGCCATTTGCCTGGTCAAAACTCCGTACCCAACATGGAATCTGTCGGCATTCATCATCTTTCTTTCTTTGTTTTTTTTTTTTTTTTTTTTTGTTTCCTCCCTTGCTCGATGAGCTCATTGTCTGCTTCGTCATTTTCTTTTCTTGAGAGAGAGAGTCTGGATGAGCTTGCTGGTATGTAGTAGTAGCTATAGAGAAGAAGATAGCTTACTTTGAGCACAGAAGGGATTGAAGTTGCTCTCTTATATACACAACTCACTTAGCTATTAGGGTTTTGATGAAATAAGAGAGATATTTCTTCTTGGTTTCTAGAGTCACCAGGGCCGATCCTGAGACTTTTGAGGCCTAGGGCGACCCAAAAAATGTACCCTAACTTCATATAAAAAAAAATTTATTTGTTTTCACGCATAAGACTTCGATAAAATTATACTTAGAAAAGCACTACAAACTCAATAATTTAGACATGGAAAAAACTAAATTATTTTGTATTGAGAGAAGAGCACCAAAAAACCCCAGGCTTACAAGTAGATAGATGATGAGTGACACACCCCAACCCGGAATGTCCACCTGGATTTCGAATCGAGCTGTGTTGGCCGACACCAGAAGAGTGACAAAGTCATAAAGTGTAGTGATGTGGAAAATGTGAATAAATTTAAACTTGAAAGTGCCTAAATATAAGAGTGCGGATGTGAGCAGAAATGAATCCATTTCACACATGATGTCAGAGTATAAGTAAAGTACAGTAAAGATAAAGAGGAATTATATCGTCAATAGTATTGACATAACAACATTTTGCTAGAAATCCTCGTCAACACGAAAACTCTGCCACTAATACCCGGAGGGACAAAAAATAAGGGTGAGTGGGCCTCAAAAAAATAAAGCTTTGTAAAAACCTTTAAAACATAATAACCCTTCGCCGTAAAACAAGTATAGTTTCTAAAATAGATATACTACGTATAATATGAAAATACTTACCGTAACCTGCAATACCTCAAAAATATAAAACATCATAAAATTCGTAAATAAGCATATAGCTTCCAACAATATCTCACAGAAATAAACATATCACATCAAGTGCTTATTGACATATGTTGACACATAAGTTCATGTAGATGTATTCTGACATGAACAGGACTGGGTGTAATAATGATTTACTCTCTAGTACTGCAATCACATGAAGACTAGCACTATGCGCATCACATACAAGTCCTAATTGCCTATAGCAATCTAGGACAAAACTGGCGCCTACAATGGATCCAAATTGAGCGTCTGATGCGATGTGAACATACACGTGAAAGACTGGCCATAGCCCGGGCGAGTACTAACACCAGTGCAGCACACGATGAGCAGATAACGTAAATATGATCATGCCATAGTAAATCGATAATTTGATGATTCTAATCAATGCAATGCTATTCATAACCTTAAATACTATTAAAGCATTCATACTAATACACATACCTATGCATCCCGTAGGACGTAGTATAATTGCATGAATTTCATCAATACGATAATTTTATATACGTTACCCTAATCTAGGTGTAACGTAGAAAATTCTTTATCAAATGTATAAATGGAAACTAACAAATATCTATATGTTATATAAAAGAAAAGACCCACTCACAGGTACTTGTGATGTAACATCCATTCGAGCTGGGAAAGCCGGAGTATCCGATAGTAATCGCATCTAAGTATAATATTGGGACCCATTAGTAAAACTCAACTAAGAAAAGCACCTACAACTCACGGATGGCTTGCCGAAAATTGGGAAGTTCTTCCCTGACGTGGTTCCTACATCCAAACACTACCAAACCGTCTCAAAAACATCATAATCATAGTCCTAAGCACGATCTACAAATTTATAGGAAGGTTTCCGGCCTTACCTTCGTCGGAGGCGGTGAGAACTCGCCGAATCAATGATGGTACTATGCAGAGAGGAGACGACGGGTCTCGGCCTAGGTTAGGTTCGTGATGAAGAGGTTCCGTGGGTGATGTTCGCCAGAACCGCGAGTGGTGGTGGTGATGTGGTCTACTATCAGCGAAGGAGAGAGATTAAGAGAGAGAGTGAAGAGCGAGAGAGAGACCGGAAAGAGAGAGAGAGAGAGAGAGAGAGAGAGAGAGAGAGAGAGAGAGCTAAGAGGGAATTCGGATGTGTAGGGAAAAGAGTGTCACGTGGAAGTGAGTGAGTGGGTGAATATGGCGTGTAGGCCCCACAACCCCAAATATCTCATTAGAAAATATTATAAAATAATATAAAACTAATTAAAATTTTTTTTTTTTTTACAAAGATAATTTTCCAGATTCGTAGTTCCGTAAAATTTTCATCATAGTTTTGAATTCAATTCCATTTATGCCTACACGTTCGTACCGTCAAGTACTTCGAGAACACAGTAAAATAGTAACTCGTACACACCACGAAAAGACGGTCAATGGAAGTCAACAATCTCGCCTCTATGGGCATTTCATCAATTCACTCTTTTAAAATTATTAAACCTGTAAAATTAAGGACGGATTGTCACAATTAGTTTTGTTTCCCTTCTATCTAAACTTTTAAAGTGTTTTTATATAACTCGTGCGGTGTTTTTTCTTATTTACTAACCTTGTCAAAATGGGACTAAAAAAATAATCATATTTTCGAATCTTTAGTTGATATATATAGACAATGAATGAGACATGCATCCATTAATTTTTTGACAGCTAATGCTAGGGATACCAAAATTTTTAAACCAAAATTTGTAAATTGTAGGATGTGATTGTTGATGGATTATTACTTAAATGTTGATTAACGTACTTATTTCTTATTAGTGACACGTCATGTGTTGCAAATTTTGTCTAAAAATTTGGTCTACTACGCATTACATTTTAGGAATACTAATTAAAAGAGCTTAAAAACTTTGAGTTTTAACGATAAGGACAAAATAAAGGGTAAAGTGAATAGTACCATAATTGACTTTTTAGTATAAAAAATGTGATTTTTCATTAAAGTGAACAGTACCGGAAGCCTTTCGTTAAAGTTCCCTTACTTTTTTTGTTAAAGGTTAGACTTAAATTGGAATGAATGTCTAAAAATTGCAATCCACATAGCTACTAGCTAGCAATTAAAAAGAAATTAACAACCAAACAGAAATTGGTAAAAATTGGAAAGAATTAAAAAAAAAAGCACATAGCATTTCAAACTTAAAACCTTTTGCTACTTTTAAACAATAGAAATCATTGCTTCTGATTAAACTTCTTGATCATTTAACCAAAATTTTAAAAATTTATACTCTTACGAAAAGAAATTCCAAAATTTTAAAAATTTATACCCTTATGAAAAGAAATTCATAAAAAAAAAATATGAAAAATGAAAAAACACACATAACATTTTGAACCCAGAACCTCCTTGTTTAAACTTAATCATTTGACTAAATTTTATAAATTTATACCCTTATAAAAATTTAATAAAAATTAGAAAGTGAATAAACATATAGCGATTTGAACCCTAGACCTTCTTGTTAATTTTAAACAAAATAAACCACTAGGTCTAGTTAAACTTCTTGACTATTTAACCAAATTTTATAAATTTATACTCTTATGAAATTATATATGAATATAACACCTGAAATAATTTGGTGCCTCTGATTTTTTTGGATCTCGGATGATCGCTCAGCTCGCATTGGACCTGGACCGGCCCTGAGAGTCACTCTTTACTCAAGAAAATGATATCGTTACCCAAACTTATCGCGATACCTTATATTTTGTATGTAGCAGTTTAATTGCTTAAGTTCTTAAATTCAATTTCCTACGAATCAATAGTATTATCTCGAGATATAACGTGATAAAAATGGTGGACATGCAGCCAAGCCACGCGGACTTTCTCCATGCAGAAAATTACAGTTTCTTTTATGTACATTTCGGTTTCTTTGGATTGTGGTGAGTGCCTTTAATGTTCACGTTTTTCCCCCACTTTTTCTTGTCTTTTTTTCGCATCTGTGCGCGTTTTGCATGCAGCCACACTGTAATTAAGTTTCAATGGCAGTTTCATTGTGTATTTAATTGCATAGGAGTTAAAGAAAAGTAACGTTCTTATCTTCTTCCTCCAATCCATTTGATTTTTGGCTTTTTCTTCTTTACTTAAATATCTGGAGGATGAATTCAAAAGCAGACAGAAATGTCTGTTTCACGTTCAATGGAAAACAGGCTCTCAACTAAATGGATTTATAAAGTGACTTTGTTGGCAATATAAATTTTAAATTGGAGTGTTGGATACCTATATTCTAATAAAAGTAAAATTTATCGCCCACTGTGAAGAGTAACTTGTATGAAATAAATTTATTGTCACAATTTTATATAAGTCATTCTTTTGACTATGGCTCCCAAGTCCTAGTCATGGAGGCCTCAGGGCCTATTCCTAGGGTCAAGGTCGCAAATTTGAACTAGCAAGTCTTGGATTTTTTTTTTTTTTTAGGAAAACTAATGAAAATAGTTTGAAAAATTTTAGTTTTAATAAAAAATCATGTTATAAATTTTGTTTAATGGTTAGTACAAGACCCATATTAAAGTAGTTCAACTAAAAATAGTCCAATTAAAAATAGCCCAACTATAATAAATTATGATTTGTTGATTTTATCCCTAACTTTTTTAAGTTGAGTTGTAGATTTTCATCGTTGTTTTGCAAACCTTCTTCTTTTTCTTTGAAACAAAAATATAGATCCTCATGCTATTTAATTTTTATTTTGTATTATTTTGTTGAAATGTGATCATAGTTATATCGTCAATGGAGTTCATCGTTTGTTTCTTCATAAAATAAATTTGAGATCTGCATGTTATTCAATAATAACGACAGGTCACTGTTTCTGAATTGTAAAAAAAAAAACTGTTTCTTGATTTTAAGTAACACTATTTCTGGAATCTAAGTCACTGTTTCTGGATCTAAATGAAATAGACACACTGTTTCTTAAATGTAAGCTAGAAAAGAAATAGTGAAATTCACTGTATTTGGATTTAAAGCAAAATAAGCACCATGTGATTCAAAGAAACAATCAAAAGTTAAAACATAGGCTGTTTCTGGAACTAAGTCACTATTTCTGGAATCTAAGTCATTGTTTCTAAAATTTAAGTCACTATTTCTGAATTTTGGTTCTTTTCTTTCCAGATACAGTATTTGTTTGTGCACAGACAAAACAAACACTGTATCTGATTTTTTTTTTTTTTCCCCATAAACAGTGTTATGTTTTGGGTTATCCAGAAACAGTTTTATGTTTTGGTTCTTTTTTTTTCCAGACACTTTTTTGTTGGTTTCTACCATTAAACTTCTTTGAACTTGTTTCGGCAGCTTTGTTCCGATGAATGCTTCCTTTTTCAACTTTGATTTGGTTGTTTTTGAAATGGGGGAATTCGATTTGATAGGAAGACATGGAGTTATTATAGGGGTTTCGTGCTGGGTTGAGGTTGGTGAAAAGTCAAGACAATATCAAATCATTTAGGGGTATTTACAGAAGTGTAGATTTGTAGTGGGTTGGGCTTGTAAGTTTGACCCGTGGACAATAGTTTTGGATGGTTTTTTATTAAACTTTGAGCCATTTTGGTTAAATAACATTTTGTGATGGTTTTTGGTTAAATATTTGTTGGTCCAAGCCCTTTTCATTAAAGCCCCTTTTTTTTTCTTTTTTTTGACAAAACAATGTCGAAATAAAAATTGTGACATCTCACATCGCTCAGGGGAGTGATCCTTATATGTATATTCTCATCCCTATCTAGCACAAGGCCTTTTGGGAGCTCACTGGCTTCGGGTTCCATGGGAACTCCGAAGTTAAGCGAGTAGCACGCGAGAGCATTCCCAGGATGGGTGACCCATCGGGAAGTTCTCGTGTGAATTCCCAGAAACAAAACCGTGAGGGTGTGCTGGGGGCCCAAAGCGGACAATATCGTGCTACGGTAGAGTCGAGCCCGGGAAGTGGTCCCGCCCGGGCTGAGATGTGTTTTTTTTATTGTCTTAATACGATATAATATATCTGTTTTATGTATAAAGGATGTAAATTTGAAACATTCATAATATAAAAAATATTCCTCTCTTCTTGCTCCTTTTAAAATGAATAAAATAAGAGTAAATTATTAAAAGAATCAAAAGAAAACAACCTCACATAGGAGTTGCTAACTATTTTTCAAATAAAATTTAAAATCAGAAACTGTAAATCTTTTGTAACAAATAAAATTAAAAATATCTTAAAATAACAATGATTAAACTAAAAAAAGTAAAGTACAACACGCTCACACGTGTTAGCGCGTGACAAGATGCTAATTTACATAAAAAGTGAGAAAAAATTTGTACCGAACTCATAATTAACTAGATTACAATCTAAAAATGCTACAAGTGAAGAATAATATTAACAAGAATGTAGTATTAAGTGACTTTATTTCTTCATTTATTTACTTTTTTTTGGTTGATTTTTTTATTTTTTAGATTTTTTTTAAACCCTACATAAAGATACTCCACCCTGCACATGAGAGATATTTTGGTGTACTCGTAACACAAGACGGCAACCACGTGCCATAATAGAAGTGGAGAGATATTGAAAAACATACCATAAAAATGGGACATATCAATCTTGTTGTCTACTTGTATTACAACATATGATGTACTAACTCATGTTCCAACTACACATAAAAATTTAACCCATCATATATTACCCTAAAGTGGTGATGATTCTCACCACCCTATTAATTACTCTAAAGTGGTGGTAATTCTCACCATCCAATTAATTACCATTTGTATAGTAATTAAATGAAACTCATTTTATGGTAATCGATAGGGTGGCGAGTATCACCATCATGTTAAGGTGGTTATGAAGTCTAAAGTTGACGTGGATTGATAGTTTTAGCTACTTCTACTAGAACTCGATTTTAGTCTTACTTTACTCCTTGTAACTCAAAAGTTACATCTTTACTCCCTAAAACTCATAGTTTGCTCCACTTTGCTCCAGAAACTCGATTTTGATTCCATTTTTCCTCTAAAACTTGAAAGTCGTCTCTATAAAACTCTAAATTCGCTCAACATTCCCTTAATTAGATCTTTTAATTTCTCGTGTTGGTTTGATTTGGGTGCCCCAGGCTAAATCAAATTATTTTTTCCATCTCTTCAATTTCTTTTAAACTTAATACTCTTTGATTGTTGAATGTTAACACATAATGAATTAATCAAATTTATTGCACATGTGACATAGTCTTATTAGGTGTTGGGTCCCATATGTTTCAGGAGGTGACCTATAAGTTTTAGGGAGAAGAGAGAGTCAACAAGTTAAAGTGGAACGAAAATTGTGACTTTTGAATTGGGAAATTTGGAAAAATAACCAAAATTTAATATGAAAGTACTAATATACCCATAAAGTTCTCCAATGAACTCCACTTCTTTCTCCTCCATAGTCCACCATAGATCTCTTCGACTCTTCCTTCTCTAATTTGGTACTTCTATTCTTGCTTATACAATCAAACCCAAAAAAATTGACATTTTGTTATTTGCTTTTGGAGCCACAAGTCTGGAGCATACACGTGGAAGGAAATGCAGCAACATAAATTGATTTGGGAATGGTTTTCTTTGCGTCTGGTTCCGTTTTCTTTCTGGTTTTTCTCTACACTACCGTAAATATCCAAACTTCTTCCACCATCAGATAATCCCTTACCAAGTAAATATGCCCTGAGCAAAAGCTACATTTAGGACAGAATTGTAGACTTGACTTTTGGGTTTCATTTGAATTCCTAGAGATTGCCAGCAAATCTATGCTAATGAGGCAATTTGTCCTCGGTGAACAAGATATGAAGAAACAGAGTTTTATTTTTCAGCAGAAATGAAGCTTAGGATGCCACACTCAGTGAAAAAGCTAGGTTTAAGGGTGTATTAGTAAGTTTCCATCAAGTTTTTGTTATAATTATCATAAATTTAAAAAGATGGTCATTATTCTATATGAGGTCCAAATTTTGATTATTTTACCAAAATTTTCTTTTAAATTATATGAAGCAAAGTGAGATCAAAATGTCATTTCAAATAGCGTAGCTAAAAATAATCCAATTTAAAATGTTGAATTAAAATTGTTTCAAAAAAATGTTGAATGAAAAAATTGATGCAAACTTGAATACTTGTCCAGTTTAAAGGTGGGAGGTAGAATTATTCTGTTAAAAAAGAAAGAACAAAAATAAGAAAAAAGCCTTATCCCTCATCATCCAATAGTAAGACATCTCATCCAGTACTAGGACAAGTATTTCTATTAGATGTTCAACTAGAAACCGCGTTTCAATCTGTCATCTGCTAAACAGCCTAAACCTTTTCATTCATCTTGTATCGGTACCTCCCACCGTTTGACGGCACTGTACTCCGAGTCATTCGATCTGAGAAATTACAAAGAGTTCCAAAATTCATGGTAGAAACTAGAATATTATTTGCATCGCCAAGGTGGTAGTGTGTTACAGTAATGGAAATCCATAGACACCATTTTATGTGGTTACAATCAAGGTTCGATCTCTAAATACAAGTCCTGAAGAGGTGGGAATGAACTAGTCCGCATAGCAGGAAAAGGAGGTGATGCTGTCAGTGCTTAAGGCCAAAATCCGAAGCTGCTGGAGATTTTTGCTCGTAGTTTGAATCATATCGTAATCAAGTGACAACACTAAGAGCACGCTCTATTTCCTCCAACGAACGACCTTTCGTTTCAACAACATTACCAGCTATGTACAAGACAGCCAGAAGGCAGACGCCAGCGAATCCAAAATACACTGTGCCGATCCCGAACTTAGTTACAAGGCTCAAGAAATAGAGGCCTATGACGAAGTTTGAAATCTGATGAAACATATAAACATTCAGTTAACATATGAGACGAGAGGTGAATCAATGAAGAATAAAAAGCACATCCAACATATTCTTGTGCAAACAAAATAATTAATGCGAGCATAATATCAGTTTCTTCATTCATTTTCATTCCGCAGAAACACGTAAAGGTTTACGTAGTTAAACAGACATACAGATATGTATCCATACACAGATAGGCACGGATATATACATATCCAAATGCAGGTTGAGACAATAACACGGTCATTTAAAAGTGAAATCAATATCCTTTTGCAATCAAGTTCGTTTGGTTTGGACAATTTAATCGTCCAACAAACTTGTCTTGCTTCATCCATCTAAAATATAAATAAAAGACATGCTGAGGTAATTAATCGAAAATCTTAGTCAATACAAACTGATTGGTTGGACAAGACATTAACTATTACCAATAAGCTGTTGAAATAAACAAACAAATAAGAGTTTCCTAATACCAGTGTAAACACGAAAATCCCTGCAGACAATGAAACAAGAAAACGTATACAAAATAGTATCAAGTAAAATTTCAGTGTCTACAACCACTTACCCAGTGCATGCCCAGTGACAAAGAAACTGCTTTTGCTCTGATTCTTGAAGCAAAAATCTCTGGTAGAAGAAGAGCAGGCACAGGGCCAGCGCCAAGTGAAAAGGACAATACATAGCTGGTAATATAAAATGAAAACCGTTATTAGATAGGAAATTAAACTTTAAACGAGAAAAGAGTACGGGGATCTATCTTTTAATGTAAGCCTCTAACTTACAGAACAGTTCCAGCGACAGAAAGGGGGGCAGAAAATGGAGCAAGGGCTTTCCATGTAAAGGACAGTGAAAGCAGCAACATCGAAGCAGCCTTAACGAATAAACAAGGAGAGAGTTATCGGTATACATAAGAAAGAGAGAGGAACAAAAAACATAAACCTTTCATCACAATTCAATTAAAGCAGCACCGTCAAAGTTTTTCTGAATATGTTGGACCATGAAAATTTTTTATAACAAACAACACCTACTGACGAAGCCACTTAAGTTAATTACATAAGAGGAAAAATCGTGTGTCCCATTTTTCCGTGAGTTTTCCAAGTAAATAAAATTTCAAGGCCTCATGACCTATAACAGTGATCTAATTGCTATGTATGCAGACAATGAACCTGAAACTGAAGTGCACACGTGTAGTGCACTTGGGTTAGTGCAGATTGCAGACGAAATATCTATAATCATTAGGCACGAATCACTCCTGAAAAATGTTGCGTTAATGTGATCTAATTGTGATCCTTCTACCCATCCGAACAAAGGACCCTCCAAGAACCTGATAAATTCATGGCTTCTACTGCAGCCGCTAGTCTCAAACTACTATAATGGTCATTAATTGCAATCCCTCTACTTATCTGAATAAAGGACCCTTCAAGCCCCTGTTAAATTCATGGATTCTCCTGCAGCCACTAGTCTCAAATTGCTAAAATGGTCTGAGTGGCCAACCCGCAATGAATTATTCATTCACGTCAAATAAAGAGATAGATTGATAGTGAAAATAACCCTACCATTCCACCGAAGCTTGTGAGTAGAAGACTTTTCCTTCCCTGTTTGTCCATCAACGAGGATGCAACAGCTGTGCCTGGAATGAGACCATTCTTGGTTATAGAACGCATAAAAAATAAAAAATAATTCCAAACTTCAAGAATAAAGATAGTTAGAGCCAAACCCAAGACATTTGCTAATCCAACCAGAGCACTTGCTGCAACATCAGATGTAATGCCAGCACTGCGGAAGACAGAAGTAGAATAATAGACCACAGCATTTATCCCAGCCATCTGTTGTAACAAGAAAAGTGCTGCACCCACACTAACGACTGCATAAAGACATATGTTAGCTAAGAAAACGAACACAGCACATCTCAAGCATGACTCCTGTGAAATTTAGGCAAACCTTTCCAATAGCGGCTACTAAACAAATCAAACCAGCCCGCTTCAGGTTCAGCAGAACCTGAAGTTGATGATCTCAAGTCATGCATAACCTCGGTAACTCTTTCTTTTCCGAATAGTGTTTTTATAGCCTTTTCAGCTTCAGAAATTTTTCCTTGCTGCGAAAAAAGGATTGGTTTAGCATTTTCATTGAAAGTAATCATGAAATAAATTCAAATAAAACTAACAGTTAAAGAGAACACAATGAAAAAGCAGATATAACATCTGTGCTGATGTTTGATCCTGAAAACCTGAAAAAGCCATCTTGGACTTTCTGGTGAAACAGCCATTCCTAATGCCAATAGAACAGATGGTACTACTGCAATACCAAACATCGTCCTCCACCTGAAAAAATAAATAATAGAGTAAAATTGTGTGTGTGAGAGAGAGAGAGAGAGCTGACATTTAAAGATCAAAAAGACATACTACTGCTACCATCTAAGAACAGTACTACCAAAGTTCATAAACAGGGTTTTATACATTCACTTTTCGCCGGTTGAAAGCACAAGGAATTAGTAATTTGTGAAAATACTCGTCCTCAGCCAGGAGAGTATCCTTCTGAGGTTACAATATTCTGGAACTTGAGTAAAGTAACTAAGATTGTGTCCTTAGAAAATTGATGGATCAATCTAGCTAGGAGGTTAAATTAGCCCCAGAAACATCAGATCAAAGTTATCAACCAAGTTAAAAATAAATAAATAAAAAATAAAAATCCAATGCATTCTATTTTTATTTTTGCCCATTTGAACAAGAAGAATTTTCTATTCATCTACTGGTTTCTGGCTTCAGGAAAGAGGCTCTTTACCAGAAAAATCTATGTAAACTTCATTTATAACAGAGGATAAGCATCAAAACCAGATCCTAATTAGCCAAGTTATTACCTATGATTTGTACTTCCTCTCTTTCTTGATATGTCAAATGTCGGAAATGAAGTGACGTTTAAGAATACATGTGATTTAGCGTGAACATGCATGCGCGCACATACACAGCACATTCACACATGTCTTTGCCCGCACGTAAACAAAATCATTTGTATAGAAAACAAAAGGTGCGATGATGAAATACCATAAGGGATTTGCTGCTAATGGTAATCCAGCCACCAGTGCTGCAAGAATCCCAATACATATAAAAAGCTGGTTTACAGATCCAAGGGCACCGCGAATTTCAGTTGGAGAGATCTGATGATTAGAAAATAGGGCTGGTAAGTGGTACATTCAAAATGCCAAATGCCAACAAATTGAGGATGGAAATGTATAAACATACATAGTACCTCAGATATATAAAGTGGGACAATAGCGGAAGTGACGCCGATTCCAATGCCAGCAAGTAAGCGGCCAACTATCATCGTTTGCACACTCTGAGCTGTGGCACTGAAACATTTAAGAAGACTATTCATTAGTTTCTTATATTCATATCACTGACCATAACCTCATACTTGTTGGAAATAGACAGACCACAAAAATGCTCCAACTGCTAGCGGAATTGCATTTATTTGAAAAGTCTTAGTTCTGCCAAACTTGTCAGCCAACGATCCACCGGTAAATGATCCAACTGTGGCACCTGCTAGAAGTGTGCTAACCACCCACCCTGCAAAAGAGACATTATAGTGTTGTAACAATTAACTATTAAATCTTAAGAGAAAGTAGTATAAGCAAAACAAACCCAATATCTATAGTGCGCTGACTTAAGTTATCGCACTGAGTCTTTAGCATAACCTAACACAATTCATTTTTATTTATTTATTTTTACAAAATGATGGGAGTACTAGACAATATGTTCCTTTGTTAATTTGGAAATGTAGTCGTCAAGCAATAGGAAAATGGTGCAAATTTGTTTCTGACACACTAAGATAAGATGAGAAACAAGAAAACAAAAACGAACAGTTACTTGATTCAAGCTTTTATTCACAGATATAAACGACCAAATAGTGGACTTGCCTTGCAATACCGCATTTTCCACAATACCAAGATCCTTCGATAGGTACTCAAGAGCACCATTTACCACCCTGCAGAAAATACAGACAGATGCGACATTAAGCCTCCGACACAATTAAGTTATATGCTCAACTACCGTCAAAAGAGAAATAACAAGATCTCATGGCTTGCACACATACCCTGTGATCAACTGAAACATAATATCTTTCCTTGATACAACCTAAATGACTCAGTAAGAATAGAGAAGTCCAGAAAAAAAAAACGAGGAACAGGTCTATTAGTAATTAAGTTAAACTGTACCCCAGGTGATAGCCAAACAAAATGGCTCCAAGACAAGCAACACCGACATACGGCAATACTGTTCCAGAGGACTTCCCCTGAGGCTTGGAGGGAATAAGATTCTCAACATCCCCATCTGCATTTTATAATTCTATTAAGAACAATGAAAATCAAATTTCAGGAATAATGCTTTGGAGCCTCCTAAACAGACATGTGCTGAAGAAGCATCCAGATTGACTACAGAGTATACAGTTACATAGAGACAGTTTTATGATGTTGAAAATGAATTTTTCATGGAATGAACATAAGCAATTGAACTACAGACTTAGAACTCAGTTTTCCGATAAAACTCTGGTAGATTTCTCTGATGAAACTTGGTAGACCAATCTCACGTAAATATATTAACCCAAGTGGCCAAAATTGCCATAAAACAGCTGTTACAGCTACACATCTATTTGTACAGGGTGTGACAGTTCTAATGAAAGAGACCCTCATCCTCCCAGTCAAACAATTTAATGAGGCTTACAAGCTCCCACTCCCATATTGGTTAAGCAAAAATCAATACAATGAGGCTACAGTTTGAGTAAACCAAGAAAGTTATATGCACTAGTAAGTAGTAAGCAGCTATTAATGACAAAGAGAAAAGAATACCAATTTGGAGATCAAGATTGAAAATTAAATAAACTTAGGTAGATACTATCTTCCAATACAAATTTCACCAAATTATTAATCAAAAGCTAAAACGAATAAGCATGATTGTCAAACCAGAAGCATGAGCCTGGACTGATCTGGGTTTCAAAGTGGACATGGAAATCCCATCAGACCCCATTCTAAGACCGGCAAGCTTGGCTCCCATCGCCGGCGTTGTGGCACGGAGGCTCAATCCACCAGAGCAAGTTCTCCTCTCAGCAACCCACAGATTCCTGGACCCTGTACTTGCTCTATTTTTCAATTCTCCAAAACCCAATACCCTTCTTTGGTTTTGATCTTCAAACCCCAACTTCCCTTTTACTGAACCATAAGTTGACGCTTGCATTTTTACCTGGTAAATCGTGGGTGATTAATTACCCCATTTGCCAAAAAAAGTCAAAGTTAATAAAACGTTAAAAACCCATCAAACTTTTTACAGCATAACACTCAAAAACCAAATCAATTGCGATTTATAACCTATTAAAGTGCAGAAATTAACAAAATTAGGGCAATGGCATTGAAGAAATAGTAGAAACAGAGCATGAACAAAATCAAGAAATCGATCAGAAATTAACCAATTTTTATGACAATTGAATTGTACCGATGCCATTATTTGAATGATATGAATCAATTACCAGATTGAAATCGAGAGTAGGAGAAGCAAAACCCAGAAAGCGATCGACCAATCTGTGATGTTCTGCTTTGGAATTGGGCTCTTAGTGAGAGACAGAGAGTATCGAGAAGTCCGCAGAAAGTGAGTTGAAATAATGAGGTGGCACTATTTGCGTAGTTTGTCACCAAAAGCAACAAGCGGGTGAAGAATTCAACACCGTCACTCTAATATTCGTTATTCTTTTTGGTTTAAAATTAAATTTTATATATTTAGTAATACAATCTAATAATATTAATTGTATATATTTAATAATTTAAAATTACATTTTATCAATAAATTTAGTATTAAATTACTTAACATAAATAATGTGTGATTTAATTTAAGAATTGTTTATCCTTTTTATTGCATCAAATTCAAATGTGAGCGACCACGTATTTTTTGATCACATGGTAATAAAGAGAGCACTTTTGCGACATTTTCTTATATTTTATTTTGTATGTATTAGCAATTTAATTTATGAAGTTTTTCATTTGAGTAATAGTTGGTTGAAGAAATGAGTTTGATTTTATTATATTTTTTATTTGTTTTGGATGAGAGATACGTGGGATTTCGGATCAGATTTGGTTACGTTGGGGATGTCGTCGCGGGTTCCACGTGGGGACAGAAGAGCATGGCTTGTGTCATTCGTTTGAGTCCAAATCTGCTGTGCCTGAAAACATATCCCCAGCCTGTGACAAAGCTTCCAACTTTCGAAACGCAGTCCCACCTCTTATCCCCTCAATAACTCTGTTAACTTCAGAATTTAGAAAAACAAATACTTTTTTTTACCAATCACAATTTAAAATAAAAAAGCAATCATATCCAGTCTCTGGTAACTGAAGCGTGCCCCAGCCACGCCAAACTCCATCAATAGCCCGCGGTGGCGATCTCTCTCCCTCCGTTGTTAAAATCTCCCACTCTCTCTCCCTCTATGGTTTTCTTTATCCTGCAGCAAATCAAAATCTACAAACATTGCAGAGTATAGCCTAGCCAAGAGGATGCAGATCTGGAGATTTATGAATTTTGTTTGTTCACCGTAAATTATGCGGTCATAAATTATTTTAAATTTTTTTATTTAAAATGGAACATAAACAGTATCTGATGAAAACTGATCGCACGATATATGATAAATGAACACGATTCATGGATTTTCTTAATTCTCAAAAAGAGGAGAGGATCCTGATGGTAGCCAAGCCTTATCAAAATCTACAAACATTGCAGAAGTGGCCTAGCCTAGCCTTGTTTGCTGATAGTACTACCAACTACCCAGTGTCCTTGTAGCTAGAATGCAAAAAAGACCAATCATGCATAATTCCAAATACTCTTCCTTAATTAAGATTCTAAAATAAAATAATTTAATTTAAAATTTTAAAATTACCTATCTACTGTACAATTTTTTTCTTTAAATTTTTTTTTTTCTAAAAATAAGATAAAAATAAAAACAAAAAGATAAAATGACAAATAAGAAATAACATATAAAAGAGCAAATTGTCACACGTTCACACGAACGTGCGGCAAGAGGTTAGTGTAGAATAAGAAACCTAAGTCACTAGTTTATCATTAGGCCTATGCACAGTTCAGTACAATTCGGTACAAAGGTGGTACCAAAATCGAACCCATAGCAAAAATTTGGTTCGGTTCAGTTCGGTATACCTGAGTGCACCAAACTAGTACCAAACCAAATAAGTTCAGCCTGGTCCAAAATACAGGTCCAATTCGGTTTTTGGCCTTTTAGGAACAAAGCCTTTTTTAAAGAAACTAGGCCTAATTAGCTTTGGACTTTAATTTGTTGCGTGTTTTATTTTGATGTAAATAGGTCATTTTCTTCACAACAAACATTAAAACATCTAATTTCATAACTCATAATAGTGTCAAAAACAAATTTGTTTTCAATCCAACAATGTCAAACATCAACAAATTCAATCCAACATCAAAGTTCAAGTAAATGCCTTATGGCATCAGTACAAACCCAAATGAAAAGGCAAAGTTCAACTAAATGCCTTATGTCATTAATACTGTTACAATCAAATGAAAAGGTAAGTTAAATTCATATAAAAGCAATTACCCCTTATGCTTGACACCCTTGGTGGTTGAAGGTTTGGGAGGCTTTGAAGGAGCCTTTGGTTTTTTCGAAGCTCGAGGAGGCCGGGTAATAGCTTGTGAAGACGATGTTTGTTGTTCCGGATTAACAAAGAGAAAAGAGATGCTTGAACTCAACAACTCTACATAATACAAAAGTACATACAACTTGTAAATTTACAAAAGAAGAAAATTAAAAAAAAAAAAAAAAGTTTTTATCACAAATGGTCCCTGAAATTGACCCATCCCATCAAGATGGACCCTGAAATTCAAAATTGATCAATGTAGTTCCTGAAAATGGACGTTGCAAATCAATTTGGTCATTCCATCACAATTTTGTCAAAAATTATATTATGTGCTGATGTGGCACATAAGTGAGTCACACAAGTCTAATTAAATATTATGATGTGGAAAAGAAAAAAAAAAAAACAAAAGTTGGTTGTTAGTGAAGAACAAAGCAAGAAGCATCTGCGCTACCTAGAACCCACCAAATCGAGTTAAGGGATTTTTTTTTTTCTATATAACTCGTCACCTGTTTCCAATTTTCACAAGTCACAACGATCCAGTTGGGGACTTCATTTTTAAAATCCTAACACAATCTTTGATGAAAAAATTCTTTAATTTCAGAGGAAGAATATAGCTCTATTTTTTTATTGTGAAATTACTGAGAAGGAAGACCAAAGCTCTAGTTTTTCTTTTGTGAAACCCTAATCAGATTGCTACCCCTCCTTATTGGGTCCTTCCCCAACTCGTTGCTCCAAACCCACTCTCACGAATCTCATGTTTTTTCCTTTTGATGCAAACCCCATACACCAACTTTGATTACTTGTTAATTTTGTCTGACGGTAGTGATATTTGGGTTTCGATTTCGCTCGAGAATAGATGAGAGAGAGAAATGAGTCACATGAGAGGCGAGGTGGGTTGGGATGCTGGGTTTAGATCTCTGACATTCATCATATTTCTCTATTGTTGCTTGCTCTGGAAGCGGGTATGGTGGTGCAAGCTTGATACAACGGGGTGGGATGGGGATTAGAAGAAAATTAAACTTCTTTGTTTTTATTTTTTATTTATTATTAGTTTCGATTTATATAAAATAATAATAATAAAAAAATTTATTTAAATATTTTTAATTCACATAATAATATTTAATTAGATTTGTGGGACCTAGTTATGTGCCAAATTAGCACATAACATAATTTTTGACGGAATGACCACATTGATTTAGGACACCCATTTTCAGGGACTCCATTGATTGATTTTCAATTTCAGGAATCATCTTGATGGGAAGAGTCAATTTTAGGGACCATTGTGATAAAAACCCTTTAAAAAATTATAATGAATAAGAAACTTACCCACTTCAATACATTCCTGGAACCCTAGGTGCTCAAATGAAAGTGCATCGTTCTCTAAGGTGATTACATCAACACCCCTTAACCAATTTTGTATGCAAATTAATGCATCCACTGATTTAGGAGTTAAGGGTGACAAAAAACACTTTCCGATGCCACGATGTAGGCTTGAATACCAAGTATATGTTTTGCATTGGCCACCAATATAGGATACTTGCTACCATTAGCCTTCCATCACAAGAGACTTTTAAAAGCACCTTGTCGACCTTCTCCAAAGGATCCAACAAATATAAATCCACGTCATCTTCACCACTTGCTCATCATTCTCTTCCACAAAATCAATCCAATCATCCACACAATCATCTCCAAAGGATGGTGACAGGTGGTGACTACTAGTGAGAGATATTGGAGCGGCGTCGGCGGGTGGTTGAGACTTGAGTTTGGAAGAGAGGGTTCCAGAGTGAGGGTCGTCAGTCGTGAGGTCTAAGGTGAGGTGGAGTCTGAGAGTGAGAAGGAAAGAGAGATCGAGTGGCTATTAGAGGGGGAATTCGAAGCCATGTGGCAGAGCCTATGTGAGCTCGAATAAGCCCTAAAGAAAACCCGCCATGTGGTAAATTATTTATATAAAAAAAAATTAACGGTTCGATTTGGTACCAAACTTGGAACCAATAACAACCCTGTTATTAAAAAATTGGTTTAATTTATTTTTCTTGTACCAAAATGAGCAAAACAAAACCGAACCAGCCAAGTTTTTTTCGATTTGGTTCGGGTTTGGTTTTGGTCCTTAAGAATTTATGCCCACTTTTAGAACATCTCCAAAGAAGATGTCAAATTTTAAACATCAAAATGATAGTTGATAGCTTATGTGATAATTTGACATTTTGTACAATATTTTGCTCCACCCGATATGTTAAATAATGATGTCATTTAATAAAGTTTGAGTGATACTAGACCTACCCTAGTGTCTTATTTTCACACCCACATGATAATCACACCCAAGATAAAAAGTTAAAATAGTAAAATGTTATTTCTCCACCCACCATTATTCCCAAATTACCCCTAATATATT
Organism: Pyrus communis; assembly: GCF_963583255.1. Taxonomy (NCBI): domain Eukaryota; kingdom Viridiplantae; phylum Streptophyta; class Magnoliopsida; order Rosales; family Rosaceae; genus Pyrus; species Pyrus communis. Next base: position 3,566,379 of record NC_084813.1, read on the forward strand.
TGTTTTAAATAACTCTAGTATATCTTTAAATAATTTAAAACATAAAAATGAAAGAAAATACAAGATTTGGACATCCACCATCTCCTTCAAACCACGCATGTCATTAAAAACATGGCATACCTTTCATAGTATCTCTTTCCACTAACCCCAAATTTGCCACGTCGATTTTTCTAGATCCCCACCCTCCATTTTCACTGAATTCCATATTCGACAGCCCAATATTCCCTACCCACCCAACCCCGTTCAACACCGGAAACCCCAGTACTCACACCAATTGTAGCTTCGCAGAAACTCCGGATCACAAATCACTCTGCTTCTTTCTTTTTTGTCAAAGTTGCAGATCTCACCACCAAGTCTCCTTCTCCTGTGTTGAAGTTTCTCACCTCCGTCTAGCACACATCAATTCCTTCCTCCAACCTTTCTATCGATTGTAGCCCAAATCTTTCCCATCCTCTTTGTGACGCAGATATCACACCCCACACACCATTATTGTTATTATTTTAAATTATTTTTTGTTTTTCAAAATTTTAGTAATTAATAAATAGGGGTTTTAAAGTCTTCTTATAAAAGGATAAATATGTTACTAACATTTTATTAAATGGTGAGTGGGGAAATAAGACACTGAGGTGGTAATATCAGCACTCTAAATTTTTTATCTTTTTGTAGAGTCCAATAATTAAGGCAACCAATCAAATATTTCAAAAACATAACAACATTTATCTATATATCTCTACTAATTAATAAAACACTTATTGTCAACCAAAACCCTATGAAATTACCAATTTAACCCTCTAATTAAAAAAGAACATGAATAAGAAATATGGGGTAGAAATGTAATTTCACACAACCAAATTTTGCTTTTTTTTTTCCAAAGCACTACATGTAATCATAACATATCTCTAATTTAAAAAATAAAAAACTTCTCACTCCCACATTCTCTATCACTCTCTTCCTGTCTTCTTCTATTTCAAAAACAAAAATAAAAATACTTCTCACACACTTTGTGTGTGCCCATATGCTAGTACTATTATTAAGAAAACACTCCTTTCAACTTTTTTCCCCATTTTTCCTATTTTGCCCTCACTTTTGATACACACTTAACAAAATGAGGGCAAAATAGTAATTTTGTACCTTTTGACAAAATAACAATCATATCCCTATTTTTCCTATTTAACCCTCACTTTTGATATACAATATTTACATAAGGAGGAAAAAATAGTAATTATGTAATATTAAAAAAATATGCACTTATTAAGAGAAATTGTTCACACACACAAAATGTATGCTCTCTGCTAGTTATATATTATATTAATCTATTAAAAAATCATGTAATAAATTTGACATCTGTTGTCAAATGTGACAGCAAAACGCTTTACTTTCAAATGACTCAACGCCACGTAAGAAATTGAAGGTTCGGTTGGAGAGAGTTTGCTACTATTTTTTTACTGTTGTATGCCTATATGGCAATTTTAACATCTTGGAAATGCTTTTAGTTGTCATAATTCAATTTCTCTCTCTCTCTCCGTTATCTACGTCGCGCGCAATACGCCCATGGGCTGTGCGAAGAGGCCCAATGTCTAAAGACTCCGTGTTTCTGTTTTACTTGTCTTATCTTTTTGAAAAAGCTGGGCTTTTTTTTTGTTTCAATTGTCCAAGCATGGATGCATGATAACTTGAAGATGCTATATTGCCATTCTTATCACCATGTTTTTATTTATTTTTTCTGTAAATAAGGGATGATAGTTGTGGAAGCGTTAGTGGAGTCTAATTTTTTTTTATCAAACGATAGATTTTGTTAAATTAAATGTTAAATGTTAGATTAGCCATCAACAAGATTTAAACCTACACCGTTATGCAAGAGCTAACGCAGATGGGTGGGGGACATTAGCTTGTGGTTGTGTTGACAACAATGAGAAGAAGAGAAAAAATTGGAAGAGAAAGAAGACAAGGATAAGATGATGAAAAGGGTTTCTTTTGTGCTTTTATTTATTTGTAATGATTTTTATATTTTAAGTAATTAAATACAAGTGTAAATTCTTTTTTTAAGGCTTGATGTGAAAGTGAAGTAAAATTTTAGAGAGTGTTGGTGTCTTTTCTCAAATGTAAAAAAGTTTTGTTAAAATGCGATAAATTTCAAGCGGTGTTTGTGAAATGAACTCCGTACTTTTCTCATGTATTAACCCGGTCTAGAAATTTTTTTTTTCTATTTTATTAAATTTCCTAACTTTAAGGGGAACTTGGAAATTTTTGCTAGAAAATAACTTCAATGGGTGGCTACTTGATCTGCAAATAGTTTTTACTTATAGTTGTTTTGTTTGCAGACCAGGTATCGTTGGAAACACCTCACGCTAAAAATCATTATTAAATAACTTATATATTCTAATATGAAATGACTATTAGGCCTCATTAGGTTTTCAAGAAAACAAATAAAAATTGTAAATACACTCCAAACCACTTTCAACATGCATTCTAAGAATTATTTTTCTTCAAGCTCTCAAAGCCACTCACCTTTTATTGTAGAGCAAAATCCTAACCAATAAAAGTTATTTTTAACAAATAGAACATGAAATCAACAATTTAGAGAGGCTTAAGACTTGAATGTTTTTCATTCTTTTTTATTACCCATGCTTCGTCTTTTATTTACTTATTTATTTATTTTTTGAACAAATGATAATATTTATATTATGTGAAAAGGGGTGGGTTTGGGGGGGGGGGGTAAACTCAGCTTTACAATGAGCTAGCAATAATGAAGTTCAAATTCGCTTTTGACGAAAATTGAACCTAAGACCTCTCACTTACAAGTGAAGAAGAATACTACTAGACCGTAATACTAACTACTAAGTGACACCTATGCTTCGTCTTGACTACATCATTTAAGTTGGTTCCTTACCATACTAATGAGGATTTCTAGTTAGGCATTATCCAGATTTGCCTATTAGGATAATTTTAATTGAAAAAATGAGGATTTCGGGTTAGGCATTATCCAGATTTGTCTATTAGGATAATTTTAATTGAAAAAGTAACGTGGGGTGTGTTCAAAAATATGAAGGGCGTGTTTACCCAAAAAAGAAAAAAAAAAAATATATATATATATACACACACACATATACACACACACGAACATCATGAATAAAAAACCTTTTATTGGCCTATTAGTATTACAGTGTAATGATATTTTTCTTCACTTATAAGTGAGAGGTTTTAGAATTCACTTCCCTCTTAATTTCTCTCATTTCCCTCCCCCTCCTCTTTGAACAGTTACGATTAAGTCAAGTCAACATTTTACGTTGACTTCTATATAGAGAGAGAAAGTCCAAAAAAAAAAAATTGTAAGAAGAAGAGAGAGAAGGGGATGAAATTAGGAGATGAGAGAATCCTAACAATAACATTACGGGGGAAGATTGAAACCACAAACTCGTATCGGAGATAACTTGTTAATGTGCCAGGAACACGGCTAGGTACACCAAGTGTAACAATACAAGTACTTGAAAATATTTTTTTTAAATATCTACCCATTATATTATTACACTTAATGTACTGAATCGTATTTTAGACACAAAAATCTCTGTCGTATCATCTTTTTTGGAAAAAGTTTGACTGTAGCAAAACTACAGCCAAAACTCCCTCAACTTTTATTAAACAACAAGCCCAAAATTACAAGCAAACCAAAGGCCCAACTTACAAATATACACAACAAAAAAGGACTGAAACCAACATAACAACAAAAAGAGGCCTCACAACAGTGAAGCCCAAAAAAACACACAACAGCCAACCGAGAAGCTTCTACATAAACCTCCTCCACCGACAAAGATCCAAGCCAGCCTTTCAGCCTCCATCGAGTATCGTCGCGGCACCAAAGAGGGATTAGCCAACTACCAGTAACAAGCTCGTGGAAACCCATAAGCAACACTGTCGAAAACGACAGACAGCAAGGAGAACATGGTGGTGTGGGAAACACTCGAGTTAGGAAAAACACCCCAGCTCTACACACGATCTCAAAAGGAACTGTGGCTGAAGATCGGACTGAGGAAGAGATGGGGAGAGGTATACCGACGAGAGATGAAGAACAAGACAGGCCGAAAGGAAAAAAAGGAAGAAGCATCTGGATAAGTGAAAAGAAGAAGAACAAGAAGAAGAAGAACAGAAGAAAGAGGACACGGCAGAGAAGAGGAAGAGAAGAAAACAGAAGAAGAAAGGGAAAAGTGGCAACCGACTCCAACCAAAGTCAGAGTCGGTGCCTGAGAAGGTGGGCAAGATGAAGGCCCTCACCAAAAGGAGGGAAGAAACTCTCACAGACGGAGAGAAGGTCTCTCACGGAAGGAGAGAAGTGGTCCCTCTGTCGTATCGTCTTTTTTTGCCGGTCTCAGAGACCACAAACCCATTCAAGTTTTCATGTCCAAGTGTTTCACGTTTTTATTAAATAAAAACAAGCTTTCCATGTTTAGTCCCACGACTTTTCTACCCAACTTCGGGTTCATATATGTAGGTGGCTCGCATCGCATAGTTGTTGTAGAAAGCAACACAGACGTTTGACGAATCACACCAAATTAAAGCCTAAGTTTTCTTCATACATCAACATCCTCGAATAGATGGCTATTTTTCAGAAATCTTATACCACTACTGATGTCTTCAACTTAATTCCTCAAAACTCATTTCGTCTTCATCCTCGACTCAGATATGTGCCCTCTCAAACGAAAAAAATTTAAAAGCAACCCCACCCTTTCGACATGGACTTACAAGCAACTCCACCCGTTCTACCATGTCGAGTACCATGGGAAGGTGGAGGTTGGTTACTATTCGCTCTCAGTACTAATTTTTATGGCATGTACTATCCTTAATTAGTTTTTTTTTTTTTTTTCTAAGGCATTGAAATAATAAAATTTCACTTGTAAGTGAGAGATTTTAAATTCAAATTTTCAAAACGACAAAGTTCATAACCATTTTATTCTCTACCCCTTAATGTAAATATGTATTATATATAAAATAAAATAAGGATAATTTTTATTTAATAAAATAAAAGAGCTTTCAAAATCAATAGATAGACCGTCGACTATGATGGTTTCAGAGCCTTCAAAATCAATAAACAGAACCAGTACCATGATGGCTTTAGAGCCTTCAAAAGGGACAGACCCCGGCCCATGGTCGGCTTTAGAGGACTGAGGTCCTTGGTACTTGAATTGTCTAGACATCACTTAAAAGCTAGAAAGCAGTGAAAGCAATGGCATTAGGAGAAAGACTGAAACCACAAACTCGTATCCCTTTTCTTCTCACGCGGTGTGAGTCGTCTCAGAACGCTCATGTCCTTCCATGTCCAACTGTTTCACGTTTTTATTAAGACAAAGATGATTTCCATGTTTAGTCACCGACTTTTCTACCCAACTTCTGATTCACATAGGTATGCGGCTCACATCGAATACTACTTGTAGAGGCAATACAACGTATCCCACCAAATTAAAGCCCAAGTCTTCATCATACATTAATATACTCGAACCGACGGATATGTTTCAGAAATCATATACCACAACTGTTGTTTTCAACTTAATCCTCAAAACTCATTTCGTCTTCATCCGATAACTCATTTCGTCTTAATATGAGTCCAACTTTGTTTTAAATTTTGGGTTAGGTCCAGTGATTTATTATCCACTTAAGCTTATTTGTATTTTCTTGCCAAATTTACCCTCAAATTGACTTATTAAGTAATTACTGTTTTTTTTAATTTGTGATTAATGTTAATCTTATCCTTAATTATAGGATTAGGGATTGAAATCTCCTTTTTTCTTCTCATTTCCCCAACCATTAATTTCTCTTTTCTTGTTTCTCCCTCACAATATCTTTCTCTTCCTGTGTTATTTTGCCGAGTAATCTTCTTCCATAATATTCCTCTTCTCCTCCTCTTCCATAAGAATGATCAATATACATTTGATTGGTTAAAAAAAAAAAAATTGCATTAGTGTTTTGGATCAATATACATTTGTTGGGGCTATGAGTAGAATTCCTGTCATTGAACTTTGATCCTCTATTCACTCAATCAGCCACTAAATTTCTCCTTTTGGACTTCTATGGGCTCATCGTTGATTTTTTTGCTTTAGTCATTTGCACAGTATAAGTGGTGCGCAACCTTTACCTTTGGATGGTCCATCACTTCTTGGTGACTGATCCATATTTGGCAACTTCAGTGTAAAGAGCCAACAGCGTACCAATTATTTTGCGGTGTTGGTGACTTAAGACCCAACTTCAACAATAGTTGAAGATGACTACTTGAGAGCAATGCAAGGTAAACAATTAGGGAAAGGTCCCAGGCAGTCGGTTCCTGATTGGAAGTTTGATTTCAGGTTCTGACTGAATGCTTTCTTTCTACTTGTCTTGCAGGTAAGAGCAAGAGCAAAGGAAAAGATGGGGAAATAACATAATATGAGATACTTTTGTTCTCGATCCTGATGATATAGGATACCTTTGCTCTTGAAAGAAAAGTATAAGATTTTGATGCTGGTGTAAACCTTTTCAATCGAAAGGGGTTTCTTGCTGAGGAAATGAGTTTGACATTTTAAGGGACTTGAAGAGGTATTCTTAAAGAGCAGGAATACTAAATATGTTGAGAGGTTTGGTTGCAAATGCATTCTCGGCAAAGAAGGAGAGTTAAGCGTTTTGGAGGTGTGCTTTGCCATAGAGGACGAAAGTCGACATATATAGGGATTTTCCAATAGTAGGTAGTGGTGCAGATGTGGCCTTGTCACCTACGCTTGTCGGCAACAGTGGTGTAGTTGGAATAGTGAACTTTACGCGTTTTAACTTTGCCAGAGATATTTTGACAAATTTGTCCTTGGTATCTAGAAATGAGATTGCGTCTGAGAAATGTTGACAAACTTTATTCAGAAAAATCCAGTTTTTGAAATTCAGAGAGCAGTATCTCTTCGATTTTTGAATAGGTGGCTGTATTGCCTCTCCTTTTATAGAGATATCAGTTGTATTCAAAATGCACGCTTTAAAGGGTTATTGCCTATGAAAATTGTCTCTGTTGTATTTCAAAGATCTCCCTTTATCAAACCCTTTTCTTTGATCATTTCTGGAATGGCTTGCCCATCTAACCATTGTTTAAATCTGAATCTCAGGATGAATATAGGTGGGCCGCGTTAGGATAATATACGGCGCTCGTCCGTCTTATCTTCTAATGGTCCTTTTACGGTTAGGGACTCTATGATGAAGAATGACATAACGACTACAATGGTAGCTAGGAATCTTCTCACTCCTAGAGATAAAAGAACACTTTCAAAAAAGTCTGACGAATCAGTTGTTCAAGGCTCATTGGCTTTCAGTGTTCAATGTGCAGGTTCTGTATCCAACACGAGCCAATGTCTACTTGCTCGAACTCACCAAGTTGAATCATTAGGCTAAGGTGGCAAGTCTTACACAAGAAAATAGAGGGCTCAAGCACGAGAATAAACAGTTGCACAAACTTGCAAATAGTTACTCGACGAGAATGAAAAGAAAGTTCGACCAGCTACTGGAATTCGAAAGTTGGATCCAAAGTGATCACCAGAGATTTGTGGCCAGATTCTAAAGGCAACTAGTGCCTTCCCATTCTGGTGTTTTGCCAAGTTCTGGGGCATCACATGATCAATCTCCAGTGCCTCCCCTTTCTGGAGTACTGTCAAGTAGTGAGGCTTCACATGAGCAACCTTTGTGAAAGCCCCCCATTTGTTTGTTTTTGTAATTGTAACTCATGTGTATGTAACCAAAAAAAAAAATCTCCCATTTGATTTTATACATGTGTGAAAGCTTCTACTTTAGCTTGTTATATATGGGAACCCATGGAAACTTCTGGTTCCATAATTAATGAATTAATGGGAAACGACGGAAACACCTAGTTCCATGAATATAATTCAATGAGCCTTTAAGTATAGATATTTTCTAATACCATATGCTTCCACATGAATCCTTGGGCATTATGAATTCATGAAAGTATCTCTTGTGTAAGATGTCGATGGTCACAAAATCAGAAGTTCACCATTTTCTTATTCCTAAAAGGAAGAAATTCAGGTATAATAGAAATTGTGATAATTAATTCATACCACATATAACATACGTCTACACAAAATGTTAGAACTTCAAGTTCTTAACATTATTCATATTTTGAACTTCAAGTCAAAACATTATTCATATATACTTGAAATTTATTTTCAAAATCGACATCATTAGAACCTTTAGGTTCATATTTTTGGAATTCATACCCATACTTAATTTGTACATGGACTAAGGAACTTATGGTCCTCATTTACACGAATCAAAGAACTTCTGGCCCTCATTTAATAGTTTGTGGACTGAGGCACTTGTGGCCATCATTTTAATTTAGTTGAGGAATTGCTGCTCTCTTAATTGATTCAAAATTTCAGGTTTTGATTTTGATTAAGGAACTTCAGATCCGATCTTTTTATATTATGATGATCAAGGAACTTCAGGTCTGATCTTTTTTTTTTAATGGTGGAACTTTAGGTCCTATCATTTTATATGATGAGGATCAAGAAACTTCAGGTTCTAACCTAATCAAGGAACTTCGGGTCCTTTTATATACTCATCATAAAATGTAGTACACTAAATAAATGAAAGCAATATGCGTTAATTCCAGCCATGGTAAATAAATTGCTTTTAAGTAAATAAAGCTTGTGACAAGGGCTTTGATTGAGCGCCATTTGCATAATTATCAAAACTTTAAAACAAAAGGTAATAATTCCACCCATTCTAAATAAACAAAACTTGTGAAAAGGGCTTTAAACTAGCACCTTTCATAAAACAAAAGTATCAAACCCTTTTAAGAGAGAAGGGCATTGGCAGGTCCATTTTTAATATCATCATGTTTTTTTCTCCTTTTCACATGGTGCCAAAATACCTCACATGGTGCTAACATACCATTCCAAAGCCTTTGGCCCCATTTCACTTTTCTTTTATTTTTATTCTTTGTTTGCCACTTTCTTTTGTTTCATCCTCTTTATTTTATTTTCATTTCATAGTTTTAAGTCTTTTTTTTAGTTACCCAAGGAGTAATAGTAACAATAAGTCCCAATTGGTGTTTCTCCTCTAGTGAGTTTTGAAAAAATTGAAACGGTTCCCATAAAATTTGGAGTCAAGAGTGGTGTCTGCAACTTATGAGAAGATCAAACCGTTAGATTTGGCTCAAACTTTAGTATGATATGGATAGGAGGATACCAAACAACTTTCATGAAGAAACAATTTCGATCTGAGCTACTGAAAAAGGAGTTTCGGTACTCATAAGACTGTCCAGTTTTCTACGGAATTGGAAATTAAGTTGGTGTTTTAGACATCTGCGACGATCGCATCGTTGGAATTTTCTGAAAATTTGATATGTTATAGGTACTGGATGGACGAACAACTTTTAAGAAGGAAGTATCTCAATCCAAGGTCAGATGGTTGGAGTTCAGAGGCTGTTTACATGGTTGCGAGATTTTCTGCCAATAATAATGATAATAGTTATATAACCAATTGTATATTTACTTTAAGAAAATTAGTCATACAGAGATATGAAAATGAAATGAAAAGATTTTCTTATCTGTGAGATTCCAGCATACAGATGTGAGAGGTAGTTAGTGCTTCACTAGATTTATGGCTGTGTGATTTCCACTAACACGAGAACTTCTCGTGCTGATAACGTGTTGTAAAGTCGATGGTATGTGTGCAGTGGAACATAAAAGTAAAAGAGACATAATATTTACGAGGTTTGGCAAATGTGCCTACGTTCTCGGGGCACAATAGTACTTTATTTAATTATCTGAAATAATAGGAGTACAAAATAACTTTCACTATTTTCTCTTTTCTCTCTAGCCTAACTCACTTGTAATTTCTTCTGTATCTCTCTTATTTCCTCTTCTCTTCCCTTCCTCCATAACTCCTCTTTCTTTTCTCTATATATTTTTCTCTCATCTCTTTTTTCTTTTTACTCTTCTTCTTCCTTCCTCCGCATTCATCAGTTTTTTCATTGGATGAATAATAACAAACTATTCAAGTGGGGCCATCCACATATTATATTACAACATTTTCCACGTTTAATTGAATATCGATGAATATTCTACTTTCTCAACTTGTTTTCTCTGTTTTGGTGAAAGCTCCTCCCAACTTCTAGTTCCCGGGACGAACTTATATATATTTTCACAACTCACAGTTCCTCCCACCAAAATATTCCACCAGTTTAAGGCAGCTCAATCATCATCGTACTACTTCAAGTGCTTCTACTTTCAATTCAAAGCATTTTCGAAAATTTTGTCAAACAACCATTTTTCACAACTCAAGTGCTTTTACATCATAAAAAAAAACATTTTCAGATTTTTAAAAAGTACATTCAAACGAACCCTAATAAAGCCAATGACTACTTTTCTCAAATATACTAGTACTACTGTTACTGGCTTTCAACTTAAGAATCCTCAAAACCCATTCCATCTCCATTCTCATTCTCAAACACGTACCCTCTCAACCCAAAAAAGACTGGTAACCCCAATGGCTGCTCTCAGCATTACCTCCCCTACCACCAACATCTCACACACATTTAGAAAACTCAAGGACCAAGGTAAAGTGGCATTTATCCCCTACATCACCGCCGGCGATCCTGATCTTTCAACCACGGCTCAAGCTTTGAAGATGCTCGATTCTTGCGGATCAGACTTGATCGAATTAGGCGTGCCATACTCAGATCCAATACTAGACGGTCCAGTTATTCAGGCTTCAGCCACACGTTCCTTGGCAAGGGGGACGAATTTCAACGCAATTATGTCAATGTTGAAGGAGGTGGTGCCACAATTGTCTTGTCCAATTGTTCTATTTTCGTACCTCAACCCGATTCTTAACCATGGTGTTGAAAAGTTCATGCACAACATTATGGACGTTGGGGTACATGGGCTTGTGGTTCCAGACGCTCCATTTGAAGTGACAAAAAGTTTGAGAATCGAAGCTGTGAAAAATAAGATAGAGTTGGCTCTACTAACTACACCAACTACTCCAACAGATCGAATGAAAAACATTGTTGAAGCTTCAGAAGGATTTGTATACCTTGTGAGCTCCGTTGGAGTTACCGGTGTACGTGAATCGGTGAATGAACAAGTACCAACCCTTTTAAGGGAAATTAGAGAGGCGACAAGCAAGCCTGTGGCAGTTGGCTTTGGGCTCTCAAAGCCTGAACATTTGAAGAAAGTAGCCGAGTGGGGAGCTGATGGTGTTATTGTTGGTAGTGCCATTGTGAAGGTGTTGGGTGAAGCAAAATCTCCCAAGGAAGGGTTGAAAGAACTTGAAACTTTCATCAAATCGTTTAAATCTGCATTATTGTAAAAAAGGAAAGAGTACTAGGGTGCATTGACCTTATCAACTGTGCTATTGTAGTGTACTGTGTGGGGTTAGTATTATTGTGTTGGAATAGATTTGGTATTTTAAGGATAAGAATTTTAGATGACCTTAGCCTTATCCCCTTCCCTTCTTTTTTTATTTATTTTTATTTTTATAGGCAACGCTTGACTTTTTTTTTTTTTTTTTTGGTTAAACCAGAAATTCATTATCAGAGCCACAAGCCGAACAGAGAACCAAGAAACGACAATCAAACTTACAAATAGATAATCAAGCGGGGAAAGGAAAAAGCACAAAACGCTGCCACCAGTGGTCTAAACGTCATTACTTCACTTGCAGAATACCTACAACTTGTGAGGGGCAAGGGAGCCCATCCTTGTTTAGGATTCTCACAAGTGAAGATGGGAGCCTATCGACCCATACTAAATTGCGCATCCTTGACATGTGATGCGACACAACAAAATTTACCGTTGCATTTGCCGATCTTGGAGCTCAATACTAGGTGCAAGCTTGGAAGGTCTTCTCTATCCCCGGCACATGGCTCAAAACGGGGAAAATCTCTCAATCACTACACTCCAAACAGTCATTCAAATATGTAATTACCTGCTTGGAATCAGATTCAATGACAATATGTAAAAAATTCCTTTGCTGAGCAATGAGACAACCCTACCCTCCCAGATCACCAGAGCCTCAGCCATAATCGCACTTGAGACAATGACCTTCACTCTTCTCACTTCTAGGCACCTATGACAAGCATCCGTAACAAAAATTCCCACTTGATTCCTAGAATCTCATTTTTTTTTTTTCCAGTTTGCATCAACATTCACCTTGACCCATTCGTGGAGGGGAGGGGACCAAGGAAGATGCCTACGGGAAAAAGGTCGTTCCAGTGGCCTGGACCATGGGATTTCTCCTCTTAGCTTTCACAAAGAGCTCACTCGCATATGAGATTGCCTAAATAGTATGAGCAGGAGACGGATGGCTTTGGTTGAAGATGGCCTTGCATCTGGATTTCTAGATGTGCCAACAAGTGAATGCCACCATCGTGAGAATCCTCGATTTCCTACTTGTTACCAAAGTTACCTTCTCTACCATGCATCAAATGTAAAGATCGAAGCTCTGTCAATTTTGTAATTGAGAGGTCCCTCCAAACCAAAGCGCCTCAACCCAGGGACAAACCATATCCCAATATGATCAAGTATCTGCCTTTTTTATTCGTTGTCCAAATTAACCTGTCAGGACCCCTGGAATCTCCAATCTGGATCAATGAAATTGCTTTTCCTTTCTTCTTTCGAGATCGAGTTGGAGATAAAGTCTAGCTGCTAGCCTATGAATTCCGTATGGATAATAGAGTCCACCTCCTGATCCTTGTCTACTACCTCATCAATAATAGGGTTAGGGTGTCCATTTGTAATGCACGAGATCCACTTGTCCCTCCATACTTTTAACTAATGCCGACTAAGAATTTGCCAATGTGCACCTCTTAGAATCAGGTTTTTTCCCTCCAATAAACTAGACCAAACCCAAGAGGCTATCCCCTCTTTCTTGGCTTCTAGGAAAGGTACAAGAGGGAAGTAACTAGGAATGGCAATGGTTCGATTTGGGGACGGAAATGCTATATTCATCTCCATAACCACAAAAATTAACTATATCCATAACTGCCAATTAACCATAAGGTATTATCCATAACTATACCCACCGGGTAACGGATTTCCCACCGGGTAACGGATTTCCCATCGGTTAACGGTTATACCTATCTTCGTCAATACAAAAAATATATTCGTTCAATTGACGCATGATAATTTAATAAATATTAATTTCTTCATTACATATTGGATGTATAAAATGATTTAATGAATGGATATTGTGGAGCATAAAACTTAAAGCTAAACATTGATAATGTTGGCTAATCTTTAATATCTCCCACAAGTATCATTGGTCTGGATTCTCATAGATTTTGATTCATATCAAAACTTTTTAACTTGCCCACAAAATGCAACTTACACAGTGCAACTTTTGTATTCTCAAGGAAATGAATTCGGTGAATAATAAATAAATATATATATATATAAATACTATTATATTATATATAATTTGGTTCGGATTCGGGACGGATGCAGATTGGGGACTAACCGAATATTATTAACGGTTTTTCTCCATATCCAAAATATACCCGAATTTTCATATCCAAATTCAATACATTCGGGTGGTTATCACGGTTATCGATTTTAACAGTTAGAATTGTCATCCCTAGAAGTAACGCTCGTTCAAAACTTAGGCCCATAAGGAATTTGGCTCATGAATTTTGCTATAGTAATTTTGACACGGGTGAAGTTGCTCTTATAACCTAATAGCTGCTCATACCATTACCCCTACCATCAATCTCTCCTAGAGATTCACAAAAATCAATAAAAAAATATCACATTATCAAAAAAGAAAAATATTCTCTTGTGCTTTTACTCTCTCTTCAAATGGTGTGTGTCTGCCTCAGAAACTACAAACTCATATCATCATTTTTCTACTTGCTTACCTTCTCTTTGGATGAAAGAAATAAGGACAAAAACAAAATTTAAAAGTTAACATCTAATTGCCTTGTTTGAATTCATGAAACATAGAAATATTGAACTTTTGTGTGAAAAAATTAGAAATTTTGACCTCCAACTTCCAAGTCTAAATTCATCTTCTAGGATTCCATGAGTGAGAGTTAAAAAAATAAAAAATAAAAAATAAAAGAAAAGAAGCTCAACCATGAACGGCCACACTACCTTTTCCACTACCATTGGCGCCGCCATCACCACCCGCCATAGTCTAAACTAGTAGCGCAGTCCCAACCACCACGACTCACCATCGTCATCACCATTGTTGCGGCCACCACTAACCACCATCATGCATTTTAAAATCCCAAGAAATGCCCCTCTTTTTTTTGGGTTTCCAAAATAAAACAATTTATTTCTAGAGATAAAATAGTAATTAACAACATTTTGAATGAAAAACAATAATATCTAAAATAAGTAAAACTTAAAAAAAAAAAGTAAAACATTAGAAAATAGTCGATTGCAATATGTGTAAGCGTGTGACAAGAAGCTAGTAAATAATAATGGCCCAAGTACTACCCTTCCCTCTTGCCATTGCAATGGATGGAAGTGCTCTTACGTACACCCATCACACTCATCATGCCGTGTTTAATATTTCCACGTCCTTCCCTCTTGCCGTTGCAATGGATGGAAGTGCTTTGACGTACACCCATCACACTCATCATGCCGTGTTTAATATTTCCACGTTATACATGCTATTCATGCTCTTACACTTATCATGGCCTCTTCAAATTTTCCACGTTATTCATACTATCTAATACTGTTCATACTATTCATGATATATTAACTTCTCACTCTCAAACACACTGTGTGTGGCATCCTATCTTTTCTAGAAGAAAGGACATTTCTCACGCTATGTTTATTAGAAATAAGTTTTCCACGTTTAATTGAATATCGATGACTATTCTACTTTCTCAACTTGTTTTCTCTGTTTTGGTGAAAGCTCCTCCCAACTTCTAGTTCCTGGGACGAACTTATATATATTTTCACAACTCACAGTTCCTCCCACCAAAATATTCCACCAGTTTAAGGCAGCTCAATCATCATCGTACTACTTCAAGTGCTTCTACTTTCAATTCAAAGCATTTTTGAAAATTTTGTCAAACAACCATTTTTCACAACCGAAGTGCTTTTATTTCATAAGAAAGCATTTTCAACTCTTTAAAAAGTTCATTCAAACGAACCCTAATAAGAATGGCTACTTTTCTCAGATATACTAATACTTCTGTTACTGGCTTTCAACTTAAGAATCCTCAAAACCCATTCTATCTCCATTCTCATTCTCAAACACGTACCCTCTCAATCCAAAAAAGACTTGTAACCCCAATGGCTGCTCTCAGCATTACCCCTACCACCAACATCTCACACACATTTAGAAAACTCAAGGACCAAGGTAAAGTGGCATTTATCCCCTACATCACCGCCGGCGATCCTGATCTTTCAACCACGGCTCAAGCTTTGAAGATGCTCGATTCTTGCGGATCAGACGTGATCGAATTAGGCGTGCCATTCTCGGATCCAATACAAGACGGTCCAGTTATTCAGGCTTCAGCCACACGTTCCTTGGCAAGGGGGACGAATTTCAACGCAATTATGTCAATGTTGAAGGAGGTGGTGCCACAATTGTCTTGTCCAATTGTTCTATTTTCGTACCTCAACCCGATTCTTAACCATGGTGTTGAAAAGTTCATGCACAACATTATGGACGTTGGGGTACATGGGCTTGTGGTTCCAGACGCTCCATTTGAAGTGACAGAAAGTTTGAGACAAGAAGCTGTGAAAAATAAGATAGAGTTGGCTCTACTAACTACACCAACTACTCCAACGGATCGAATGAAAGACATTGTTGAAGCTTCAGAAGGGTTTGTATACCTTGTGAGCTCCGTGGGAGTTACCGGTGTACGTGAATCGGTGAATGAACAAGTTCCAACCCTTTTAAGGGAAATTAGAGAGGCGACAAGCAAGCCTGTGGCAGTTGGCTTTGGGCTATCAAAGCCTGAACACTTGAAGAAAGTAGCCGAGTGGGGAGCTGATGGTGTTATTGTTGGTAGTGCCATTGTGAAGGTGTTGGGTGAAGCTAAATGTCCCAAGGAAGGGTTAAGAGAACTTGAAACTTTCATCAAATCTTTGAAATCTGCATTATTGTAAAGAAAGAAACAGTACTAGGGGGCAGTGACCTTATTAATTGTTGTACTATTGTAATGTACCGTGTGGGTTTAATTTTATTGTGTTGGAATATATGGGGTATTTTATGTCTTAGGTTATTTTTTAGGATGAAGAATTTTAGATGACCCTTAGCCTCATCCCTCTCCCTTTTGTTTTGGTTTTTGGTTCTACATGTAGGGGTTTGTTTTGGCAGTTCAGATTTGTTGGTTCTTCTCTGGTATGACGATTTTGGTGGTGATTTTTGGTTGGGGGTTTTTCCTTGTTGCTTGTTAATTTGTGATGCGATCCCTTCGTCGAATTCAACAAAAAGTTGATTTTCTTTGGACGATTACCTGTGTGGTTGCTGGCGAGGTGATGGCACTGGCAGCGGTCAGCCTTTATGTCTGCCTTTTTGCTTAATGGGCTTTGGCTATCTTCACTTTATTGGGCTAGTTCTTTTTTTTTTTTTTTTTTTTTTTTTTTTTTTTTGGGTATTAGCTCTTTCTCATACAATGAATTTGCATGTCCTTTTATCTTAGGAAAAAAAAAAAATTTATAGCAAGGTGTATAATCTTTTCGAATTACGTATTATTTATAATTTTGTAATCCGTTAATTAATCTGTTTTACGTATTTTAATTTTTAAGATGGTACCAGAGCAAATTAAATCCTTCGAATTTAATCTGCTCTTGCTTGGTATCAATTTGTCCATCGGTTCTACGTCTCTTTGTCTGCTTTTCTATATTATAGATCCATGGGAATTGTTATTTGGGTTGAGACGCCTTAGTTGTCGTTGAAAACTAGGTTACAGAAAACGCTGAAAATCTGAAGCAGCCCTAAAGCCTGCAGTCCCGTGAAGTCTTAACCTGAAGACCAGGTATGACATGGGCTGCTGATTACGTGCAACTCGGAAATCAAGGGGGTGAGGCACTGGTTGGTTTTGGGGCTCATATTGGCGACATGATAAGGATTGCTACTTTTGGGCATATATGTTAGGGACTTTTGAACTTTAATCCTTCAAGTAGATTAAAATTTAATAAAAATTAGTGTTAGATTGAATATTGATTTTAGTCCCTTAATGTGTACTTAATTCAAATTCATATTATATTTTTTTATTATTTAATAGATAACTTATTTAATGTTATTATTAATTTTATTTAACTTTTTCTAATTAGTGTACCTAAACGTCTGTATCATAATATATTTTACTAAATTAGTGTACCAAAATGCCACTACCTAAATATATTGTAGTGAATTAGTGATACATAAGAAAATATGTAAAAACATAAGTGTACTAAAAATTTCGTACCTAACTATATGATACTAAACTAGTGTACCGAAATGTCGGTATCTAAATATATTATACTAAACTAGTGTACCGATATGTCCATAACTAAACATGTTATACTAACCCAATGTACCGAAATGTTCGTACCTAAATATATTGTAATGAATTAGTGGCAGATAAGAAAATATGCAAAAACATAAGTGTACCGAAAAATCTCTATGAAAATATTCTCTTATATAAGATGCTTACCATAATGAGAATTAAAATTTATAATATTTTCATAAAATTATAAATAAAAAGAGACATTGAATACATATGTTAGCATTAAATAAGTTTAGGAACTAAAATCAATTTTTAATCTTGTATAAGACATTTTTCTAAACTTCATCTTATTTAGGGATTAAAATTTAGTTTTCTATATATAGTATGTTATGTTGTTGCCCACCACAAAGTCACTAGAGTACTTGGACTGGTAGCCAAACCACTCAAGAAGTTTCTAACGTTGTGTGTATGGTAATACTTTTATTTGTTTGTGTTGTAGTTGGAATATGACAAACTTGTTCATTTAGGGACGCGGGGGATTCATATGTTTCTTTTCAAAGACCACAACATCAACATATGCATTTATTTTCATCTGGAATTTGAAGTTTGCATTGGCACTGGTATTGACCTTGGTATTGTAATCTTGCACTGGAACCAGTGGAATTTTGTATTAGCATTGAAAGTTATCATAAGTTTTCTTCTTGGCAAACTCATGTTGTTTATAATCATGAGTTTAACGGGGGTGTTGAAACAATCAACTTGTTAGCACTTTGGTTTATTATTGTGTTAGGGTATTTTTGACTTAAGGTTTTCTCATAGGGTAAAGATTTGGATTCCTTGCTTATTAGGGTTAGGATTAGTTCTTTATTATAAGATGTTAGTAACTCGGCTAGAATAAGTCTTGCAAGATTTAGTTTCTTCGAGTTTATGTAATATTTTGGCAACTAAGTATTAGAAGACTTTGAATGCAGTCCCTAGCTATCAATGTTCTTTGACTGACATTTTTAGTTTTCAGTTTTTAATCAAAGTCCTTGACAATAATGTAATAATGTATAGGTTATTATCTTTTTTAAACTAAAAATTGAAATTGAAATTGTTTGAAATTAGGTTTTTTTTTTTTTTACACGGTTGTAACTTAACTATAATTTGCATCTAGTTCGTCGAGTTCAATCTAACGGTTTATATTTAGATGTGAAAATAGAAACATCGTACAAAACTTGCTCAATTTGTATCCATGAGGCTTTCTCTAGTGCACAATAAGTTACAGATATAAATAAGAGTCTATAGATAATTTAATCTAATAGAATATGACGGCTCTTGTTTTAGATGAATTTATTGTATATACACCGTATAAGATCTGTCAAAACATGAATTGGGCCAACCCATCATTGAGAAGGTGCATTGGGCCAACTGAAAGTGAAATTCTGGGGTTTTTGCTGGTATCTTAGATCTTTCTTATTAACTCTATCCTCTGAAACTCCCTCCGTCTGCAACTGCAAACCATAAACAACTTCCAAGCTCTCGTCGAGAAGCACCTCCTCTCTCTCTGTCCAACTTCCTCACATTCATATATCCCCCACTTCAAATTCAAGCTCCAAAATTTACAGCCAGGTTCGTTTTGCTCTTCGTTTTCTAATTCTTTCGTGATTTTTTTCCTTCTTTCTCCATATTCTGCTCTTACCAAGCTTGTCTTTTATTTTTATTTTTATTTTGTGTGTATTTCTTTTCTGCTTAAGCTTATAGTTAGTGAAGAATATATTAATTAGAGGAAACAAGAACAAATAATCTCAGAATTTAGCCAACTGGGGTATTAAAAATGTTGAAACTTGGCCAGTTAATGAAGTGCTAAGTGGTTTTTGATTCAAACCCATTGCTAACCCTACTTCTAATTTTTGTTTTGGATGTTTAGGTCAATGTGGTATGCTGTCTCTGCCCCAAACTATTGCATATCGTATCCGAGAAGACCTTGCAGCCCTACTTCTCTAAGGAAGTATTCGGTTTCCACAAGTTTTCGTGTGAAAGCTTCCTTACCGGATAATACCAATGGCGCTAAAGTGGAGTACACTCCTTGGCTGATTGTTGGATTGGGTAACCCTGGCAACAAGTACCATGGAACTAGGCACAATGTAATATTCCACCTTTATAAACTAGTTTAAGTGTTTCGGTTGAATTCTTTTTCATTACCCTTTTTTTCCTGTGGGTTTTGTACACCAGATTGGTTTCGAGATGATTGATGGTATTGCTAAAGCAGAAGGCATTGCGATGAATACAATACAGTCGAAGGCCTTGATTGGAATAGGTGGGTCTTCAGTAGTATTTTAAGTGTTTCGATTCCACATTTTCATGTGTTTTGGTGTTCATTTAGATTCTTCTCTGTGATCAGTACAGGCTCCATTGGAGAAGTACCAATTTTGTTGGTGAAGCCTCAAGCCTACATGAATTATAGCGGAGAATCGGTGTGTTCTCATCGTTTCTGTTTGCTTTTTTTGGTGTCAATTTTGGCTCACATAACTGTTATACACTCCACTACCCATAAATGTTCTATGATAACTTTGTATTACTTATAACCTAAACTCTGTGACGTCCCAACGAAAGTGACAGGATACTCTATACTGGACAGACCATTAGATTGAGAATCCATAATGTAAATTTCTGTTGCACCTAATGGAAGGGTTCAAGTAAACTTCAAAAGGAGCTTTCATTTAGTATAATTATTCCTATTTTCCTCAACGCTGCAATCAGTTTTTTATGGAAGAAGAGCTGTGTTTCATGAAATACCGTCTTCCAGGAATATGTAAAAGCAATAATGATTAATTAGCTCCAGAGTGTGCTTTCTGCAATTGATTACAATCATTTACCATTCACTCACGTAGAGTTTAACCTGGCTGTGAACTAAGCAATGGTGATTTCTATATCATTACATGTCTGAAAATTTCAAACCATATCTTTCATTGTGGTGTGTAATCAGATGATTGACATTTTCGAGCTCATGAAAAATTATAATACTGTGATCAATTTTGTTGGCAAAATGGGATAACGTGATGAAGCAGTGTGCCATTTTCATTAATATTTTTCTTCATGTTCATGTTTATGGCTGCACTTTTGCCAAAATATCCATGAGCATCATAGTATGTATCTCCTTTTCTTTAGTTGAATGAGTAAATGCCAGTGTGATTAGAGCTACCTTACGATTCCATTTTTCCATCATTTATTCTCCTTTCATTATTCTTAAGGTTGGACCACTTGCGGCATATTATCAAGTACCCCTACGCCATATTTTACTGGTATGCATTTTTTTGTATCTTAATGTCGGCTTTACAAGATTAATAAATTCCTTTCTTTAATTTAGTTCATCAAGTTCAATGTCGCATTACATAAATGGGAGCCATGGACTTGTAGGTTTATGATGAGATGAGCTTACCAAATGGTGTTCTGAGGATTCAGCCAAAAGGTGGACATGGCTACCACAATGGGTATGTGTGAATATTAATTTTGAACAGAATTCATATGAAAATTTATCTATCACTTTCCTATGTTCTTGAATAAATATGTTTTCAAAATCAAGAATAAGTAGTTTGATTCTTTTATCTCTTAACGATGCATAATGTTAGTTTGTCCAACTAGTTTCTGACTTAGAATTGAAAATTCTATAACTGACCTACAAAATGAGGTGGATTCTTTAGTAAATTATATTTTCCGTGGTATGTTCTAATTGATGTCTTTCACGAGAGCTGCTAAATTAACTGTGTTGACATTCCTAATGAACAAGTATTAAAGACATTTTCTCAATTTTTGCAATCTGTATCCTGTGAAGGTACATTTGCACGGATGCTTTCTGTATAGTCCATTGTTAGTAAGTTTTCATGTACCATTGTGATTAAGTTCCATGCTTATTAAAAAGGATATGGAGCAGGAATCTTACTAGATTCAATTAGAGGTGTATTAGTGGTGATGTCATAAGAAGAAGTAAAGTAAGGGGTTTGAGGTTCTTAGTGTTGGCTGAATAGCAAGTGGATGAAGAAACACCCTGTTTGTGTCCTTTTATCTATAGATTCCGAACTAGAAATTAAATAAACATTATACTGATTCTAGAAAGGGATACTTCAGTCTCATATTTTAGCTACCCATACTTAATTTGACAGGTTTGACAGTTTGGCTACAGAAAACCGAGAATTTTTCTGTAGATTGTTTAGTTGTTTACCTTTAAGCCTTTATTTCCTTGCAAAATCAAAGGGTAACTATGCATCACTTTGTTTTTTTTTGGTTACAACTATGCATCACTTTTCCTTGATATGCTTAGAAAAAAAGAACAAGCCAATCTGGCTCGGATGATTTAGTATAGAAGGAAGCAAAGACTATACATAGTCTTTCCGGGGTTGTTTGTTTGAAATCTTCTCAAAACAAATCTTTCCCTTTTCCATACAGTTAGAGCTTTAAAAGTCCAAATGAATTTCAATTGCTCTTCTCAGAATCTTGTAGAAAAATGGAAGAGTCGGGGCGCACTCAAAGTTGTTGATATGTGTGCTACTGGGTTTTATGTGAATTTGTGGTTAGGTGAAGTTATAGACTGGAGGTTGTTTGATAATATTGGAAGTGACAACAGTAACATTTTATCTGTGTCTCAGAAAAATTGTGCTTCGCGTGGATCATTTGAAAGTCAAACTCTTCTCTAGCTTGTTAGCGTTGCATATTTTCCTGTCCTTATTAAACCACTACTTTTTTTTATCTGCCAGATTTAGCCCAACTCGTACTGCCCCTAACCAAAATTACATTTTGTTCTTATTAGCTTTCTCTTGGTAAGCAAACGCAAAAAATATTAGTACTTCTGTTTCTTTTTTTTCTTCCTCCTTTTCTCTCTTATTTTCTCTGCTCTCTAGTTGAAAGCATACGGAAGGCAGGAAGGAAAGAATATAATTATGAACAGCTTGAACTTAATTGTCTTGTGACACATTCTTTTAGAAATGCTGATCCACGTAACTCCATATCAGGCAATACAAAACTGATTAATAACGCTTCTGCTGAATCCCACTCCTCTCATGTTCCAAACTTTTTATAATTGCTTTCTCCTTGTTGCAGTGTAAAAAGTGTAATGGGCCATCTGGACGGTTGCCGTGAATTTCCTCGGCTGTGTATAGGTTTGTTTCTTCAGTACCATTTTCAACCGATGGTTAGGTGTCTTAGTCCAAAAGGGTCTATACTTGCCTTAATTGGAAACTAAAAGAGGAGTATGAATTATGTTTCAGGTATTGGAAATCCCCCTGGAACTATGGACATGAAAGCCTATCTTCTACAGAGATTCAGTACAGTCGAGAGACATCAGGTATAACGTCATTTCTAAATAGTTCTTACTCATGGTATTAAGGAAATTCATTGATCACTTAAATGGTCAGAAAATATTTGCTTGCACGCACGCTCGCCATGCACATTCAAATGTTCATGCATCTGCAATTTACATTGTCTGTTCACTTCAATTGGTGTGAATTTCAACCTGTAATATCAATTCTGACCGATATCTGCTATATATGTGAACAGATTAATGCAGCACTGGATCAAGGGGTTGAAGCTGTAAGGACCCTGGTGCTGAATGGATTTGACCAGAGCATCACTAGTTTTAATTTGAGGCAGAAATACAAATATCACAAAGTGTAATTTGCACAAATCCTTTTGTGTGTCACATTTTTCTTCTGAAACAGGTTTGTAATCTGCATAATATTAATGCCATGGCACCTTATTTTCACGTCGTGTATTGATAGTTAAAAGCACTCATCTTGCCTTCTTGACCGATGTTTTGAGTCCCTTTTTGCCCCCTCCGTCAAGTTTACCATCAGCTCCGTTAAGTACGCTGGCATGGTATAATTGGAATCAACACTTGAATTATTCGCATCTTTCCGTTAATTAATTTCCAGTTTCTCTGCCGCCGGCCCGCCGCTGTTCTCGGAAGGATAGTGTAAAAAACTGGAGTTCTTGCGACGGCACAGACAACACAGATATGGGCTGCTTGAGATATAGTTAATTTCAGGCATTAGCAGTCAGTCAGTAGTGAGGAGTTCCTCTGTTGAAGCCGAAAGGTTTCAATTTTGTTAATTTGACAGCCCCTAGGTTTGTGGTGGTTTTCAAAGCGGCCCACAAAGTTTTAATTTTTTTATATAGGTTTTAAAATTATATTAATTATTTTTTTTTCTAATAAATTATTTGAATATTCATTAAATAGATGATATGGTAAGCGTGACATTCAAAATTGATTTAACATGTAAGTCATATTTGCATCACATTAACAAAAAAAACTTATTAATTCAATGGGAAGGTGGGCGTTCAAATAGACAAAAGTATAAACTGATAAAATTTTAAAACATCATGGTGCTGTATAAAAAAATTAAAACCTCATAATCCATCTTAAAAATCACCTCAAATAGACTAAAATACAATTAGCCTTTTTTTTTTCTTTTTTCTTCTTTTTTTTCAAACGATAGGTTTTGTTAAATTAATCACTGACGGAGTTCCAACTCACACCGTCATGCAGAAACTCAACTTCTTTTTACCACTATAATAAATGACCATTTGCTACAATTAACCCTATGAATATCACACATTCGCACACAGCAAATCTCCGGCTCATTGTTTACAATATTTGACCAATGGAGGCATAACGGGCCTCCAAGTGGAAACCTTACAAATCTCCGGCTTGTCTAAAGATCCTAAAAAGTCTTTCCCCACGACAAAAAGAGAGAGAACTTTCTTGGAAAGTCATATCATCTTACGGCAATCTATGACCAACAATAAAAAGATCAACGGCTCTGGAAAATCCATCACGGAAATTCAGTCAAATCAGACCGTCGATAGGGTATCCAAAGCGATTTTAAAATCCGAACGTTGAGAAGCAAGAAAAAGAGTAACCAAAAGGGAACACAGTCACCGTCTTTTCTGTCTTTCCATTTATCGACCGTTGCAAATCCAAAATTTTCAATTGCAAAGTAAGTAAAACCCAAATCACAAACTACAAATGCCATTATTGAATCACCAACAAAAACTCAAATCTCTCTCTCCGCAAACTGATTGAGATTCTAGAGAGGGAAAGAAGACGAAAGAAGAAAACAAAACTTAGCTGGGACCTCCAATTCTTCAACAATGGCAGAGACTAACGGCTCTCTGCAACAAACCAACCAACAAAACCCAGCTTTTCAATCTCTCTTCCAAGCCATCGACCCCATCTCTCTCATTCTTTCCCAGAACCCTGCCCCAGATCAACATCCAGCCCCCCTGAGGTTCGCCACCGAGAGCTACCCCATGGAGAGAGGACCCAGATACACAGCCTACGCGGAGCTCAGAGAATCGCGGCTAAAGAGGAAGTACATGAGCCCAGAGGAGCTCGAAGAACCCGAATCGAAATCGACCCCATCGAAGAAACAAGTCAAGTTTCAGACCCATCTGACCAATTCGCGAAAAGGGTCTTCCGTTCTCGCTCAATCGGTGCCCGACTTCTCAGCCGTGTTGCGAAAAGAGAACCGCAAGCCGCCGTCGAGGCTTCCGTCGTTGCAGGAGATGACCCCGCCGGCGAAGAGTTCGGCGAAAGCGGCGAACGGGGTTTTGTCGAATTCGAGAGGGAGTAAGTCGGCGAGCGCGGGGGAGAAGAGGTACAACAATGGCGGAGGGGTCATGGCGAGGAAGAGCTACGCGAGTATGGAGGAATTGAAGGGGTTGTCGACCGCCGCCGCTAATGCTATTAGCGGCGAAAAAAGGGGCGGAAGGAAGGCCAATGGCAATGGCAGAGCAATGCCAAAGACTGTTTTGGGATACAGACAGTTCTGAAAGTTCGGTGCTTTTTGGGTTTTTTTGTCTCGATTCATTCTTTCATTGCTGAATATTTTGCTTGAGGTTTTATCACCTGGGAATTTGATTACCACTTAAAATTCTTTTTTTTTTTTTTAATTTGTTTCGGAATGTAACTAGTAAATGATAAAGTTTGATGGATTGTTTCGACTTCTGGATGTATTTTTCTTCCCTTAATTCTCTTTTAATATTTATCATCCGAAGGTTAAGAAAACCAAAAGAAAAGAGTGAGAGAACGTGAGTATGAAAACATCTTCTCCTCTCGTATTTAGCCAATTACAAACGATATATTGCACTAATCTATACTAAGGTGAGGGGAAAGAGTTCGAACCTGAAATACAATAGGTTGAAGAGAGAGGCAGCAACTACCGGGACAACCCACCAGTTGGAGTGCAAAAGGTTGCTTTAACTTTTATACAACTCAATTTTACTTGACACTCAAACGGGAAAAAAAAAATTACCGTGAAATCTTCTTGCATATCCTGGTAACTGATCTTAAAATTGAACTAAGCCTTCCATTGATTTGTACAAAAGAATACATTTGCTTGGTTTAACAGACAGAATTTAACATTGTGACATGGCCGATCAAAAGACCATACGAACTCAAAACATGGTAGCTAGAGTTGACATGAATTTCAAAAGGAACCCAGCAGCTGGCACTCACAGAAGTCGATCACAACTTCATCAACCAAACTTTGAAGAATGTCTCCGTCAATTTCAGAACCGATCTCAAAAGCTTCGGTATTAAAATCTGTCCACTTACCCAGGGAATGACTCATATCCCATTCTATCAACTCATCAGGAATCATTCCAGCCAAATCCGTCCACTTCTGAATCTCCTCCCGAACCTCTTGAATCATCAACTTCTGGTTCATGCCTACGGGGAGTTTTTTCCAAACTCTGAATCCGGAATTGCAGCACCGGCCATATTTTGAGTCTAAGTACTCTATGACAAAGTCAAAAAGGAATTCACCAAGTTCTTTGATGTCCCCAAAACTACTGAACAAACAGAATTTTGTCATCATGGTGTCGGCAATAGTTTCCAGATCAAGAAGCAAGGGACTGATGAAAAGACCTTCCATTATGTTCCCCTTATTGTGCAGAGTCACGTCTCCAAACAATAGTTCAGCATTCAATATAACTTCATTTGCATGGGTGAGCTTGCCTCCACTCAATCTTTCCCCACCAGCATCGATGCTATGCAATATCCTCAATACATTATTGAAAAGAGCAGTTATTATCTCACCGCCAGTCTTATTTTTGTCCACTGAAGTGGCAGAGTCTACACTATCAGTATCATGACCCATTTGCAACTGATCATCAGAGTAATCCATTGAGTGAGGGTAGACGGACCTATTCCCTGTATCAGAAGCAATACAAAGATAAGAATCACATTCAGAGGATCTTACCGATACGAAAGAAAACAAAATCACAATTAGCTTTAGGGGGTTAGCCGAGTACTCTACCACCTCAGTTTAGAAAAGGAAATTATGTATCTGTTTTGCATAGCAGTTTCTACTATTACTCAAGTACTCTACCTGAGCTATCATCCAGACTACTAAAAGAAAATGAAGCTTCAAGAACAGACCCAGGGCTCAAATGATGACCATCATGAAAGATTCCAACCGATCTATCTGTCTTTCCACGAACCTGAGGACGACCAATAGAAGCTAAATGAGTCAAGAAATGTGTACCGAAACACCTTTTAATCAAGCAGAAGAAAAATCTGAAGTTGCGCACAATGCAGTCACATTAACAGAGATTGACAATAATTCCTACTTTCTCAAGAAGTTAACAGTGAGGATTAAATTAAAGGACAATATAAACAACTAATTTTGCATGACAAAGGCTATCGAGCGTTAACTACGATAGTTCCACAGAAACTTAAGCAGTAAAAGTTGGAGGAGAAGCAAATAACAAATTAAGAAGCATACAGCAAATGATTGATTAGAGATGTTAACTAGAGTACTACTGAGAATTTGCATCATCTAATATACTAATGTTAAATCCTAGCTAACCCCTTCTTCTTCCTGACCTCTCTTTCTTCCTTTTCTCCACTTTTTCTCCCTATTGGTTCGGCATCTCCTTCATATAATTTTCCCTAATACATACACAAGAGATGGCAGCAAACATCCTACCAGCAACCAACTCATGAATGCAATTCCTTTGAAGTTGATAACTTTTTTCACTTGGTTAGAACTTATAGGTACCAAGAGAGTAACTTTTGTGAATATAACCAAGGAGTTGCCCCTGGTTCATCAATGCAATATGAAATTCTTGTGGATAGTATTTACAAGCAAAGGGTGAGGAAAGTAAATCAATGGTTCAAGCAGCATGCTCTGTTGAAATAGTTTTCCAAATATAGGACCTGATCTCAATGCAATAGCACATATTCCCAAGACCTGAATTCTTCTTCATTCCACTCATCATCTAAATTACAAGTAAAATACATGGACAAGCTCCATACCATGTAGATGCCATAGTAACTACTGTTGCCAGACTGGAGTATGCATGCCCAAAGGACTCTGATTTGATAAGCAGAATCCACAGGCAAACTCCTCATAACTAAGAAAGAGTTGCCATTCTACTTCAAATTCCTGACACATTCTTATAACCCAAACTAGCCTGGTGGAAGCACTAAAGCTCCAGAAAGTCTAATGAAATCCATCAGGAAACAATGATATATCCATTGTAGTCATCCCAGTTCAGGAATTTTTCTGTTTGTGTCCATAAAATATACAAAAAATCAACCAACTATATAAACCATGAAAAAGTTCTTAAATTAAAAGAAAAACAAAAAAATTGGGACTTTAGTTTTGGAACCCATGTACCATCCATTTATGATTACACGAACATCCAATCTCAATAGCAGGTGTGATAACTCTGTAGAAACTTCAATTTATACGAGAATATGAATATCTAAGCTTATCTGATGTAGGTCACCACTACTTATTAAGCAATACTTTCCATATCTATAATATAGCATCCAGTAAATCAAACTCAAAAGTATTTCATGATGCATGGGACATGTATAAGGGATTAAACAGTGATGCAATGTAAGATTACTAAAATATACAAACGCTTTCCACCATGAAAAGCGCCCAACTATTATCCATGGGAGATATTGCATGTAATGGCCAACTCTGATAAACAGTTATATAAGTCATACATCAGTTATATTAAGAATTGTAATCATACATGTAAAACGCAATTCTAAAAATGCATCATATTAGACAACTACTAGAATCGTAATATTATAAACAAGCCGCCAAACCAGTTACCAAATGCAAAAGCCTTGAAATTTAGAAACATTGTTCTCTCAAAGTAGTCAAATATGTTGTAACTGGTTCCCAAACTCAAATAGTTACACTTCCGGCATATTTTTTTTTTCTTAAACGGTATAGGTAATGCCAAGTCAATAAACACAGTTGAATAAACAAAGTGACTTACAGGTGATGCTATATCTGTATTGGCCATGTGTCTGTCATGAGAAAGAGAACGATCTGCAGACAATGCAGATATTAGCTCTTGGAGAATCATAGCAGTGGACCTCTTGGATGAAGCACCTGTTGCCATGTCATCATCTTCTTGACATGCAAGCTCCCTCAGTTTTTGTTCCAGAAGGGCACCAATATCATCTCCACTCAATGGTAATGGTTCTTGGGGAGGTGACTTTATGTAATTGTCTGTGCTTGTACCTTGCATTCCTGTAGGGTTTCCAGTCTTCTTCCTGATAGGGGAATTAAAGGTGAATGAAATAACATCAGTGTCCTTATTGCCATTAGCTTTGCTACCTTCTCTCCGACCGGCTAATTTATTCCTAGCAGAAGTGTGGTCCATCAAATGAGCACCATTTCCTAATCCTTTTCCAGTTGACTTATCAAACTGATAATTCTCCTGTCTTGTGGAAGTTGAACTAACAAAACCACTACTTTCAACTTGGCCACTATCATCGATCGTCCTCCTTTTCCGTATTGTTGTCCTTAGCTGTGATGGGTAGTCATCTTTTCCAGGAAAAGTTTTCCTCTCTGTGTCTAACTTAGAATCGTTCACTTTGGTAGGCACCCTCGGTTGGGCACGACCACTCAGATTCCGGTTCAAAGCAACAAAGTCTTTGGTCCCTCTAACAGCATTTGCAGCAGATGAGGCTCTTCTGCCATCAAGACTATTTAGTTTGGATCTGGGTGGAATCCTTTCTCTTCCTAGTGACATTCGATGCTGCATCTGAGACCTATTCTTTGAGGTAATAGAAGATGCTTCTCCATTTTGAGGCTTGCATGGTTGACTTGACGACAACTGCCATGAAGCTAGACCTTCTGGTGGCAGAGACTTCCCTTCTGTTACAGGTTCACCAATGGATAGTATTTTCTTTTGACCACGAACTGATACAGGTTGGTTCCGAGTTCCCTGGAAAATTGCATCATTTTCTTGCCCAAAGGAGGATATGGATGACTTTGGCATTTGTTCTGCTACCAGCGAAGAGCTATTGACTAAGTTTGAAGCAAAGGATGGGAACGCAGGTTGTTGTTCCTCCACATTTGATGTTACGTCCACATCTACTATATTACCACAACTTTTGCAAGAAGTTTGGCCCATCATAGAGTTGACTGCACCACCATTATAACATGCTTGATTAGAAATCCCCAGTGATTGAACTGCTGTTCCATCTTCCACAACCTCATCCACTGGAGGATAATGAAAAGAACGCGAGTAAGTGAGAGCACCTTTTGCTCTATTCGTAGACTGAAGTCCAGGTTCCAAAATTCTAGTAGCAGCATCAATCAACCGAGAAGTTCGCGAAGAATTCTTCCCAGAGGAAATACTCGAACTCTTCAATGGAGAAGCAAGCTTTGGGTGATGCTTTCTCGAGCGCGACATAACACTCTTAATTTGAAGTGCCTCGGCTCCAAACCTAGTCACTGCCCTCTTCTCATGTGGTCCCATTTTCTGCAGCTTCTGAGGCCTCGATTCAGGCTTTGCATTTTCCGTCTCCAAATTCAATTCATCTCTATCATTACCACTACGGTTATTCATAAATGTCTCCTCTCCGCTGCTCCTAGCATTAGCAAAGGAAGCTTTCTTGGGCTTCTCGTGTGTGGCGGGCATGGATTCAAGTCCCATAAGCCTAGCAACCAAACTTGGAGCTCGCAATTCATGCTTGTGCACAAAATCAAAGCTACGATTCACATTTTTCTTCGCATTTGGGAAACCCCCACGGTTTTCATCAGCAATCTATCATTCAAACACACATACCCAGCATGCCCAACAAAAGAAAGAGAATTAAAACAACCAAACCCATCAAAACAAAGAAATAATCTAAATTTAGAAGCAATAAGATGCATACCAAATGAAGCTTCGAAACCGGCATTTTCTCATCTCTAAACTTCTTGGAAACTTTGTTTGCTCGTGCTGATACATAAAATTAACACACAAAAATGTTGTCGAACTTTTTATATTTCGTTTTTTTTTAATTAAATAGGAAATAAAGAGGAGAAATGTAGCTTTACGCGATGGAAAAATACTAACATGGAGGAAGCAATTTCTTGGAGAACAGCTTCTTCTTGGCGAACCTGCGGTTCCAGTCGAAGAGCTGGAAGAAAATGCCGACGCAACCACCCGGCCTATGCGTCTTCTTCTCTGCTATCGCCAAAGATGACGCCGTTGTCCCTATAGAATCATTCATTTTTCTTCCCCGCCACCGATGAAAAACTTCAAAGCTCTTTTCTTTCAAAACCCAAAAACCTCACCTTCCACCCAAAAGGTTGAGACCTTTTGCAGCCAAAAACTCAAATAAATCTACCAAACAAAAACCAAAATCCCATTTAAAAAAACCCCATTTGACCACTCACATTTCCCCCAAACCCAATTTTTGTTTCTGAAAATATCCAAAAACATACAAGAAAAACAAAGAAAACCCGCCGTCCGTACAATAATTACACTCCTTCAAGCGACTAAAGAACAAAACAGACGCACAGCAACAACTGTCCTGCAAGTGCAGAGCAACGAAAGCAACCTATCACCGTAAAACGACGAGGTCTAATGAAATATGTCCCCTTTTCGCATGCAATGGACCGAGAAAAGTAGCAGCTGAGAGAGAGTCTGAAGCGATTCAGATTGACGGTGAGGATGACGACGATGGAATAACGACCATGAAAAGCGCCGATCGAGAAAAAAGGGAATGCGCAAACGACACGTCGTATGTCGTCGCGAAGCCCTAGAGATCGAAACCAAGATGGAGAAGACTCCTCTCTGCCATTTTCGCAGTCTCGTCACTGCAAAAAGAGGCTTTGGCTTTTGTACAGTAGCGTGTGCGTAGGATAAGAGAAGAGAAGACGACAAGTACAGTGTACAGTGTACACCCCAAGCGCCCAAGCGCACTGCAGAGCGCGAAATGTAAAATATTGTTAAGTTTTTGGGGTTGTAATAAAATAATGGTATTGTTTGGGGGTTTGGTGGAATAGAATAGGGACAAAATTGGAAATAGAGTATTGGAGATTTCGTTGGGTCTACGTCTGTCTGCTATCTTGCACCCGTGTTTTCAACTTTTTAAAAAATCGATACTCTCTGCAAATGTTTACTCGCAGCCGGGAGAGATTCTCCCACTCTGTCCGCTCTAGATTATCCGGCAGCTCAACTTTTTATCTTATCGTATTAATATTATAAAATATGAAAAATATTAAAGGGATTTTTTCAAAATGAAACTATTCATGCCTTCTTCACCGTTTTATATTTTTGGTATATTATTTTATAATGTTAGCATTGAAATTCTGTCAAAAATATGAAGATCAAAGGATTTATGGAGAATTCCGCTTTTAAAAGTGTCTTTTTAACAATACTAAAAAAATAAGATAACAGAAAATCTTTGAAAATTTTCACTTATTTCTCGTGTCAAAATACATAGTAGTTGATATTGGACTTATTGTGAGTAAACTATAACTTATTAAGTATCAAACAAGTTAAATACCCACAAATAGCCCAACTGATAATCCTATTACCATGCCTACCCTGACACATTTCTCGTGTATGTTCTCTCCCCCTCCCTTTGCCCTTTCTTCTCTCTTATTTTCTTCTTCTCTGCGTGTTTGCCTATCTCTTATTCGTGCCGCTAATCTCTTCCCATTCCTCTTTCTCTCGCCCACCATTCAACGGAAGCATCATCGTGATCATATGCAAAGAGATTAATAGTCAAAACTCCTCAACCCTTCTTAAGTTGTCAATTTTTACTCTCTACATCCCAATCTTATTTCTTGCGGTCACAAACTTTCTAGGTGTGAGAACACAAATTTTCTTGAATATGTAGTTGAAATATGTGTTTGGTGTTGAAAGTAGAAGGTTCAAATTTTCTTAATTCTTGTTAGAACCATAAAACAACATGAACCAAATCAAAATCAACATTAATCAAATCGTACAATTTCAATAATAAATTTAAGCAAAATCGAATCAAATAAAACCATTGATATTTTTCAATTCTAATTCCGGTTTGATGGCGGAATTGGATCACACCCACCCCTAGCTTCGACTTCCCTCTTGTGCAAGGAATTGAACTATTGAAGGACTATTGGCATTCTAAAAGGACAAGCGCTTCAGCAAAGAAAAGAAAAGTAAAAAGAGCGTTGTACACTTGCAAAAAACAACAATAAAAACAACCCAACCCTATATTTTCTTAAGGATCGACCGACCGTGACAACTTCATGCCCAAGAAGAAATACTTTAACAATGAGTTGGGTGACTTTTTAGTGCGATGACCTTCTAGAGCCATGCTGTTAATATAATATATGGATGTTGTTACACCCAATAGATGAGCCTGGAGAGCCCACTAAAGAATGAGAAGATCAAGACCTTTAGACCTACAAATCAGCCCAAGGATCTCAATAGACAGAGCACTACTGCAGCAACGAAGAAGACTACTAATATTGAATGACTACTCTTGACCTTAGATTGTCTATTGATAAGTAGAGACGAGAGTATAAACTAAAGTATTTTCCAACCACTTCAGACAGTTGGCGAGCCTGATAACTTTCTGGCATGGAGTTTGAAGGACAGGTATGCCCATACGTCAACTCTAGGTCTTGCATTGGCCATTGATAGGAAAGAAGTCTATGAAGAGATGTAAATTTTTCTCAGACCTAGCGCTTGCTAAAATGCTATCTAACAAGTCGTGGATGAGAATTGTGCTCAGTACGAGTAGACTTAGGAAAACTTCCTCTCCTCTTATCAAATGGACAGTGAAGAAGTAGCTTATAGGTCGTGCTTACTTATTCGGGCCATTAAACGATGAGGCGATGATAGAATGAAGGGTCCAAGACTTTTGGAACTCACTCATGACCTATATAAAAGGGTTGAGTACCCCTTATAAGTAGTTGAATCCATGAGAAAAAAAAATTACACAGCATTGTTGTAAGTGCTCTTGTATTCCAAATCGAATATATGGCATATTGCTACAGTTGCGTAGCCCAATTTTAGAGTGAACCGCTCAAGTTACTTTGTCCATAATCTAGCTTTACATCTCAAACCCACCAAAAATTGAACACATTGATTTTTGTTGACCTCCCAATTTTTTTGCGTTGATAATGCTCAACACAAATCTTCTACATTTAAAGCCCTTCCATCACCATGATCAACAACTAAACCGCAACCAAAATATCTTACAAAGCCTTATCTCATAATCAAGCCTAACCGAACGTCATTTATCTCATGTCTAAACTTGTGGATCTTTAGCTACCACACCTCAAACTCTCATGCTAAGAATTTTTCACCATTCATCTTCAACCGTTTCCAGAGCTATTGAAAGCACTCCAGGAAGCCAAATACGAGCAGCTGGAAGAATAACAGTGTATTCATAAGGCTCATTTCTCCTTCAAGATATTTTGGGCCTACTTCTCACTCACTCATCAGATTCGAAGAATACGAAGACTTTATTCCCTCGTTTTACAGCAATCCAACAATAAACGAGCTTAGTCATGCATTCGCACAAATAAGCCCCAAACAAAAATTTGCTTTAGTTTGAAAATAAAAATGCTCTTCGCAATCTTTTCATCACTCTCTCTTCATCTGCAATAGGTGCTTTATTCAAATCAAGTTTTAACGAAACACTCACGTACTGTTCACTTTTAACGAAAAACTACATTTTTACCTTTTTCTAATACTATTCACTATATCTTTATTTGTCATTTTTCATTAAAACTAAAGTTTTTTTGGATTTTTCGTTAGTTTTCCTTTATTCAAATGCATAGCATGTGTAAGTGTTTAACTAAAAAACCAATAAGAAACCTTGCATGAGTTTATTAAAAGTTATACTCTTCTATTGCCAATTGATTTTGTGATCGAATCTTCCTTTCATATATTGTAACAAATTGATCAACAAAGTTATCCGATTATCTCAGACTTATCATGATTTATGTTCCCGATCACTTGGAATAATTATTGCACAAACTAATGAGAACCCAATTCATATAATGCATCTTGTACATACACGAAAAAAGTTGAGGTTTCTCCATAAAACCAACTGACTATATGGCAAGTAGTCTAATTACTTATAGGCATATGCAAGGTCCATTCTTTCCGTGATGTGAAATTGATACACTCAACACGCCCCTTCACATGTGACGAATTTTCAAACCTTACACGAGAATAACACAAATTGGATAACTCGGAGCACGTGGGATTGTTGTGCTTCACACTTGAAACAATTTGCTCTGATACTATAAAAAGTTGAAGTTCTGCTATAAAACTAACTCCCAATATAGAGAGTAGTCGAATTCCTCATAAGTACATACTAGATCCATTTTTTCTCTTATGTGAAATTGATACTCTCACACAAATGTAAAATTCATTAAAACAAAAATGAACAAGCTAAAATAATGAAACACCAAACTCAAGTTCAAAGAAAATTTCAACGACTCCTCAAATACATAGATCAGACCTCTCTGAATTCTAACTTTTCACTAATACAGGTTCAGAGAAAAATTAAAAATACAAACCATACACATAAATCTATATGTGAGAACGAAGACCAAATAATGCAAGAAAAAAGGAAAAGAGCATGTGGAATAACCCAGAAAAACTATGGTTACCTTGTCTTTTAGCACTCCAAGCATGTGGCTTGAATTATGCAGATGCCCTTTGGTATGTCCCCTCTCTTCATGCACCTCTTTATCTCTTTGTCTTCAACCTTCAAAACCCCGGCGTACAGATGATGTCCAAACAAATTTACAAATCACATAAAAAGAATACCAAGAAACTAAATTAGACAATAAAAAAAAAAAGTCAATCACTCAATCCCATAAGCATATCATCATTTCTTCTTGGTCTTATCCTTGCCATTGGAAAAGATTGATCCAAAACCCAACATATTAGCTGCAGGAACATTTAGGACAGGACTAACTGGAGCAGCATTGCCCCCATATGATCCATATTGACCCTTTTTCAATGGAGGCTTTTGGTAATTGCTCATTGAAGCAGCAGAATATTGTGAGGAGGAGGAGGAGGGCTTTTTGGATGCAGATTTATTGCAATTCTGCTTCTGATTCTGACCCTCTTTTGAAAACAGCGATCGCTTCGCACTTGATGATGATGAAGAACCGGTTGAATTGCTTCTTGACAAAAGCGGCAAAGGACATAAGGTTCTGCCATATCCACTTCCACAGCTGCTACTCCTCTTGAAACTCCAGAAAGACTTTGAGTTCTGCTTCTCATCACCTTCACTACTACTCCTCGTCATGTTCTTGCTCTCTTTCGCCATAGTTATTTTTGTGTCACGTTGGTTAGTAGTCGGCGCTGTTGGCAATGGAGGCATGATTTGGTCCAACTGCTTTGGCTGATGGGAAGACTTTTTCTTGATCTCAGTTGGGATCATTTTCCCATCGGAGAAAAGTTCATCCGCGGAGGAGGACTCCTGCTCGAAGCTCTCACGGACGCAGAAGTCGAACTCCATGCTCGAGTTCATAATTCTTGAGGATGAAGAATTGGATCTGGGAGGGTCGGTTTGCTGTTCCATAGATGCAACATCAGATTGGCAGAGATCATAGGAGAATGAAATCCTAGGACTCATGACGCCCATGCTGCTAGGGTTATCTGAATACAGCTCAACTACCATTTTCCCTTAAGATTAAAATTGAATTTAAAGAAAAGCCGAAGCCAGAAAATACTCAGACTACTGAAGAAGTTGGGATTAGAAAAAACCAAGAAAACATGTCGCGTTAAAACTTAAACATGGACAAGTCCAAGTCTAGATTTTATAGAACAGGGAATTCATATCCACACACAAAGATAAGTGGTGAACTTAAGATTGTTTTTTGTTGTTGATGGAACCAATGAAGAAGATGGAGTTGATTTGGACAACAGTGAAGAGAGAACTGAATGACCAAGTCGTTGAGAGTTTTTCAGTGTGTTGAGAGTTTTAGAGGGAGATAAAAGCAAGCAACCAAGGCAGGCAGGCAGGCAGGCAGGCAGGTCTCGGTGGAAGTAGTTGAGGGAGTGAAATTATTCTCCTGCTGTCTTCAAACAGGTAGGCCATGTTTTTAGCGACGTGGGAAAAGGGGTTCTAGCAAATTGTATGCTTGCCTAATTTTTCTCTTTTTCATTTTCAATTGTTTCTTAACAAAAAAA
The DNA here is from genome assembly GCF_963583255.1 of Pyrus communis. Lineage (NCBI taxonomy): Eukaryota > Viridiplantae > Streptophyta > Magnoliopsida > Rosales > Rosaceae > Pyrus > Pyrus communis. Next base: position 3,603,220 of record NC_084813.1, read on the forward strand.
AAAGTCTTTCTTTTTTTCTTTTTCCAAATCTTAATTGATGAAATAATCATTTTTAAGATTGATATTAGAATGATATGTCATCAAAACTAAATTTTGATCAGTTCAATAATTGAAATTTAATAGATAATCATTTTAGTCATTCTATTTTTTATAGTAATTTGGGCAAAATTTTGAAGGTCTATGTTTTAACCATCATGTTTCAGAAACCACTTTCAGTAGGGGGACAGTGAGCGTAAGTTATCAATTGAGGGATCACAAATGATTACCTTTTTTTTTGGACAAACGATATATTTCTACACTAAAGGAAGGGTGAGAGAGCGGGCTAAGCCTCATAATGGATTAGTCATAATAATGTGGTTCAAATCCATTTTTGGCAAGAATCAACCTATAACCTCTCACTTACAAGTAAAAATGAATACTACTAAACTGTTATATTCAAGTATAGAATAGTAAAGAATAGAATGAAAGGATAAATGAAATATAACCATAAAAGTTGTTTAAATAGTGACACAACCTTATAACAACAAAAAGAATTAAAACAGGAGAGTATGAAAATACACAAAATATTTAAAATATGTTTTTGACCCAAAAACGATCTCAAACACTTGAAATCCATCTTAGGTCATAGTAAAGCAACGAGATTCGTTCTCTTTACGGAAAGATATCCTCGACAGAAAGTGAACTGCAAAAACTCTGAAAACATTATTTATGCCGGAATTTGTCAATCTGAGCTACACTTCTAGTACTCCTACATCAAATACGTTAGTAAAATATAAGACGCAAAAAAACATCGTTTACTCAAAGATGTGCACAATGCATACGCTGAAAAAAGTTCTTATTTATCTGTATAATTAAAAAATATATGAAAAACAAAAGGGCAAAAATACTTCACAAGAACATGTATATATGTGTATAATACTTGAACTTACTATCACTAACTAGAAGTCTAGAATGAGTACGTACATTCCAAAGCATTGTAATTTGTAAAGGTTTTCCGTGACAGTAAGCTTATGTACGCATGCACGTAAAGTTCAAGAGCAGGTATAACCAAAAGCAATTTTTATGGGCATGCAGGGCATCTAACTTCTACTTTCCCTTATGCTATCACGATAGGAAATCGACTTGTGACCCTAATCTAAACCGGCAAAGATGATAATTGGATTTGTCACATGCAATTATATTCCAATCATGCATGTGGCTTACGGCCTACTTTAATTCTTCATTACTTTCCCTTTTAACGTATTTTGAGAAAGCAACTAACACTACAACATATTTGAGCCTTCAAGTTCTTTCATAATGCTTTTTTTTTTTCGATCAACTTCTGAAGACACATAACCAACCATTATCCGCTGTACAGAAACTAAAACTATGTTCGTGTACATTGTCTAAAAGCAGGTCGTTTGACAAGGTTTGAATTGGGTCTCAACTTGTTTTTGTCTGAATTATTGTGTTTACTATAGTCTTGATCTTGCGCTTGACAGATGTAACATTGGTTGCACATGCACATGGGCGAATCTTATTAAGGGCCAGAGAGGGCACGTGCCCTCCCTCAAGTTTGTGGCATGGGAAAAAAAGGCAGTCTTGATAAGAATTTGGGCTCTGCTTAAATAGTAAATTTATGTTGCTTGATATGACGTTGAATCGGACTACAACGAATAATAATCAACTCACCACCACAACCAACTCTATCACTTGCTTTTCATCAAAATCAGTAGGCAGAAATAACACCAAAAATATTAGTTGCATAGTCGGTTATGGTAGCTCACGGCGAAGAAGAAGAAACATGAGACAAGTCCATATGTTTAAAGAGAAACCACTCCGTTTTTAAATTTAGAGTGAGTTTTTTTTTCTTAAAATGATAAAAAGCCCATTAACCCTCTCTTCTCTCATAGGACTTACAAATTTTACCTCCCATCTCTATACATATATGATTTATTTCTTAGTTTACTATAACAATATTGACCTAAGATATGGTTAAACTAGAACAAAGGGTGAGAATGTACGCTAAGCACACAATATGTATGGATTTGATCATTTGACTCCACAAATAATGTTGCGTGCGCTGTTTTTGGAATTCCACGAGAACTTATATTATTTACCACTACTTAATTATGCCCCCGATAAATTAATTTTCTAAATTTATTCCTACACGTGTGATTCACTTTATCTCACATAAGGGAACATATTGAAGAATAAGGATCCCAGTTAGAGGAGAACCGCATTTGGATGGCTTATGGTACCCCGGTGTCCCGTCTTTCTAAAATCTTTGACGGATTGCAGTGATGGTCCCCCATCTTCATTAGTCTTGCTGCTGGGCTCTGAAGAAACTGCAGCCGAAGTCAAGTAGTATAATTAATAATTATATTAGTTCAAACCTAGAAAACAATATAATTAAAGAATAATATAGACACCAAAGGAAGAATATAGAGTCGAGGTCAAATTTCTCAAGCAAGAAAATTCAGATTCATATCTGAAACTTTCTTCATATTATCATACAGCACCACCACCACTGCGCTAATATTATCATACTCAAGCCCTTATCTTTCTCTTATAGAGAATTCACATTGTAGATAGTAGCATTTAAAAAAATATGCAGCCAATCCCACGTGCTGTTATATACCTTACGTACCACATCAACTAGTTTTCATAAACAATTACAAAATCATTCTTTAATTAAATCTGTTAATTGGTTTAAAAGTTTAAAGCCTATAATTTATCCGTATTTGTGAGTGTGAAATGATTTCCGCATACCATTTTATCTCGATGTGCATACTTATATTTATTTATTTTGCACGTCTGATATTAAATTTAAGGATAAGGAATCGTGCATTTCTTACTTACATGATTATCAAAAGAACATTTCTTTATCTTCTCACAATGATACTCCTACACACAAGTTGGTCGGTTGTTTTCTATGAAAAAATCTTGGGTCCTTGCATCATGTTCTTGGCATTGAGGCTGCTACTTATAACTCTTCTGCTCTTCATCTCAATTCGAAAAAAGTACAATTTAATACCTTCCCACTCGCTTGTTTGTTGTAAACCACTTAAAGCTGTCGAGTAGTTATCCAACTATTACCAGATATGTAAACGATCGAACGTATAAACAACGAAATATTCATGTTAGCAATCAAAATGTTAAATGATTTCTAATTATGTAATTATTGCAGGAAATGTGCACTTTATAGACCCAACGATTCAAATCATAAGACTGCATTATAATGTAAACTCAAACAAATCGGTTGCGCTATATTCATTTATATATGAATTTGTTAGCTCTTGGGCACATAAATAATAAATGATCTACGCCCAATACATTGCATAATTTGCTTGTGTTTTGGTGCCTATATCATTGCATTCGTATTCAACAAGGATGTCGTATCTTAAAATTTATATTTAAAAAAACAATTGAATGATAGAATGAAATAAATGTCTTCCTCTTTAACTTACTACTTTCTGAATTTAAACTTATTTTATATAAAGTAATAATATCGTTTGTAATCAAAGAGTGACCGAGCTTCATACACAAAAGATTACATTCCAAGAACCAAAATCGCAAATAGGCCGATATTCATTACAGCTGTACAGCACTATAAACCAATGAGCCTTTTTTTTTTTTGGTGGAACGCAGCTGTGCAAGGAACCCTTAACTTGTAGGGCAGCCCAAAGAGGACGGTGACAAGAACCCTTAGGTAGGGTATACAATGCAAATTATTGTTGCATTTTTGGGTTGCGATGTAATTTGCTGCTTCTTTTAGCATTTGCTCACATGACAAGTGGCTAAAACTGGTAACTAAAGCAAAGATAAACAAATAATTAAAGCCAATTTCTCACTTGTTACAAAGAAAAGGCATTTTTCTCCTCTTCTTTTTTTCTTGTTGTTTCTTGGTTGAATAACAAAGCAACTGAAAAGTATGCAAATGGTGGTTGAGCAATTCACTTCACTGACCCTACCTTTGCTGCTGGACCATGAACCGACAAAGAAGTGATAAGAATTCGGATTTGTGTTTCTTTTTTATGCACGGAACCATATCGTTTGTATCAGAGTTTTGATAGTTAATTAAAAGAAAAAAAAATTGACATTCTCATTATTCAATGCATATCATACACCGGAACATGATGAAATTTTGTTTATTTGTTTACATGTTCTTATTTCGTACAAAGAGGGAAGATTGTGGAAACTTTTTTCCTATGTAATGGAAGATTATAACGTTGTAATCATCGAGGTTATATGCTTAACAGTGAGGATTGTTCCTGAACTAAACCCGATTTGTGTTTTGGTCTTGGGTATTAAAAATAGGTCTGGTGGTCAATCTAAGTTATAATTTTGGTGCTCCCCGTTTGTTCTACTAAATTTTTCGACAAAAATGATCACGTGACATGCATGTGATATACTTTTATGGGGTAAAGAGGAATTTTAACTGACATAACAACCCACCCCTACTCAGCACCTCCTGTACTGCACTCTTCATTTCTCTGAAAACTTCTGTGTTAACAGTCACGGAATTTGAATAGTTCTATCCATTCCGTCCATCTCATCCTGGAAGACACACATAACGGGTCACAAGTATTCCGATCGAGTCATCAACTCCTGGAACAAAAAGGAATACAGACAGACGTTATGATACATAATTTGATGGGAATATTAGTGGTGTTGTGTTGTATCTGAAGGTATTGCAGCCTTGGAGTTCCAGATCTTCCAGTTCGCTCTTCGTGCCTCCGATCATTCATAAACATTATAACCCGTCTTTGTTTGTGCCGTGGGACTGGGATTATACAGTGTCTGTGTTTTTCAAAGCAAACAAGAACCTTGCAACACTGTCACTGAGCAGTGAGTCCAGCTTCCTCCCTCCAGCCTTACCCACGTTAATCTCCCCTCGTCGATCTCCCCGCGCCCATCTACCCAACCTTGGGCGCGAAATTTGGAAAAGAACTAAATTATGCTTCATAGCCACCATTTTAATTTTATGATAATTATAACCAAAATTTTAATTTAAAAATACTAATATACCCTTAATTTTAGGGTCTCACAACAACCAAAACATAACTTTTAATAGATGGAAAGAGTTTTCCGTATTCCCACATTAATGTATGTAACCTTTAAACCATCTTTAGATATCTGCAACATTTAACTACACATTTTGATCTCTGCAACCTTTAAACCAAAATGAAAGCATGAATTAAAAAAAAAAAAAAATGAAAAACAAAAGCCCCTCTAAGTAATATATCTTTGAACACTACTGCATGAATAACTACAAAACACAAACCTTGGAAAGTCGTATGTTAAACCAGCAAACATATCATATAAACTCTTTGTATCTTTTGTTCTTAACTCGAATAATATAAAAGCCAATAAAGTAATAAATTCCGAAGAAAAACATTCACTATCATGCGCTGGAATGGAGTCCACTTGGATTCTTGCAAGTTTGGCAAATGTGGCATGTTCCACCACATCGACTACATTTCTTCACCATCCTTTCCTCCCCCTGAGATGGGATTTTGTTCGTCTTGCATCTTCCAAATACAGCTTGTCTAATTGTGGGTAACACACTCTATTCTGCACCTTTTCAAGCACACTCCATTCACTATTGTTTCCAACAGGCCAAATGGGCTTCGCATTCGCTAGCACAATTGCATTGATTGTGTAGGATTGGGAGCACATATTGTATAATGATGTGTTGCAAATTTGACATGCAATAGTTGCATGGACACATGGAAGTTGATCAAGATCAAACCTTCTGCATGTGCATGTCTTCGCATTTAGGTCAATTATATGATATAAGTCCCCTTCACGTACTTGCAATGCATAGTGATTAATGGAAGATACATGCATAATGGTTCAACCATGTGAAAACAGGGAACGTTAAACATATATATGTGGCACTATGTAACAATTTGAGATACAAAAGTTAGGAACTAAGAGTTGTTCCAAACCATTGAAACATGACAGTTTAATCATTGGAAGTATTAACAATTCTATACACCCTCTATGTTGAACCAGGTTCACAGAATATAGTACAATTTATGTTATGTCATTGTCCTCTTCAAATCCCACATATATTACGTACCTTTCATATCAATTACTGAGATCAGTATGTATATCAATTATCAAAAGTAGACAAAGTCTTCAAGATTAAATTGGTAGGCATCTTGGTACTTCCAATAAGGTTCTAAAATTGATGGGTGATTGAACAATGAAAGCACAGCCCAAGGTAAACGCACGGCTGTTGTATCCTTTTGGAGATTGAAATTGTACCATATATAGGTTGTGTTTTGGTTATTGTAGTAAATCATAATATTAAGAGTATATTAGTACTTTTACATCAAGTTTTGATTATAATTATTATAAATTAAAATGATTGTTATAATTCTATATGGAGTCTAAAATCTGATTATTTTTCTAAATTTTCCTTTTTTTTTTTTATAAGGTTCAAAAAAATATTTGGTTTGAAATTTAAAATGGTTGTAAAATCTATAACAATTCAATCTCATAAGGGGGCATTTAAAGTACCCCATCTTATCGACAATGTTGGTTTTTTTGTCATGTTATTGGCCCTTTCAACCCTTTGGTGAGATTTGGTCTTTCTTTACTCAATTGTGTTCGATCTTTCTACCTACTTGCATCCTTCATGCGTGTGTGCAAGAGACAACTCTCTCTAAACGACAATATCATTAGCTGGTGAAATTGGGTTGACACAATAACCAAACACGTTTGAGTAAAGAAAGACCGAAGTCAGTCTGACCTTGTCTTGTCTTCCCTCCAAAGGAAACTAGAAAAGTAAGAAATGAAATGAAATTGTTACAACATTAAACAATAAAAATGCTTTTACAAAACAATGACACTCACCTAAAGTTCTCATTTTGAGGACTTGTGAGGTTCTTCTTCAGATGAGCCTTTAGATTAATTCAACGGTAAATAAATTTATAAGCATAAATTACCCTATTGTATCTTGTTGGAGTACCAATAATAATCTTCTTTATTTATATATTATTTTAAAGAAGGGTTCACGCGTTCAATCTCTTCTAATCGGCAAACAACAAACTTGTCTTCCACGGCTCACGCGTTCAAGAAGAACGGTTCTTTATCTCTCTGAGATTTTTTATTTTTTTGGCGTATAAAAAACAGGACATGTTTTTGTTTGGACACCATCGACGATTAAAAATAAGAGGGCTGACTGGTAAAAAATTCGGTAGCCTTCTTTGAATTCTTGAATTTTTTAAGCAGTTTCTAAAATCCAGCAATCCCAATCTTTTTAGTGTGAAACGGAGAATTAAGTTAGTAAGCCTAGATACCGTTAGATTGATCTAAAAGTTCAAAAACTGCTGTAAACGCGCTACTACCATTACGTTCTTTCAATGAGAAAATACCAACTGTATCTATTTAAATATTTGACCAATATAAGAAAGAAACAAAGAAACAAAGTTAAGAGACAAAAGAACAACCACTTTTCTGTGCCTTTCCTGCTCTCTCTCTGTCTGTCAGATTTCTTGGATTTGAAGAATGCCGAATTGGGAGCTGAAGAGCTGTTGCAAGCATGATCAGGTCGTCTTCCTGGCGACTATTGGAGTCTTCACAGTTGTGATCCTCACGGTATGCCGCTTCCCTTTATTTTTTCATTCACATAAACTGTTTTTTTCCCCGGGAAATTAAACTGTAAATTGTAGAAAGAAAGCTTAAGGGTAGTCTTTCCGGTGTGTTGTTTATGGTTTCTTGAACTTGAAACTTAAGGAGGTTTATAGTCCACTTGTTGACCAGATAATTGAATTGGGATCCTAAAAATGAAAAATATAAGGCCCAACGTAGTATCGTTCGTTTGATTTTTTTTTTTTTCTTAATATTTGTGTTGGTTTATATTCAGTTTCTTGTTGATTTTAGTGGTTTGGACTAACAAAGTTGATTTCTGAAACCCCGTTTTTAGTTTCCACTGGTATTTTCTTGGTTAATGATTGTTGTGGGGAAGTTATGCTAACCAGCTTAATAATGCATGATGTTATGTGGTGGATAGAATATCGGAATGGGGTTAGAACTTGATAGTAGCTTCCAAATTAAGATTTTTCATAAGATTTGTTCTTTTCTTTTCACTCCAAACCAAATGTCACTTTGGAAATCACATTTTTGCGGTATTTTTTTCTTTAAATGGTTATCAAACAAGAGTATGTATATGATATTAGAATCAATGTGTGCATGAGAGATTAGCAATCAGGGAAAGATGAAAGAATGAGACCAAGATGGTTTGGCCATGTGTAACTAGGAACTCCGTCAATAAGACCATTGCCAATGCACCTAGAGGATTTGGGAACGTTCATAGTGCTGTTTCAGATTGTGCGAGGAGATTTGATGAGAATGGAAGGATATGAATATAGCAGAGTAACTTAGAATTTATTTGGCTAATCGTACATGATTTGTAGAGGGCCATGTTTATTTGGCTAAATATCTTGCGTTATTTTTTACTTTATTTTTAATCAATCTCCTTGTTGGTTTAGCACTTACATGATCCAGTTAGCCCTTTGATCTACAAGTTTTTTCGTACTGTTATAGCTTTGGAGGACAATACTACTCATGCCTTTTAAGCTCATCACGGTCTTCTTGCACGAAGCAAGCCATGCAATTGCTTGCATACTCACATGTGGCAAGGTAAGAAGAAGCTGTTTAATGTTTTCTATTCTTTTTGCTTCTTAAATGATGTGGTCAGATCCAAAGAGAAAAGAATAACTGCTTTCTTATACAAATTTCTATTTTTGAGAGCTCCAGTTCTTCCAAAAAATTTCTTTCTTGGTGATAGTCTGTACACAGGTTCACAAAATAATAAATGCAATTTGTTCACTTGTTGACAACTTCAAGCTAGGTAATAAGGATCTTTAACTAACACAGTATCCTAGTCAAGGATCCAAGGGAAATCATTTTTGGTGTTCACTTGAGGAGTCCATTAGAACGAAAGTCTCAGTGTCACTTTAGATCTTTGAGTGGAACTAATCTTCTGTATCATGCTACTTTGTAGAGAAGCAATGTACCAGGCCTTCTGTTGTCTGATTGAATGACTGGTGGTTCAACGTACCAGGCCTTCTGTTATTTAGTGCTCTTTTCACTGAATTTCTTTATTGCTACGCTAGGTTTTAAATTTCTGATGTGGAATTATCTACACCATATAACAATTTGAAGTACTTTGATTAAGGTATCCTTGAGTAAATATGTCTACACCAACGCATTTTCTTGTTCTCTGTGTATTTTAGTGTGCCCTGTTTTGTCCTTGGGTTGAATTCGCTCATAGGAAGCTAATCCAAGGTGTGTGTAGAACTATGATAACAAAGCCTTGATTAGGGAATTGGCAAAAAGGAAGGTGTAGTTTGAAAACATTAGGCCAATGAACGAGTTTGGTGATGGTTGTAAGAGCCCAAGGAAGATCATAATCCCACAAACTGTTAAGACAACGTTGTTGGTCATTTGGCTTTAACAGAGCTTCTCAGCTAAAACTGTATTCGAAGATATCATTTCACACAATCCTTTTCAAGTTGAAAGCTTTGGTTGTCTTCAAGTTTGCAAAGTTCTCAGTCATTCGCTGTTACTGGAGCTCTTGCACTTATCTTGATCTTCACAAATACTGGTTTTAGAATTACTAGGTTTTTCAAACTAAGTATTAATTAAGGTTGGCACCATAGGCAAACCCCCAGTCTTCCTTAATTGGTTCTTGTTTAAAAATATCTTCGCGTTATTTTTCTTGGTCTGTTATTTTCAAAGTCGCTTGCTTGTTGAGTAAGAAGAGTTCACCTCTCATGTTTCATGAGTTTGAGTTTAAACACCTGATCATGATACACTTTCTGATTCATCAAGTGCTTAATTCATCATGGGATTGAAAAGATCCTTAGCTGAAAAACTTCTTCCTTGCTTCTCTTACAATATTCTCTTTAGAAGGTTGATCAATGACTCGCATTTTACTTTTCTAAAAAGCTTGTCAGCAGACTGAAGCTTGTTCTGCTTTCACCCATTCTGGAATGTTGCATATATTCAATAGGATCCATTCTCGCAATTACTATTGTCACTAATATTTATTTTAACTCTCATCATCATAGTTATTGATTATTATTATTTATACGCTTGTTTTATCAATTTCTTTTAAATGTTTCCTGTATATCTCCTATTCCTTTGCAACTCATAGGTTTTATACTTGTTCAAACTTACAATAGTTGAAGCTTTCTGGTGGTGAATGTTAAGCACAGCGTACGAAGTGTTTCTGTTTGAAGGCTGATATACACTACAACACGTTGCAAACTTGCTATCACGCACCACTACATTAAATGTCCTTAGCTTCTAGGGCTGTTGCATATCACTGATGGATTTTATTGTTTGAATCGATTTTGTAGGTGGAGGGTATCCAGGTTCACGCAGATGAGGGTGGGGTGACACAAACGCGTGGTGGTATATATTGGTTGATCTTGCCTGCAGGATGTACTACACCTTTGTCCCTAAACTTTATTTTTCATTGCAATGTATCCTTATTTTTGTACTTTACGAGACATTAATTATGGGCTTAAACTTTGAGGTGCAGTTTTTGAAGTTGTAAGCATGAATACGAGTGTCTTACTCGATTTGAGCATATATAGTTCCTCATATTAAGTTTCTTACTTTCTCACACTTGCATTTGTATTTCAGAAACTATTTTCCATCCTCAGTTTGTTATGCTTCATCATCAATGTATGATTGTCTAAGATGTGTCTCAGTTCATGAAACGAGCGGATTGTGTGTGCTGGCACTGAACTTGGCATCTGATGCTAAAGTAGGACCGTTTCTCATGGTTTCATATTTCATGCATTCCGGTGTTATATGCAAACCATGTTGGCTTCCAAAATATGTATTTTTCTTACGGTCATTTAAAATTGGCTTTTGTGTTAAACTAAATAGTCATGACTTGTATCCAGATCTTGGTTCTCATGGTTTCCTATTTCTTTCTGCATCCAGATCTAGGTTCATCATTTTGGGGAATGGCTTTAATACTCGCATCCACAAATCTCCTAACTGCTCGAATTGCTGCTGGTTGTTTTGGCGTTGCCCTGCTAGTTGTGCTTTTTGTGGCAAAAAATGTAAGGAAGCGCAGTTAACATATGCAGACAATAATGTTTCTCCATTCTCATATTTTTGTGTTAGAACTTTTCAGGATCTTAATTTCTTCACTCTTGCGTTCTAAAAATTCTAATGTTTTATACAGTGGACACTTCGAGGACTTTGTATTGGTGAGTATCTTCACATGCGTGCAATACGTCTTAGTTTTATATTATTCACATACTTCCATACATTACTGATCCTTACTGACGAGTCTTTCAGGATTTATTGTATTCCTTGCTATAATATGGGTTCTGCAAGAATTTACGAAAGTCCGTGTTCTCCGCTACGTTATTCTCTTCATTGGTACATTCTTATTTCAAATCTCTACTTTCTGAGATGAAGCTCTTAGTTCTGCATTGCTATATCTCTTGTGTGCAAACTGCGAAATGAAAAGTTTCTTATATTTTGCTTTTAAAATTGCAGGTGTGATGAACAGTTTGTTTTCAGTTTATGGTAATTCTCAGTGATTCTTGTTAATATATATATATATATATATATATTCTGAACATGTGAATCACAGATTTTATATCGCGTGACTGTAATTGTCGCAGATATATATGATGATTTAATATCTAGAAGAGTCAACTCTAGTGACGCTGAGAAGTTTGCAGAAGTTTGCCCCTGCCCCTGTAATGGGGTTGGATGGGGAGTGATTTGGTAAGTCTTATGAGCATACTGATGATTAAAACTTGAAATTCCTTATTTAAGATTTTAAATGTAATAGTAAAAAACGTAATTGTACTGATGATTAAAACTTGACGTTTTTCGTAACATAATAATTTTTATGCGCAGGGGATTGATATCGTTTATATTTCTTTCTGCATCGGTGTATTTAGGGCTTGTCATTTTGTCATGAGGTACAATCTTCTTCACAGAATTTATTTTACATGTGTATATTTAGTGACACATATTTGTTTATCTTGTAAGCAAAGGTACAAAGTCATTAGTTAGAATTACACAGAAACAAATCATAAATTAACAAAGACGTTACTTTTTCTTTTAGATTATGCATATAAAAGAAGTTGTTTGTGGAAAGCTGCATATGTCCTTTGATCAACATCTTGAAATGTGACGTTTGTAACGAAAGGTTAGATGACATGTTCGTAGGGGGGTAAACATGTTCGTAGATGAATTGTAACGAAAGGATAGATGTTTCTATAACATCTCTACTGCTCTTACTGTTTTCAGGTCCAAGAGATTTTCTATCAGTCTATATCGGCGCGGAGCCAGCTCTCAGTTATTTTTTTATACTCATTGATGAGTAGTTAGTTTCATAGTATTTTAGCCACACTTGATTCTTTCAACCCTTTTATTCTGGGTTACAGACTGTGATTGTGAAATTTGTACTGGACTGGTGTATTACACTCATAACAAAGGCTTAGAAATGTGATTTAAACAATTTATTCACATACTGTTTGTTATGAGATCATGGAGTAATAAAATTGACACCAATAATGCTATTTGTGCAATATTTACTATGTTCAGAAAGATTGTTAAACTGATCACATGCGGATGATCAATGGGTACCCATTTAGTTAAATGCAGGTCTATTTAAGTGTAGATATGCTTTAATTATAGTGGTGAATGGAGATGTTTGTGCTTGTGATGGTAATAAGAGTGATATATGGAGGAAAATGATCATCGCTGGATCATTTTCTTAGGGATCCTAGGGATTCCGTGATCGTGACCGTTCATCATATATCGTGTGATCAATTTTGGTTAGGTACTATTTATATTTAATTTTAAATTTTGAAATGATTTCTGATCACATGATGTATGATGAATGGTTACTATCATAGGATCCCTAGGAAAAGAATCCAGCAAGGATCTTTTTCCATATATGGAGTATACATGGGCACCCGCTGACTGTAATCCATCATTTCACCCATATAGACCCGTCATTTTTTTATAAGGAAAATTAATAAAAATGGCTTGAAAACTTTGAGTTTTAATGATAAGGACAAAATAAAGGGTAAAGTGAATAGTATCAGGATTGATTTTTTAGTGTAAAAATGTGGTTTTTCGTTAAAATGAACAGTACTATGAGCTTTTCGTTAAAACTTCATTTTTTTATATTGGATTGCTCAGTACTTATGATTTTTTTAAAAATTTATTAACAATAGTGGTAACCACTTTTTTTATTACGGTTGATCTGTGAGACTAAATCCCTTTGTCCAAGTACTGGTGAATGACATTAATTCAACAAATTTCAGCTGAACATATCTAATCAGCTGGGCCATTTGATGTCTAATCCGCTACCCAAAGTTTGCAGTACTAAATTGGCCTTTCCAAAGTTTGCAATCTTTTTGAGTAGTCTGAGATGCTCTCTGCTATATGGTGTGGTTGAATCTGCAAGTGGGAGCATAATTAAGTAAATGCTTCATACAAAATTGGCTTTATGACCACTAGCAAGTTGACTTTGTAGCCAACGTGTTTTAAACCACTAGAAAGTTGGCTTTTAAAGAAATGTTGGGGAAAAGAGTGAGGCTAAGTCGAGACTAAGTCGAGATTCACACTAATTTAAAAGTTAGAAACATGGCAAGCCAAGAAAATTGGAAGGCAAACAAACAAAAACCACCTGCGGAGGGAGTCACGTCACACCAATGTTGAGGAAGGCAAGCTCATCTTACCGGAACAATTGCGTACCAATTAATCATGGAGGAATAAAGTCATCCGAAACGGAAACAAGCTAGAACACTAGAAGAATCATTTTTCAACCGAAGTGTATGCCACCATGAACATAATGATATAACTAGAGATATTACATATGTCTCCTTACATGTAAAGAGAAATTCCTTGCATGATACATTGACGTTATTTTACCTTATCTTAATCAAAACTATTGATTCTCTTAAATTATCTAAAGATCATTTAGAAAAATTCAGTGAACTTGAAGACTTTTAATCATCCATATAAATCAAACAAACTAACAATACAAATTATCATAAAAGTAATACTTTTTATCATAACTGTCGATTTTTTGATACCATAAATCATCTCTAGAAATCAATTATTTCATTTTTCAAACGTTATGAGCACAATGTATTCCAAATTGTTATATATATCAAATCTCTATATGGATCCACACTTTATGGATTACAGTCACATGCTGCTCTACAACTGGCCTGCATATGGAATTAGAAGCTGCAAAAGGTGAACTAATTTCATATCCAATCAAAACTTTGTACTTTACGAGATTTAGTGCATTCGATTATCTTCTCTTCACCAGTCGAATGAATACCATTTGGATATAAAGGGGGTGGGACAGCATAGGACCCTTGTGGATATATCGGGTGTTTCGGATTGGATTCGATAATTCATTATATTCAAGTTGTGACGAATAAGAAATGAAAATAATTGTGTAGCTACATTAAGGAAACTTATTTATTCCGATAACTCATTAGATTCGACTAGTTTCTTTCATTTCTAATGCCCTTCCAATCATCCACCTATATTTCTGCAAATTTTAAGGATTCATGTTTTTATCTATTTATTTTTTTCATCCGTATCCTATCAGGTAAAGCATGACTTACAGTTTTTAGATAGCAAGTTTTACTGCGGCATGTGCATGCTTGCCATGTTTTTACTGCAGCAGGTGCATGCTGGCCACTGGGCCTTCTCACTTCACTACTTCTTGTAGTTCTGCAAAAGTAATAATGGGAAGACTAAATTTGTAAATTAAATTTTAAAAACTAAAGGACATGAAAGTTGATAATTGATTTATTACTTAAACGTTGATAAATGTGTTCATTCCTATTGGTAACACATCATTTAATTTGCAAATTTAGTATCTCTAACATTACCTTTTCTACAAACTTGATCAAGTTGCATCCATAAATCGTGACAAAAAGTAAAAGATTTAAGAAAAAAATCTTCACCTTTAAGTTTAACTTTGGTAAATAAAGCTTCGGCTCTTCACCTTAACTTTCTTTGCAATAAAATACAAGAGATTATATTTGTGTATCACAATTGTATCACCCAATACTTCAAAATTATATGCATTAACTAAACTAAAAAGAATTTTTTTTCTTTTGAAATGTCATATATTAGCTTACACCTTTTTGAAATGTCAAATAAATATTTTTCAATTTGTCATATAAACTAAAATTTTAAGCAATTTGTCATATCAACTTTTAAAAATCATTAATTTGTTATCTCATTCTAACTCCGTTAAATTTTTCATTCAGAATAAGTTATATGCCTTATGTTCAAGGTCATTTTTCATTCAGTAACTATATAAAAATGACAAGTTTGATATTACAACTATTTTAGAGGACAACTACACTTCAAGAACATGTGCATATGTTTTGAGGACTATACTGTTTGAGAGAAATTCAAGTAGGATTACGTCATGTCCTTATAGTAAGTTTCATTGTACGTGTTCTAATATATCAAACATAGCTGCTGGGTTAATTATGCGCACATCCCCCGAGGTTTCTCAGGTTTTCATAGAACCCCTTCAGATTTTGAAAGTAACACGAACACCTCTGATGGTTTCTCAAATGTTATGCTGGATATAAATTTAGATTTATATTTACATATTTCGTCGAAGATGAATAACTTGTATTTTGCCATTGGAGAATTTCAGCAAAAGAAAAGATAGCAAAGGCAGTTTGCATCTCTTATTGGTGAACGCCCTTAAGTGGATGAGAAAGCCACAATGCTCTCTTTTATTGTGTCTTTCAAGTATCTAAAATTTGAAAATATAAGTTCTTGAATAATTAAACGGTGGTGCTATCCACATACCCACTTTTAACTTTCATACACACTCTTTGTTAATTTTGTCCTTGAGTCTTGTTCAATTCATTCATTCCGATAGAAAAATTGAGAAGGGTGTATGAAAGGTAAAAAGAAGTGTGGATAACACCACCCTAATTATATTGGTGCATTTTGCTCACCACTCTTAAGTGGTGGTAATACTCACCACCTTACTTATTACCATTGAATGAGTTTAATTAAATTTTGAGATTTATTTCACGAGTAATGCTATTCATACCATGTTTTTGTACCACATTTTCATACCACCTTAGGTGACATTTAATGTGGACAGCCACATCATTTGAATTGATCAGATTTTTAAATTTAGTTCATTATTTAATAAACTAATAATTAAGAAAAACTAGTTAATTAAATGATGATTGTGGTATACGACGATGAGTCTTTCTCCTTCATTTCCTTGGGTTTTGCAAATTTTTCAAATGATGTGGATGTTCACATCAAATGCCACCTAAGATGGTATAGAAATGTGATATAAAAACATAATATGAATAACATTACTCTTATTTCACCACCTCAATTGATCCACATGAAAAATGTAAACAGTAAACATTTCCTATATGTGCGTGTGTAATGAAAAAATAAATCAAATAAAATTACCTTGACCCTTGGAGAGGGAATAAGTCGATCTTTATTCTCCAAACACAGAACTTTGGCGACACTGATTAAAAAGAAGTCGGTATCCATGATCTGTCACAAAGTCAAAGGTTTAAATTTGTTTGCACGTTTTCTTTTATATTTGGTTTAGGGTTTACACAGATACCTAGCCATAAATTAATATTCGTTAAAGATCGGATTCGTTTATCAGCTTTTATATTTTCGAAAGCAACTTCAAACTTCTCAGTATTCTATATAAACCCATGCAGTGAAGGTTGGTGTCAACTGGAAATTAGTCAAGTTTGATGAGATTGAGTTTTGGAGAAGGTTTCAATTCCCCTCAAGGGCTTCCAACATTCCATATATATCAGTACTATGATCGATCGACGTCGAGTACGTATGGGAATGTTGGTTGCCGGAGGGAACTTTGAAGCATTGCTCCTCCGCTTTTGCTGCTGACTCAGTGACTCTTCGTTTTCCAGTACAAACTCTAAACCCTAATAGACTTATTTCGTAGACTTAGTTCATAATTACGTGTGATTTTTTTTTGTAATGAGTTCAATTTGCCTCTCTTTATATATAGTTTTTCTCTGCTGTTTTTCTCTCCCTCTAATTATAGTGGGAAGATTTGGGGGATTGGGTGGTCAATTTGGTGGTGGAGTCTGGAGCAGGTAAAAGACTGAAGTTGAAAGATATTACCACCAAGAAGGATCAAATGGTTTAGCTAGATCTTACACAGCCTTACAACAATTTTCTTATACGTTTTGACAAAATTAAGGTTGTATTTAGGACAGTGTGTGTGCAGAAGATTGCTCGACTTTGAAGGTCTGCTCGACTCCTGACTACTTCAGGTTAGTTATCAGTTTCTGATGCCATTAATAAATATATTTTTCCTTTTATTATTTCATTCCCAATTACACAATATATAGAATACATCAGTACGTACAAAGTTTAATTACAATTAAACGACCTGCAAAGCACAGCAAGACATGTCCAACACCATGCACTTTTATTCTTGACGCAATTTAGGAGATTATGGAGAGATTTGTGAAGTCGAGAGAATCTCGATAACAATACTAACACTTAATAAAGCTAATAACATCAAAATCTTCATGCTTGTGTGTATATCGATTTAAATAAACAAGGGTTTTCGGTTGTAGTTTTGACTCTGTCATGATATGTATTTCATACCTTATAGTTCTTAATTATTATCTTGAATCTGTCATGGTTTTTCGAGAAGAATGGTTTTGAACTGAAACATTCATTTAGAAAACACTTTTTTTCTTTTTTCTTTTTTTGATTTCAAAAGTTAATATCAAATCAACCATTCACATACATTGTATGAGTGGATTTAATATTGGTTTCTTCAAGATTGAATGTGTCTTGAAGAAATTAATTTTAATCTAAATCTGTATAGTTGCATTTCATTATCATTCATTGTTTATATGAAGAATCTCAGTGCCGCATGATGAGTTTGAGTTGATAAATTGTTGAGCTTGTGATGAATGAACTGAGTTTTGATGAGACGAAATCGCAGGTTGCACAGAGGTAATCAGTTTGCTGCTTAGATGGATCAAGGTAATTGAGCTTGATTGAGAAGTCCTCTATTGAATGTTTAATTTGTCTTAGTGGATTAATTGTCTATTTATATATGAAGGACCTATGGTTTTTACCCTTGTACTAAAAACTAATCACATGTCCTGTGTTGGATGTGTGTCCTAAAACTAATTACAGGGATCACAAACCACTAATTATAAGATTAATCAAATATAAATATAAGAAAGAGACTTGTTTCGTATATTCTGCACCATAGCTAACAGGCTTCTTATGTGTATTGCTTGGATCATTGAGTTACTCATTGAGACGTGTAAATGTACAATAAGGTATCTCTAACTTTCAATAAGAAAATCAAATACTCTACGACAGTGATTTGGAAATGTTGGAGAAAATTTTGCAGCATGTGGGTTATATATGGTTATATGAAAAATGAAAAATGAGTTAATTACATATACACTCCTTAAGATTTCTTGGGTTTTCAGAAAACCCTATCATGTTTTGAAAGTAACACAAACAACCCCTGACGTTTCAAAATCATTTCACAAACCCCCTCCATGACAAGAAAACCCAACCAGATCGATGTGAAATAAGTGGTGAAAAAAAAAAAACTAAAAATCCCTTATGGCGTTAAAATAGTGTTTGACTACAAGTTTGGTTAGCCCTATGACTATCATATCAGACCAAAAAAAAACAAAACAAAACCATTAATATCAAGCATATAAGGTTTTGTCGTAAATTTTTTTTCCTTTACCTTCTTGTGTTAAAATCAACAATCGCCAAAAAAACTGAAGAATTCTACGAGCAAACAATGTGGTATCAATCTCTTCTTCTATTCTTCTTTTTTTTGCTTATGCTGTAGAAAGAACGGATGAAGATCATGAGAACTCAAATACTGCTCAACAAAGTACAAATTGCAGTTACAGAACAAAACATAGATTGCTTGGTTCTACTTGTACGATGCGCAAGGCCATAGTTGTATGTAGAAGATAGTGGCTCAAAGACTTGTATCCTCCAATTTCCTTTTAATTAGTACATATATAAAAGTAAATCAGCATTTACTTTTTAGTTTTTCCAAATACAAAACCTCATGTTCATGCTTCGTGGACACTGCCCATATGATTTTCCGAATGTTCTGCGGAAAATTTAAATGAATTGCACAAAGTGATCAGCTTCCTAGCTAGTTAAATTATGGTTATCCTTTACCTAGAAAAAATGAACAGAGGCCAGAACGGAATCATCTTCCCAGTTAAAAAGATGTAAACAATTAAACTAGTTTTATATTTTTTTCGATTGTATTTGAAAATAACCTGCTCTTATTCTATGTCATAGAAAAATTCTCATGTATAAAACCAAAAAAACCCAGAAATCCAAGTTTTGGAAAAGCGATGGAACTTGTGATACAACCCAGAAACCTAGAAGAACATATCAATATAGTTTTAAGTGATTTTGAGTCATAAAAACACTTTTTTTTAAATGCTTCTTCAAGAGCATAAAAAGTTTAATAAGTACTTTCAGCAAAAACGCTTTTACTACAAATGTTTTTTGTAAAAAAAGTCAATTTCAAACTGGAGAGATTTTAGAAACCATATCTTTGGAGTCAATTTCAAAATGGATGACAAGGCTTCAATTTTTTTTCACAATGAACCATGAGGTTTTACACTCGTATTAGTTTATGTCTTTGTCAATTTGATTTGTTTTGAGTTCGTTTCTTCTTTGATATACCCTTGTATGTGTCATTAGAATAAGGAACTCATAGCCACTCTTTTTTCCCCACAAGGGTGTCCATTAATCATGCGTTGTAAGGGCCAAAATCTAATACACCTTAATTGTTACGAGTGCTTATAAAGTGGTGTATGGGTTGAATTTTCTTTATGTTCGTCGGGGCCTATCTCTTCTATATGGGGAGCAATCTGGCATGTGAATGTTCTGATGTCGTTGAGTTCTTAGAGCATCTCCAAGGGAGATGCCAAAATGTACACATCAGTTATAACAGTAAAAAAAAAAAAAAACCACACTAATATTCTCCAGTCGAAGTGCTAAATCCTATGTGGCAATGACAAGGATTGGCAACGAAAGAGGTTGCTGTCAAATTTGACAGCAGCTTCAAATATTTTTTAATTAATTATTAAATGTATTTTATTAATTTTTAATTAGTTTAATCATTTATTATAATTAATGTTGAGTTGACTGATGCAATTATTCTACTTTTTTCTTCTTTTCAATCAAGGAAGGTAAACAGATTACTGATTAAACTTTAAATGCCCTTTATTAAATTTTAATTAGTTTAATAATTTATTTTATAAAATAATAATTTAATTTGACATACCGGTTGGAGAACAAGACTTTAAAAAATGTCAAGGTGCCACATAAGCTGTCAAAATTTAAATTTTATGCTCAAACTTTGGCATCTCCTTTGAAAATGGTCTTAGCAGCAAGAGGACCAAGTTGTATCAAGTTGGTCAAGGCAGTTGGTTGCTTAAGGGCGGATTCCTCTCCTTTCATTCCTGCTGTTGAGGATGTTAAAATTGATTTCTACTAATTTTGCAACTCACAGATTGACCAAAAGCGTTCTTGGTGAAAATGTTTTTGGAACCAATCTGTAGTAAAAATATAAGTGAATCTTGAAAAAGTATTTAAATGCTTCTTACAAGAAGCACATAACTGGTGCTTTTTAAAGAAAACAATTCAAGTACTTTTGGAACCAAAAATCTTTTTTCATAAAACGATTTCAGTCATTTAAAGAATAAACTTTCAAACCAGCCCTATAAAGTTCCAATTTTTCGTAAATCAATACTTAATGTTCCCAAACAACAAGTCAACAACCTTTTGAATATAAGTCAACAATTTTAGTTAAAATGGGCATTGGATTTTTAGATGTAATGGTAAAAAACGTAGTTGTACTGATGATTAAAACTTGACATTTTTTGTAACATAATAATCTTTCTATGCAGGGGATTGATATCGTTTATATTTCTTTTTGCATCGATCGATGTATCTAGGGCTTGTCATTTTATCTTGAGGTACAATCTTCTTCATGGACTTTATTTTACATGTGCATATTTGGTGAGATTTATTTGTTTATCTTGTAAGTGAAAGTACAAAGTCATTAGTTAGAATTACACTGAAACGAATTATAAATTAACAAAGACATTACTTTTTCTTCTAGATTATGCATGTAAAAGAAGTTGTTTGTGGAAAGCTGCATATGTCCTTTGATTAACATCTTGAAATGTGACATTTTTAACGAAAGGTTAGATGACATGTTCGTAGGGGTTAAACATGTTCGTAGATGAATTGTAACTAAAGGTTGGATGTTTTTATAACATCTCTACTGCTCTGCTCTACTTTTTTCAGGTCCAAGAGATTTTTTATCAGTCTTCCCTATCGGCACGGAGAGTCAGCTCTCACTTATTTTTTTACACAATCCATTGATGAGTAGTTAGTTTCATAGCATTAGCCACACTTGATTCTTTCAACCCTTTTATTCTGGGTTACACACACTGTGATGGCAGTTGTAAAGTTTGTACTGGACTGGTGTATTACACTCATAACAAAGGCTTAGAAATGTGATTTAAACAATTTATTCACATGCTGTTTGTTATGAGATCATGGAGTAATAAAATTGACACCAATAATGCTATTTGTGCAATATTTACTATGTTCAGAAAGATTGTTAAACTGATCATATGCGGATATTCAATGGGTACCCATTTAGTTAAATGCAGGTCTATTTTAGTGTAGATATGCTTTAATTATAGTTGTGAGTGGTGATGTTTGTGCTTGTGATGGTGATAAGGGTGATATATGGAGTATCCATGGGCACCCATTGACCATCCATAAGATTCCATCATTTAACCCATATAGATCCGTCATGTTTTATAATAGTTAGTTCAGTACTTATGATTTTTTCATAAATTTGCTAACAATAGTGATAACCAACTCTTTTATACAGATAAATCTTAAATTACGGTTGATTTGCCGTACTGAATCCCTTGATCCAAGTACTGGTGAATGACATTAATTAAACAAATTAAAGCTGAACATGTCTAATCAGTTGGGCCATTTGATGTCTAATCGGCTCCCAAAAGTTTGCAATCTTATACTGGTCATCCCTTACATTCTTTTTGAGTAGTCTGAGATGCTCTCCGCTATAAGGTGTGGTTGAATCGTGGTTGAATCTGCAAGTGGAGCATAATTAAGTAAAAAGTAATGTTAGGGAGATTAAATTTGTAGATAAAGTCTTGAAAACTAAATGATATGGAAGTTGATAATTGATTTATTACTTAAACGTTAATAAACGTACTTATTCTAATTAGTGACACATCATTTAGTTTGCAAATTTAATCTCTAACTTTAATCTCTCTAGCATTACCTTTAAATAAATGTTTGATATAAAATTGGCTTTATGGCGGATAGAACTTGACTGCTGAAAGAATCAGCAGCACCCCTTACTGATAATCAATCACAGCTGAATAGGTGTTCAAATTGTTGATAACCAATCACGAATGAACACGTGTCCAGCTGTGATTTGTTATCAACATGGGATGCTGCTGATTCTTCAGCAGCCATGTCCCGTTCCTTTAGGTATCGTTTGGTATGCAGACGGGACGGGACGGGACGGGACGGAATGGAACGGAACGGAATGGGACGGGACGGGACGGGACGGGATGGAACAGAACGGAGCGGGAGCAAAGATGCCCCCGAATGGAAACAAGGAGGAAGAAGAAGGAGACGGAGAGGTTATAATTTTGTGTTCCACGGATGTAGAACGAGTCGTTCAGGGGGGTAAGGTGGAACGAAAATTCACCCAAAACTCGTCCCGTGGAATAGCTCGTTCCACCCATTTTAGGCGCACCAAACGTGGAATGGAACGCCTTGTCCCACTCTGTTCCGTCCCGTCTGACGTACCAAACGGTACCTTATGACCACTAGCAGGTTGACTTTGTAGCCAACGTGTTTTAAACCACTAGCAAGTTGGCTTTTAAAAAAATGTTAGGGATAAAATGAAAATCACAGATCAGAAGAGTGATACCAACTTGTAATTCGAGATTCACATTAATTTAAAATTTAGAAACATGGCAAGCCAAGAAAATTTGAAGGTAAAGAAACAAAAACCACCTGGGGAGGGAGTCATGTCACATCAATGTTGAGGGAGGCAACCTCATCGTACCCGAACTATTGCATACCAATTAATCATGGAGGAATAAAGTCATCCGAACGGAGACAAGCTACAACCCTAGAAGAATCATTTTTTAATTAAAGTGTGTGCCACCTTGAACATAATGATTTAACTTAGAGATATTGTATGATTCCTTACATATAAAGAGAAATTCTTCACATGACATCGTGACATTATTTTACCGTATCATAATTGAAACTATTCATTCTCTTAATCATTATCTAAGGCTCTTCTACAAAAATTCAGTAGACTTAAAAAACTTTTAGTTATCTATATGAATCAAACAAACTAACAATACAAATTATCATAAAAGTAATATTTTTAAGGAAACTAATGAAAATGACTTGAAAACTTTGAGTTTTAATTAAAAAGACAAAAATGTGTTATAAGTAAATAGTACCAAGAATGAATTTTTAAAGTAAAAATGTTATTTTCGTTAAAAGTGAAGAATGCCGGAAATATTTCGTTAAAACTCTATATTTTTTACTATAACTGTCGACTTTTTAATACCTTGAATCACCTGTAGAAATCAATTATTTTATTTTTCAAACGTTATCAGCACAATGTATTACAAATTGTCATATATCTCAAATCTCTCTAGGGATCCACACTTTATGGATTACGGTCACATGCTGCTCTTCAACTGGCCTGCATATGGAATTAGAAGCTGTAAAAGGTGAACTAATTTCAATATCAAATCAAAACTTTGTACTTTTTACGAAGATTTAGCGCACTCGATTATCTTCTCTTCACCAGTCGAATGAATACCATTTGGATATAAAGGGGGTGGGACACCATGGAACCCTTGTGGATATATATGGTGTTTCGGATTGGGTTCGATAATTCATTATATTCAAGCTGTGCTGAAGAAGAAACGAAAAAAAATTATGTAATTACTTATTAAAGAAGCTTCTTTATTCCAATAACTCATTAGATTCGATAAGTTATTTTCGTCTCCAACGCCCTTCCAATCATCCACCTATATTTCTGCAAATTTTAATGATTCATGTTTTTATCTATTTACTTTTTTCATCCGTATCCTATATTCTTATTAGGTTAAAGCATGACTTACAGTTTTTAGATAGCAAGTTTTACTGCAGCAGGTGCATGCTGGCCACTGGGCTTTCTCACTTCAATACTTCCTGCATTTCTACATACTTGATCAAGTTGCATGCATAAATCATGACCAAAAATAAAAGATTATAAAAAACTCTTCACCTTTAAGTTTAACTTTGGTAATAAAGCTTCGGCTCTTCACCTTAAATTTCTTTGCAATAAAATACAAGATATTACATTTATGCGTATCACATTTTATCATTTCATACTTGAAAATTATATGCATTAAGTAAACTAAAAAGAATTTTTTTTTTTTTTTGAGTAAATCTCAGTTTACTACCCTTAAGTTTCGTGGTTTTCAACATTTGTTACTTGTAGTTTTTTTCATCCTAGAGTTATACCTAAAGTGTTAATTTTGGGATAGTCTCATACATCCGTTAGTTTGGTTGTTAAACCTTCCGTTAACTGATAACGTGGTACTCATGTGAACAATGACTGGACACCACGTGTCATTAAGGGTCCATATAGAAATTAAAAATTCAAAAAAAATAATTATTTAAAAAAAAATAAAAAAACAAAACAAAACCCAAATCCCCTTCATCTTCCCCCCACCCGTGCCCACCCTCCCACCCCCTCACCCACCCCTTCTCCCACCCCCCAACACTCTTTCTCTCGCACCACTCTCTCTCCCCAACTATCTCATTCTCTCTCGACACTCTCCCTCACTCGAAGAAAACCCCGATCGATCGGATCGATGAAGACCACCACCATCTCCGACGAATTTCAGACCCTTTTTTGGCAGTGGGCGTGTACTAGAACTACTTGGGGCACTCGAAGACCGCACACATTTTTCACGTTCTTCGTGTGTTGCAGACACCAAGCTCATTTCAGCTCTAGGGTTTCATTTCGAAACCTTAATTGCAGTCCTCGCTTTCCGCCGGTGTCCCATTTTGCGAGGTTGAATTGGGGCGGGTCGTGG
The DNA here is from genome assembly GCF_963583255.1 of Pyrus communis. NCBI lineage: Eukaryota > Viridiplantae > Streptophyta > Magnoliopsida > Rosales > Rosaceae > Pyrus > Pyrus communis. The sequence continues at coordinate 3,628,461 of NC_084813.1, forward strand.
TCCCGGGTCAATCAGAGAAGGACGGTGGTTAGGGCTTCCAGTTGGGACCCTCCCAAATCTCCCTACGAAACTCTTGGTAATTGGATAAAGCTTCAACCTTTGATTTTTTTTTTTTTTTTTTAAATCTGGAATTTCTAACATTTTTACTGTCTTTTAACTTTCAAATTTTTGGATTTTGTTTTTTGAAACGCAGAATTAGAGAGGGACGCTGACGATGACCAGATAAAGATTGCTTACAGACGGTTGGCCAAGTTTTATCATCTAGATGGTATGCTCCCTTGTCTTGTTTCGAGTGAGGGAGAGTGTCGAGAGAGAATGAGATAGTTGGGGAGAGAGAGTGGTGCGAGAGAAAGAGTGTGTGGGTGGGTGGGTGGGCACGGGTGTGGATTCTGGGAAGACGAAGGGGATTTGAGTTTTATTTTTATTTTTATTTTTTAATAATTATTTTTTTGAAATTTTAATTTTCACGTGGATTCCTTAATGACACGTGGTTCCCAGTCATTATCCACATGGACGCTACGTCATCAGTTAACGGAAAACTTAACAACTAGACTAACGGATGTATGAGACTGTCCCAAAATTAACATTATAGGTAAGACTCTGAGACGAAAAAAATTTCACGTACCAAATGTTGAAAACCACGAAACTTGAGGGTAATAAACTGAGATTTACCTTCTTTTTTTTTTTTTTTTTTTTGAAATGTCATATATTAACTTATACACCTTTTTGAAATGTCAAATGAACTTACACATTTTTCAATTTGTCATATAAACTAAAATTTTAAGCAATTTGTCATAGTAACTTTCTAAAATCATTTGGCCATCTTCAATCGAGCTAGCCAAAGGGCTATAGGCTAAAACATTCCTACACTATTTCTCACATCATTTTCACCATTTCATACTATCTTACCTCATTTTAATATCTAAGTTGTTAACACGCAAGTAAAATTAAAATATTTAATAACATGAAACTTAAAACAACATTTAGCGACAATTGATCTTCAAAATATGTTTGAAAACCTTATTTTAGTATGATAGTTTAATTCAATTAATCGATATAATTATCTAATAAACTTAAAATAATAAAGTAGTAAGGGGGCTAAAAAATAGCCCCTTCAGTTGCATATTGTATATAGGTATAGCCTGACATTGTTTATTAAAAAATAATTTCTTGCAAGGTTATAATATGGATGGGGACTAAACATAGCCTCTTCGGTTGAGGATGGTCTTAATTTGTTATCTCATTATATATCCGTTAAGTTCTTCATTCAAAATAAATTATATGCCTTATGTTCAAAGTTATTTCAAACGTTTGACCTCCTTTTCATTTCATTTCATTCCATGAGCAGGAACTATATAAAAATGACAAGTTTGATATTACAACTATTTCAGAGGACAACTACGTACACTTCAAGAACATGTGCATATGTTTCGATTAGGATTATATCATGTCATTGACTCATTATAGTACGTTTCATTGTGTTCTAATATATCAAACATATTATCTCATAGCCGGGTTAATTATGCATAGATTCCCTGAGGTTTCTCAGGTTTTCATATAACCCCCTCAAATTTTGAATGTAACACAAACACCTATGACGTTTCTCAAATGTTATGCTGGATATAAATTTAGGTTTATATTTACATATTTCGTTGAAGATGAATAATTTTCATTTTGCCATGGGAGAATTTTCCAGCAAAGAAAAGATATAAAATGCACATTGCAAAAGCATTTTGCTTCTCTTATTGGAGAAGCCCTTAGGTAGATGAGAAAGTCGCAATGCTCTCTTTTATTGTGTCTTTCATATATCTAAAATTTGAAAATACAAGTTTTTGAATAATTAAATGGTGGTGCTATCTACACACCCACTTTTACCTTTCACACACTCTTTGTTAATTTTTGTCCTTTAATCATGTTCAATACATGCAAATTGAGAAGGGTGTATGAAAGGTAAAAAAAAAGTGTGGATAGCACCTCCCTAATTAATTATATTAGGTGTATTTTTGCTCACCATCCTTAAGTGTAAATGTTCACCACCTTACTAATTACCGTTGAATGAACTTAAATTTTGAGATTTATTTCACAACTCTCAATTGATCCACATGAAAATTTTAAACACTAGACATTTCCTATGTGTGCGTCTGTACAAAAAATGAAAAATAAATAAAATAAAATTCCCCTGACCCTTGGGAGAGGGAATAATTCTATCTTTGTTGTCCAAACAAAGAATTTTAGCTGCACTGATTAAAAAGAAGTCGGTATCCATGATCCGTCGCAAAGTCAAAGGTTTAAATTTTTTTGCATGTTTTATTTTATATTTGATTTAGGGTTTACAATGACACCTAGCTATAAATTAATATTCGTTAAAGATCGGATTCGTTTGTCAGCTTTTAAATTTTCAAAAGCAACTTCTAACTTCTCGGTATTATTATATAAACCCATCCAGTGAAGGGTTGGTGTCAACTAAGTAATCAAGTTTGGTGAGATTGAGTTTTGGAGAAGGTTTCAACTTCCCTCAAGCGCTTCCAATATTCCATATCAGTACTATGATCGATCAACGTCGAGTATGGGAATGTTGGAAGCCTGAGGGAACTTTGAAGCATTGCTCCTCCACTTTTGCTGGCTCAGTGACTCTCTTCGTTTTCCAGTATATATAAACTCTAAACCCTAATAGACTTATTTCATATCTAGTGATTAACCCCATTAATTGGAATGGGATATCCTCGTTGTTCATAATTACGTGTGATTTCTTTTGTAATGAGTTCAATTTGCCTCTATTTATATATAGTTTTCTCTCCCACTAATAATGATTTTGTAGTGGGAAGATTAGGGAGATTGGGTGGTTTAATTTGGTGGTGGAGGAGCAGGTAAAAGAGTGAAGTTGAAAAATATTACCACCAAGAAGGAACAAATGGTTCAGCTAGATCTTGCACAGCCTTACAACTATTTTCTTATACGTTTTAGCAAAAGGTTGTATTTAGGACAGTGAGTGTGCAGAAAATTGCTCGACTTTGCAGGTCTGCTCGACTCTTGACTACTTCAGGTTAATTACTTAATAATCAGTATCTGATACCATTAACAAAAATAATTTCCTTTTTATTATTTCATTCCCAATTACACAATATATATATATATATATATGCATGTATGTATGTATAATATATCAATACAAAGTTTAATTACAACTAACGACTTGGAGTGCACAGTAAGACATGTCCAACGCCACTTTCTATTCTTGACGCAATCTAGGAGATTATGGAGAGATTTATGAAGACGAGAGAATCTTGATAACAATACAATTAAAACTTAATAAAGCTAAAATCTGCATGCTTGTGTGCATATCGATTTAAAGAAACTAGGGTTTTCAGTTGGAGTTTTGAATCTATCATGATATATTTCATATCTTATAGTTCTAAATTTAGTTTCATGGTGCTTTCAAGCAGTGTCACTAGCGAAAATGTCCCGCATGATGCTGCTGGTTTTAGAACCATATAAAACATGTTGAAAGTTATAAATATATATACATCCAACTCCGAATCGAAATATACACGCAACAACATTAAGAAAGTTTGAAATTAGTTTTATTTGTATTCTTGTCAATCTTCTCATAGTAAACCTTCATTCTGAAAACATAAATTATTAGGAAGGACAACCCAAGTATGGTAAGTGGATTTAAGTTTATTTGTATTCTTGTCAATCTTCGCATAGTAAACCTTTAGGACAAAATCAACTCTAATTATATAAGTTAGAGTTTCTATGTGAGTTAGGAATATGCTGGTGTGTAGAAGATGAAGGCAAACCACAATCCAATTAACATCAAAACAAAGGAAATTAATATTTAAAAAGTGGAACCAACAGATGAGTAAAAACTTGTGAATTTGCAATGTTATGGCAGGTGAGTGAAAACTTGTGCAGCAACTCTACATGGTTGGAGAGTAGTGAAAACTTGATCTAAAATGCTGCTAAGGATGAGGACTCTTCCAAACTGAAAAATACGGTGAGTAGTTCGGAGGAAGAGAGAGATGGACTTTTAGAGACGGAGTGGGCATTTGAGAAAGAGACGAAGAGAAACCAGAGTGCATCGAGACGGAAGAGAGAAAAGGAAGAAAAAATAAATAAAAATATTCAGCAAGGACAAGGAAGAAAAAATAAATAAAAATATTCAGCAAGGACAAGGAAGAAAAAATAAATAAAAATATTCAGCAAGGATACAACCGGGATTATTGTAAAAGTATGAGGGTAAAATTGGAACAACACTGTGCTTATGATCAGTTATTTTTGGGTTTTAGTATATATTAAATTATTATCTTGAATCCGCCATGATTCTTCTAGAAGAATGGTTTTGCACTGAAAATTTCAATCGGAAAACACTACTTTTTTCTGATTTCAAAAATTAAATATCAAAATCAACCATTCACATATCATTGTTTCAGTGGATTTAATATTGGTTTCTTCAAGATTGAATGTATTTCTTATAAAAATTAATTTTAATCTAAATCTATATAGTTGCATTTCATTATCATTGATTGTTCATATGAAGAATCTCAATGCCGTAAGAGCAAGAGTTCGAGTTGATAAATTGTTGTGCTTGTGATGAATGAACTGAGTGTTGATGAGAAGAAATCGCAGGTTGCACAGAGGTATCCAACCTGCTGCTTAGATGTATCTAGGTAATTGAGCTTGATTGAGAAGTCCTCTATTGAATGTTTAATTTGTCCTAGTGGATTGTCTAGTTATACATGGAGAACCTATGGTTTTTACCCATGTACTAAAAACTAATGACATGTCCTGTGTTGGATGTGTGTCCTAAAACTAATAGGGATGATAAAAGTTTTAGAAAGATATTAGTCGAAAAACTAATCATTTGGACAAACCACTAATTATAAGATTAATCAAATATAAATATAAGAAAGAGACTTGTTTCATGTAATGTTTGGATTGAGTTACTCATTGAGACATGTAAATGTAATACAACAAGGTATCTCTAGCTTTCAAAACCAAATACTCTAGGACAATGATTTGGAAATGTTAGAGAAAATTTGTAGCATGTAAGACATGTGGGTTATAGTTATGATGAAGAATGAAAAATGAGTTAATTACATATACACTCCTGAGATTTCTCGATTTTCACACAACCCCATCAGATTTTGAAAGTGAAACGAACAACAAAACCCCCTCCATGACCAAAAAAGAAAAAACTCTACCAGATGTGAAATAAGTGGTGAAACAAGTTTTGGTTAACCCTATACTTATCACATCAGGGAAAGAAAAAAAAAAGCCCTGTTACCATCTAGCATATAGGTTTTGTCGTAAATTTATTGAACCAGGATCCTCGCCGGATCCATTCCCTAGGGATCCTAGGGATCATGCAATCGTGTCCATTCATCGTATATTGTGCGATCAGAAATAATTTAAAATTTAAAATTTAAAATTCAAATATAAATAGTACTTAACGAAAACTGACCGCACGATATACAATAAACGGACACGATTGCGTAATCCTTACGGAATGGATCTGGCGAGGATCTTGGTTCAAATTTATTTTCCTTTCCCTTCTTGTGTTAAAATGATCAACAACGAGGATAAAGCACATAATCGCCTAAAAAAATGAAGAATTCTACGAGCAAACAATGTGGTATCATTCTTTTCTTCTGTGCTTCTTTTTTCCGCTTATGCTATACAAAGAACGGATGAAAATCATGAGAGCTCAAAATACTGCTCAACAAAGTACCAATTGCAGTTGCAGAACAAAACATAGATTCCCTAGTTCTACTTGTACGATGTGCAAGGCCATAGTTGTATGTAGAACATGGTGGCTCAATTGCTTGTAGCCTCAAATTTATTTTTAATTAGTAAATTGATAAAAGTAGATTCTGATTTACTTTTCACAATTAGAAATCTCATGTTCATGCTTTGTGGACACTGCCCTTTGTGATTTTCCAAAATGTTCTGTGGCAAATTTAAATGAACCGCACAAAGAGATCAGCTTCCTAGTTAAATTATGGTTATCCTTTGCCTAGAAAAAATGAACAGAGGCCAGAAAGGAATCATCTTCCCAGTTAAAACGAAGTAACTAATTCAACTAGGTTTTTATTGTTTCGATTGTATTTGAAAATAACCTGCTCTTATTCTATCTCGTAGATAAATTCACATTTATAAAACCAGAAATCCAAGTTTTGGAAAAGCGATGGAACTTGTGAAACAACCCAGAAACCCAGAAAAACATATCAATATAGTTTTAAGTGTTTTTGAGTCATAAAACACTTTTTAAAAATGCTTCTTCACGAGCATAAAAAGTTTAATAAGCATTTTTAGCAAAAACGCTTTTACCAGAAATGTTTGTGTAAAAAAGTCAATTTCAAACGGGAGACATTTTAGAAACAGTATCTTTGGAGTCAATTTCAAAACGGGTGACAAGGTTTCAATTTTTTCATAATGAACCATGAGGTTTTGCACTCTGTAATATGTATCAGTTTATGTCTTTGTCAATTTGTTTGTTTGGAGTTTGTTTCTTTTTTGATCTCTCCTTGTATGTCTAATTAGAATAAGGAACTCACAACCACTCTTTTTTCCCCCACAAAAATTAATCATGAGTTGTAAGGGCGAAAATCTAATGCACCTTAATTGTTAAGAGTCCTTATGAAGTGGTGTATGGGTTGAATTTTCTTTATGTTCGTCGGGGTCTATCTCTACTATATGGGGATCAATCTGTCATGGGAATGTTCTGAACTTCATGTCGTTGAGTTCTTAGCAGGGAGAGGACCAAATTGTATCAGGTTGGTCCAGGCAGTTGGTTGCTGAAGGGCGGATTCCTCTCCCTTGATTCCGGTTGTTGAGGATGTTAAAATTGATTTTTACTAATTTTGCAACTCGCAGATTGACCAAAAGTATTTTTGATGAAAATGTTTTTGGAACCAATCTTTAGTAAAAATTTAGTGAATCCTAAAAAAGTACTTAAATGTTTCTTACAAAAATCACATAACTGATGCTTCTTGAAAAAAACACTTCAAATATTTTTGGAACTAAAAACCATTTTTTCATAAAACGATTTCAGTGATTTAAAGAAAAGACTTTCAAACGAGCGCTATAAAGTTTCTGACTTTTCGTCCATCAATACTTAATATTCCCAAACAACAAGTCAACAACCTTTTGAACATAAGTCAACAATTTTAGTTAAAATGGACTTTGGATATTTTCTTCTTCTTCTTGGTTGGTCCAGGCAACACTTGGCCAGATAAATGGGCAACCCCTATTAAAGTCCTAACTTTCCCACTACGACATCAGACAAAGTTCATGCGATTCCCGTTCGAAACGCATTAAGTGGAGCCAAAGTTTTTGTACCAAAAAGAAGGGAAAGGAGCAATGGTGCCCAACAGCTTTGACGTAGAAACTTTAAAGCACACCACGTGACAATACATGTCACATGACAGATATCACAATTTACCCTTTAAAATCTCAGAATAAAAAAATCTCAAGAAAAATAAAAATAAGTCCAACATTTATTAATTATGTTTTGACCTAAAAAAAAATTTATTTACAAGAAACAACTTACATGATACACTGTCATATGACGTTTTATGTCAATAAAACAAAGATATATAAATAGAAAACGGATGTATTTATTTTATTTTATTAACGCATAACGCAACCTTAATAATAAATACATATCATGTAAACCCTTTTTATGAACATCAAAATTATACGCGTAACATATGAGTTTATCAATTGTTGTCTATGAAGATATGGGACCCACCCAAATATCAACATAAAAATCCACCGACGATTGGCGTCTACAGACGGCGTTATTCGATTCTCATTCGCCGTGCGGGAAATCCGAAGGCTTCTGTTGTTTTGTCGAATTTGGGGTTGTTTGGTTTGATGCCCTCCATTCGAATACTGGCCATAAGTTAAATATGTCATCGTATCTAACGTGGCTTTCTCCCTACCCTTTTTTCTCACACCTACCAAATCTTAGACTTTATCAAATTTATCAGTCACATTCCACCTTCTTAAATTCCATCTAAATTTCTTGTGAATATTGATAAGGAAAAGTCTTTTGTTCCTTGTGGATACAAAAAAAAAATAGCAAGCTGTGCTAATTGAACTTTCATTTCCTTATGGATTCTCCTCATTTTTATTAACGAAAGAATATTTCATATTCGACCCAGATAGATAATAAAGATAAATATATATTAATTATGGACACATATACCATCAGCATAGTGCCCCTAGATCGAAATCAACACATCTAAGACATTGTTCTGTCGTGTTGCCGTCAAAGACATGTAATCGACAAATCCCAAATACAACAACTATTCCTCGATCCAAACCCAAAAATTGTGTAATTGTTAATAAATAAATAAACTATGTATAAAGCAAGTGATATTTTATACATTAATATTTTGCCTAAGTTACTTTTATACATTAATATCGAACTCGTTAAATTATATTGAGAGTAAAATCTAATTTTTTGCACAATATTTTTAGAAAATGAATAGCGATCTTTTGATATAGGCGCCTCAGTTTTAAATTTGCTAGATCAAACATCCATGTCTTTTAGTGATATGATTAAACTTTTTTTTGTCATAGTTTTGGTGCTATATGCACATTTTATTGTAACAAATTTGCTATAATTTAGTCTTTTGATTACACTCTCCTCTGTTAGAGATAATTGCCAAAAAAAAAAAAGGTTAAATTCAAAATTATTTTCACAATAATGCTACAATTTAGCAATAATTATCTACGATTTAAGATATTTTCTTTCCAAAATAGTTTAAAATATTTTTAAATCCCCCAAAATCAAACGTAAGTTTTTCTTTTAGTACGTTAAGAGAAAATAGGATTGTGAATAATATAAATGTACCAATACACAATGTGTACAAAATAAAACGTACCAAAATAAAAATAATGTACCAATATTAACAATATGTATCAAATCAAACGTACCAAAATTGCAAATAAATGTACCAATTAATGATTTTTGTAAGTTCAAACGTACCCGCAGATAATATATACGTAATGTATTGTATCTAATAATAATTCATCAACAATTATACTTAACAAAAACAGAAAGAAAAAAAATATATATATATATATATATAATTTCACAAAAAAATGGAAAAAATTACACGGAGCTTTTATATTGATCACCAACTATTTGAAAAAGAAAAAACCCATTTGGAAAAAGAAATAATATGAAATGTTTGCATAAAAAAAAAGTGATAAAAAAAACATATTTGGAAGAAGAGAAAATATAGTTTAATTAATAATATCTTCACTAAATAAGGAAATGTGCATCATGCAAATAAAATGATAAATTTAAAAATTATTTTAATTTTAAAAAATAGAGGTGACTATTAGTTAAATTACTTTAATCAAATTTAAAAAAAACGTTTAAATTAAATGATATAGAAAAACTGTAAGTGATTCTAATTTTCTCAAATAAATACTACTTGATCGTAATAACCGACGTGAAGGATCTTAAGAAAAAAGAAGTGTAGGAAGTTTCCTGCAAGTACAAAAAAGCAGCGTGTATTTAATCTGACCGGGAAAGAATGGCGGTATTGGGAAGGACAACTGGAAACCTTTTCTGGATAGTCATGAGACTCAGAGCCGTGCAGACCCCACTGCCACTTTCCTCCCCTATCTCTTTCTCTTAACTTCCCCTTCACTCTCTCCCTTTCACTCTCTATCTCTCTCTCTCTCTAAGTAATTTCCCTCTCTCTCTCTTCCCATTCAAACGCTTTGAAAAGCAGCAACTTGTCCTTCAAATCCCTCCCTCACGGCCACCATCATCTTATGAGCATCTCATTCGCATTCCCTTAATTTCTCTTAGCCTTCATTCGCACACTCTGTTCGCCTTTTCTCCATTTTTGTTATAATAAAGCTGAGGCGAAACGGTAGCAGTTTTATTACAACAAGCTCGACTGAATTGTCCAATCATTCATGGACTCCGTCGGCAGGAAATCAATGAAGCACCATAACCAGAGGACTGGTTCGCTTCAGCGGCTGAGATGCTCCGTTCAGAACTACGATTGGGGGAAGAGGGGACAAGATTCCCAAGTGGCCAGGCTCTCTGCTTTCAACTCTGGTTCCGGGATCAACCCAGAAAAATCATATGCTGAATTTTGGATGGGAACCCACGAGTCCGGACCTTCCTTTTTGATTCAGAATTCGGATGAGAATAATGGGTTTTTCCCAATTGGGTCTCAGATTGTATCTCTCAAAGATTGGATTTCCAAAAACCCAAATGTGCTTGGTGAGAAGGTGATCCAAAAATGGGGCTCTGACCTTCCTTTTTTGTTCAAGGTAACCTATTGTTTTTTTTTTTTGGGGTTTTTTTGGTTGTTAAAAATTTGGGGCTGTGGACTCTGGTATGGAGTTTTCTTTGTTTGGTTTTTGTGTGTTTGTTGTGTGTGTTTTAGGTGCTTTCTGTGGGGAAGGCATTGTCAATACAGGCACACCCAGATAAGGATTTGGCCAAGATTTTGCACAAGTTGATGCCAAATGTTTACAAGGATGCTAATCACAAGCCTGAGATGGCCTTAGCCACCACCCACTTTGAGGCTCTGTGTGGTTTCATCACTCTTCAGGTAAAGATCATTTTCATATGTTTATTTAAATCTCAGAAACGATAACAATCTTAAAATAATTTTTTACTAGAGAGAGCTGTGTATTCCCTTCTTAATATCTCTATCTTATGCCTACGTTGCATAATTTCCCTAAACATTGGGTTGGTTTGAATTGTTTGGTTGCTAAGTCTTTTCACGAAAATCATTAGCACTTTTGAATGTTTACGTGCCTCCTTTTATTGTGTTTATTTTGATATTAAACAAAGGTAAAACCAAAGAGTTGTAATCTTGTCTGGGCCCCATTGAATAATCGGCCATTTACCTAGTCAAAATCAGAATCATGAGGACTTAAGGCAGAGAATGATATAATACCAAATGAGTTAAAAAATTACTTTTTCTCGTTCCAACTGTTTAGAAATCAAACCATTTATTTTTGCTTTAATTGGTAAAAAAATCAATAAAATTATTTGGACAGGCAGGCACACAGTTTTTTAATATAAGGGGCTCAATTTTTTTTTATTTTTTATATACTAGGTAAACCATATTATATAAATCACATGATGTGCCGGTTGATGGTTGGATATTTTCATTAATAATTTAAACAATGAATTCACCAACTACCACATTATGTCGTCTACAAAATATGAATCAAGTAGATTATCTCTCTAGCATCACCCCAAATTTTTATATGTGAACTACACCTGAATTAACAAAAATGTCGGCAAATCTAATCGGTCATATTTTTTTTTTTAAAGATCTATTTGTACACACAAAATTTAAATCTCTGTTGATGCCCTCTCCAATACTCTACGATAAATAAATAAAACCCGAAATCATAATGCAATCGATTCCATCACTGGTTGAAGTATTAACTTCTATTTCATTAATTAAACTTAGATTATATTTAATAATTGAGGTCAAGAGCAGGTGTAGTGTTACTTTTCAGACGTTGAGAATCTCTTGCTAGGATACCTTTTTCTTCCCAATTGTTTTTCTTTTCTCAAGGAATATTGCCTTCTGTATAGGGATCTATGTGGCATTCCAACTAATTTTAATTATAATTACACGTTTAATTACAATTATAATTTTTCCATCTTATTGACAGGAGCTTAAAGTTGTGCTTGCTAATGTCCCTGAGATTGAAGAACTAATTGGCAGTGAAGAAGCAAAAAAAGTTTCCGGAATCACTGATCAAGACGAGGAGGAGAAGGTAACGTCCTCTCTGCGTTCGGTTTTCACCCACCTCATGTTAGCCAGCAAGGAGAGGATAACCACAGTTATTACTAAAATGAAAGATCGTTTACACATCGAAAGTCAGGTTGGTTGATGTGTTTTTTTCTTCAATGTAACTGTCAAATTATGTTTTTTCTTCGCCCGTAGGATGATCTGATTGAAGATCCTGCTATGCTCATTCTGGATTTGTGTAACAGTTTTCGCTATTTTGGCAGGCGAGGCGTTTGACAGAGAAGGAACAGCTGGTATTGCAGTTGGTAAAGCAATATCCAACTGATGTGGGTGTTATATCTGCCTTCTTCATGAACCATGTGAAGCTTAATCCCGGAGAAGCGATGTACATCGGGGCTAATGAACCCCACGCCTACATATTTGGTGAGTGCGTTGAGTGCATGGCAACCTCAGACAACGTAGTGAGGGCTGGCCTTACTCCAAAGCATATGGATGTTCAAACCCTTTGTTCTATGCTCACATACAAGCAGGTAAAATACAGCATCCCCGCGGTGGAATTAACACTTTTAACGTCAACTTGTTTGGTGCGGATTTTCCTTGCATTTCGCATGCATGTCTGAAATTTAACGTCTTTTCTTTTGCAGGGGTATCCTGACATTCTGCAAGGAGTTGCAGTAGGTCCTTATGTGACAAGGTATCTCCCGCCCTTCGATGAGTTTGAGGTTGATCGCTGCCAACTTCCGCAGGGAGAATCAGCAGAATTCCCTGCAGCCCCAGGGCCTTCGATTTTTGTGGTCACGTTCGGGGAGGGAATCATATACGCAAGCGATGTTCAAGGGGATGTAATTACAGAAGGAGACGTTCTTTTTGCACCAGCAAACACTCGGATTCGCATAACAGGCGCATCCGAGTTGCAGATATATCGAGCGGGTGTGAGCAGCATGTTCTTCCAAGCCTGATAAACTTCATTACGCAGTTGCACATCTTTGCTTTAGTCAAAGCACACAAATTATTAATTTTGCATTTTTTGATTTTTTTTACAATAAGCGTATGTAATATTAGCACTGTCATGAGAATGCCTGTGCTAGTGTGCCATGAAACGTACTAAAAATATACGAATAAAAAATATATCAATTTTAGTAGTTTTTATAATTAAGATTAATTTTGTATACATCGATATATTTATATTATGAGGTGGAAAAATAAATAAGGGTCGAACTCGTCATTTATGAGCTTCTAACAGGAAACCTTTCACAACCCACTAGTAGTTGGGGATGAATTTCAGGCCTGTATTCCACTTGGCACGCCTTGAGTTCGACTTCTAACGCTGTTGAATCATACGATAGTGGTCAAGACAGGCTGAAATGCCTTTGTTAGTCTTATTGACTTACTAGTGAAAGAAAATGGCAGTAGACCGTATTAGTACTAATTGACATAAATAAGATGGATTTCAATTGTTGGAGTTAAAAAACAACCCATGAAGTTAATTTTTCTGTATGGGGTGGTTTGATGACTATTAGGCCCGTAATAGTTTACAAACGGGCTAATAAAAGAATAAGTATACAGCTCAATACTTTGATCTGGTGGGATCATGCTACAGCAGTCCCAAGACTCCCAACCTGGCAGTTCGTATAAAAGTTTTGCTCACTCCCACATTTTTTCCTTTCATGAGTGAACGGTTGAGATTTAGTGTAGAGGAGAATTTCCAGTAAGTATAAACAGCCAATCTCAGGAATGATTAAATTCAGTTGCAAATTAAAAGAGAATTTAGGGTTCATTTAGTGCATCGGACTTTTGGTAGAAGTGCTTCTATAACAAACACGTCAACATTTTAAATAAAAATTCGAGTGTTTCATATAAAGCAATGGAAGTGCTTTCTAAAATCTAGCAGGTGCTTTTGCCACTCGACGTAATGTCCATGAAGAAAATAAGGAATGCCAAGAGGGAGAGAAAAGAAAGTGCAGAAATCACTTCCATATTTTATCACGCCATTCCCCTGCACTGCATTGAGTTATGTTAGGCTTTAATATTCATTAGTATTTTGGGACTTTTGTAACATGGAGTGCCTTAGCAGTGGACTCACTTTGTGCTATGATGTTAAAACGGCCGAAAACGTCTTAGTAATTAGAATTAGGCCCAAAGCATCCCGAAAGAGAGAACTGTAACGAGTACTTGTGATTCCGTTCTCAGTCTTTCTACAGGTTCATATATAAAACTCAAATTTCAGATTTCTTAATTTCGCTGCCACGACAAACGAATTTTCCTTCTAGTTAAAAGGTACGAGTAAGAACTTAGATCTGCACTAGCAAAAATGACACTGAATACAGTTACCTTCGTAATCATCTAAGTTGCTCTCTCTTCAAATTTTCGAGCCATGCTAGGATAGCTTTTGCACCCTTCTCCCATAAACAGTCCAACATCATGTCATGGGCAACCCCTTTAACACAGATAGGAGAGACACCATAAAACCTGCCTATCTCGTTGAGGCCTTCAGCATCCTTGTATAGGGAAAAACAATAGCAGAAACAGAAATAAGCAAGGCAACGTAGTGGAAATTACAGACCAACATGTTTACATTGACAACATTAGAGAAAGAATCAAGTAGTATGTATAAGGAGTTTACCACAATGAAATCATCATTTGCACCCAACACGAGGAGTTCAATAGCTGACTTTGGCACTGAAGGAACGGGCAGCGATGCATTGAGCTTCCGCAGATCAAACAATGGCATTCTTGAACTTTCCTTCATTAGCTCTTGATAGCTGAAAGACAAATAGAACTTAAAAAAGTTATCTTCGCAAACGAAGACATTTTGGGAAGGAAACTTGTATTTTATGAAAAATCCCACAAAACTGCATAGAAGAAGTATCAACCAATTAACAAAGACAAGGGGAACCAAAAAGAAACAAACAAGACTACGTGGTTCAGTAAACTTGCCCCTACGTCCATGAGATTACGTGGATCGGTAAACTTGATTACAAGATTACATGATACACCCCCGCCCCCTGAACTATCAAGTTCCTCACTCCATCTAATGTTTTGTGGTTCATTTGTAACTAATTTATCCTATATCCCATAGTATTTGAAAATTCCTCATCCAAACATAGTGCTTAGTAGTTCTAGTCCTCTATTAGACAACCGCCCTCTCTTGGAGTGGACGTTTCTTTGATACAGACACTCTTGCCTCCTTTAGTGCCTCTATTGCACCCATTTTTTAACATACACTTCTTAAGTTTTCTGTTCTGATGAGGCTCAGTGTCCAGATATACAGTTTATGGGAACTTCAAGCAGAAATATAATTAAGCCGTGGTACCAGGGCAAATTGACTGAATGTGTATGAAATTACTCCATTTCCCGTGCACAAACTAATGCTTAAACTTAATACTAGATATATATTTATATATTGTTGAATGTCATCTGTCATTTTATGAAATGTCTAAATGACTTGAAAAGAATTGCTGGTAAACAAACCGTAAAACGAGGTGATCCTCCATTGTTGCGGAAAAAAATGTCTCCTTACAAAGAGAAAGAGATGTTTGAAACCCTTTAGCTGCCAAGCTGCGTGTAACCTACTCAAAAGTTCAAACAAATAATGCCTCAATAATAAGTAAAATTAACCTCTATGTCTACTGTTTACACATGAGAAAGCTGAAAATATTGCGGAAAAGGGTATCACATTTTCTATTTAGATATCCATGAAAACAGTAGTGAACAGCCTTCAAAAGAATGTAAGGGATGATAGGATCAGACCAAGTACGAGTATAAATGAAAAGATGCAACCTCATAGATATTTAGTTAAAAATGGAACCAAAGTTATGAAGGAAGATATAATTTAGGCGTAAAAAATCTATTAACTAATGTTTTGTGTAGCAATTTTCCAGTATGAATACGGTATAAAAGAGAAAGATCAAAACCTTATAAGCAGCAATAGGTTTGGTGAAGAGATAACGCCACACTAAGCCACTGGAGAAAATCAGAAATGTCAGTCTGGACTAATTACATTCAAATTGAAAGAAAGAAGGGAACAAATAATCAGACAAAGGAAAGTAGGTTATTTACCTATTACCCGAAGGAGGAACGGAGCAGACAAGCACAGCACCGGTAAGCTTAGGGAACAAATCCCTCTTGTCTAGAATAAGCCAAACAGCACAGAAAAATTATATAAGAAATTACCTTGCAAGTAAGAAAAATACTACATAAGATGAAATTCAATGTGCTTATAAGCTATACCACAGCCCAAGTCAGGAAGGAAACTTGATACCGCATTCAGTTAAAGTTTGATCAAAGTGTGCATTATGGTATTAGGCACAGTTAAACTTATCATGATAGAACCCAAAATTACTTGCCTATGATATAATCCGAAAAAAAATGTGAAAATTATTCAGAATAAACAAAATAATGAGTTACATTGATTATCGCCGTGTTTAAATAATTTGTAAGTTTTCAATGTTTATTGAGGGCTTTTTCTCCCCTCCTGCAATACATGATTTAGCCAAACTGCATTAAACGTTATGGCTCATGTCTCATCAGTCTGGAGATTTTATTCTACGTAGTTAAAAGTAGAAGTTACCCAAAATCTGGTCAGTTTTAGCGTTTGCAATATAGTATTGAATAATGAGCCCTCCAAAAGAGTGTCCAATCAATACTGGTGGAAGCGTGAGTTTCTTGCAGATGAAATCAGCAACATCACTTGCATGCGTCTACTGCAGAATATGCAGTGAACAGGAATAAGAACAGCATTTTAAGTATGGAAACTATAAGACGCAGGCATGCACATACTAGTGAATTCCTAGTAAAAGAAGTCTTTTTCCTAGCGGAAAACTACTATACCTGGAGAGTACCAGAAACAGAAGCGCTGGGTGCATCACTTTCACCCTGATAAATCAAAGGAGTACTACAAATCAGAACCAGACATGTATAGAAAGTTAGAAACAATACAACGAAGCCAACTCAACATATCATCCAGATACATGCTATTATGTGAATGGTAAAACAACAACCAAGCCTTATCCCACTAAGTGGGGTCGGCTGTATGAATCCTAGAAAGCCATTGCGCTCGGTTTTGAGCCAAGTCAATGGTATAGATTAAGAATTCAAAAATCAGGATGAAGAAAATAAGAATTTATCTTAGTAATAATTGGGTGTTTGATGGGCATGTTTTGCAGCTTGAAGATCTGTAATTTCGTGAATATAATTATCATACTCCTTTTTTTTTCTTAGCCGTTAGATTAAACAAATCAAAATAAAAAGAAAGAAAAGATAGTGCAAAATTTATTTTCCTTAATTACTAAAAAGGTTTAGGACTAAGAATCCTATGTTTATTAGACCAGTGATTTGGTAAAAACTCTTCAACGAGTGAGACTTTGTCGTACTGGTCCTGTATAAAGTTAGGTCTGTTTTCTCACAACAATAAACTTTTAAAGTAATCCAGGGTTGCAGAGAGTAGAAAGCTTTGATTTTGATTCGCTATCTCATGACACTAGGTATTTGTTCTCTTTCATATACTTGATTAAAAGGTTGTATTTTTGTTTTTTTTTTATGTGTTATGAAACGAATATCATATTAATTTACATAAAGTTTACATGTTCTATCAAAGCCATCGCACTCAATTTGAGATCCAGAAATAAAATTTTAAGAAATAAGTTCATATTTTTGTTTAGCAGAAGCCAATTAGGGTTTTGTTTTTTGCGCCTATAAGTTAACGGGAAGTGATTTCTGCGCACTCTTTTGTTTGGTTACACACCTTCGTTTGTATAAACCCTAACCCCAAAGCCCACAACGTGTACAGTCTTCTTGTACCTTTTCAAAACGTGTACAGTTACGTTTTCTGATTGATTTTTGGGTTAGGGTACAACACTTTTAAGAACAATTGAAAATTATTATGTATATGTTTCTTCTTCTTTTTCTTGTAATGCATGTTATTCACATGGTCTTAATATGTATTGATTTTGTTTTTCCAGTTTCTGCTATGGATTTTTCTTCCGTTGAGACTTTGATTAGGAACAATTTTGCAAAGTGGAGGCTGGACATAGAATTTGCTCTTGGAATCAGGGATCTCGACTTAGCACTAAGGGAAGATGAACCTCCTAAGCCAACTGAGGATAGCTCTGATGAACAAAGAGAAAAGTATGAAAAATGGGAAAGATCTAATCGCTTGTCTATATTGATTATGAAGAGATTCATGTCTGAGACTGTTCCTGGAGGAATTCCTAGTTGTGACAATGCAAAACACTTCTTAGATACTGTGGAACAAAACGTCAGAGAGTCTGAAAAGGCTGAAACCGGAAACTTAATGAGTTCTTTAACGACTATGAGGTATGATGGCAACGGCAATGTTCACGAGCACATCTTGAAGATGATAGGTATGGCCAATAAGTTGAAAGATTTGGATATTCATATCCCGGATCCCTTTTTAGTTCATATCACTCTTAACTCTCTTCCGCTACAGTTTGGACAACTTAAGACCGCTTACAGTGCTCAAAAACAAAAGTGGGAGTTGGATGATTTGATATATATGTGTGTTTTGGAGGAGGAAAGACTTTGTCATGAGAAGAGAGAGGGGGAAAATCTTGTGTTCAATAGGTAAGGTAATCAATCCTTAAGAGCAAAGAAGGCTATCAAGTTCAAGTGCTTTTCTGCAAAAGTGAAGACCAAAGGAAGAGGTATTGTCACTAGTATAAAAACTTGGCTCAACAATAGAAAAGGAATTGACAAGATATATATACATATATATACATGATGACATGAAAGTTTGAAGTTTGAATTTTGAGTTAAGTGTGTTTTGTTTTCTTATTTTTGCTAGAAATATTTGATAAGTTTTTGTTTTTCATTTCCAAACTTTACGTGTTTTTTTTTTTTTTGAAGTAAACGATACTATCTACACTAAAGGGGAGGGGATGGGCTTAGTCTCACAATGGGCTAGCAATAATATAGTTTAAATTCGCTTTTGGCGAGATTCGAACCTAAGACCTCTCACTTACAAGTGAAGAAGAATACCACTAGACCGTAGTACTAAGTGACCCAAACGTTATGTGTTTACTCATTGCTTTTTCCTCAACTTTTGGAATTAAAACTTGACTCAAAACTACCACAGGCTGATGCTAGTAGTGTCGATGAAGAACATTTTTTTACCAAACCCCTAACAAAAGTTAAGGCTGTAAACCCTTATTGTGGTAAGTGTTCCTATAAAATACCTGTCATCTATAATCCAAAATTCAATACCACAACAAAAATGTCAGCATATACGAATCCATGGAATCCAATTCTTACACACTACTCTGATCAAATAAACATTCAAGTTATGGAATTGACAACAACAAATGAGACATAAAATCAGATAGGAAAAAAAATGGCAATTAATCAACAGAGCGGAGCATAAAAATGGAAGGAACTGACCTGACCCAACAAGCTAACTGCATAGCAATCATACCCAGAAGCCGAAAAGAAAGGGAGCCAGTGCTCAGCCCAGCACCAAGCAGCGTGGTAGCTTCCATGGACGAAAACAAGAGGTGGGTTTTCACTTGGTCTCTGTTTTTCCTCGCCTGATTGTTTTTCTTCAACTCTTTTGTGCACTATTACCTCCATGTTCAGACCGGAAGGGAGCCGGTGGAAAAGACGGGATTGTTCCTGTTTGAGCTGGTAAGGGACTCGCATTCTGTGAGCTTCATGGAGGGCGGCCCTGGGCTTTATGGTAACCCTCCCAGAAGAGAGGTTGGGATGAAGTTGAAAGATGGTGCGGAGGGAGAGGACAGCAGCCATTCACGTGAAACTGATCTCGCCCCTTCCCCTTCGAGAGACTTACCTTTCATCTGGGACGAGACAGCAGCCACATCCCAAACTAATAATGAACCGCCAGAGAGAAAAATTAAGCATATTTTTTATTTATTTAAAGAACTAGTTTGTGGTTTTTAAATTCACATAGGTATTTTAGCATTTTTTAAGCATTATCGTGTGATTCATCAACACTAACAATCAAACTCAGGATGTATGATTGAGCAGCTTGCCCCTAGCCACAAGCCCCCTTAGTCATCATCGTGACTCACAAAGGCATTCAGCCTCCCCTAACAATCATCGTGTGATTCACCATTTGGTATGCAACTCATGGCTGGCTAAGAGCATCTCCAATGGGGCTTTATCCTCCTTGAGGCTACCACATTTATAGCTCTAATGAAAAATTGCATCCCCAATGGCCCGGAAAATGGGACTACATCCACCACAAGGGCTAGCAACTTCAATCATAAGATAGCAAGAAGTTAGTCTACATCTAGCCCCAAAAAGTAGTGGGACCACACCAAATTGAGGGCCCAATCTTGGTTTTTGTTTTTGTTTTTTTAGTTTATAAATGGGTGGGCCCCATTTTTAATTTCAAAACATGATTTTAAGGGTTTATTTTTCAACCGTTTAGGATTTTAAGAGTTTATTTCAACTGTTTGTTTGATTAAGAAAACATATACAAACAGACTATTTTTTGTGTTAATGATTAGAAAAAAAATGTTGTGCTTCGTGTTTAATTTTCTAGAATGAAAATTTCATTAAAAAAAATGATGAAATTTAACATTGGTAGTTTAGAGACCTAAATCGGAAATATAAACAAATAACAAAACTAAATTATGATAAGATAATCCAATCCAATGATTGTTATGAAATGAAAATCTTGTTTGATTTCGGAGAATGTGTCAATCAGAGAAATAAACCAATGGTTGTTATGAAATGAAATCTTATCTTGTTTGATTTTATAGAAACAAACCAACAAATGAGATTGAGATAAGATAATCAAAACCAATGATTATTATGAAACGAAATCTTATCTTGCCTGATTTTATAAAAACAAATCAACGGATGAGATTGAGATAAGAGAATCTACAATGGTGCATAAGTGATGAAATATAACTTTGTCAGACTTTGAATATTTTTAGGTTAAAAAGTTCATAAATTAAAATTTAAGATAACACATCTAAAAATCAAGTTTAAGATAACACGTCTATGAAAATCTTGTTTGATTTTGGAGAATGTGTCAATTAGAGAAATAAACCAATGGTTGTTATGAAATGAAATCTTATCTTGTTTGATTTCATAGAAACAAACCAACAAATGAGATTGAGATAAGATAATCAAAACCAATGATTATTATGAAACGAAATCTTATCTTGCCTGATTTTATAAAAACAAACCAACGGATAAGATTGAGATAAGAGAATCTACAATGGTGCATAAGTGATGAAATATAACTTTGTCAGACTTTGAATATTTTTAGGTTAAAAAGTTCATAAATTAAAATTTAAGATAACATGTCTAAAAATCAAGTTTAGAGAAGTTAAGACAATAATAAATTTACCGCGTAATCAAATTACTGCATAATAAAATATATAGCCCCATATACAGCCAGAAAGATATATAGCCCCTTATTGGGAGAGATTTTTTTTTAGAACCCCAAATATTCTTCGAAGCTCTAAATTAGGCGATATCCACCACTTTTCTAACCTCATATACAGCCCCTCATCAAGGATGCTCTAAGAAAGCATTCCCTGCAGCCCGCTTGTACTGCATTTGTTTTTACCCTTCTGAGTGGACCAAACAAAGGAAGAAAAATGACAGTTCATTTATTCAACAGGTCCTTCGTTCCTCAAAGCTACCATAAAATACAAAACATATTGAACAGGTTCTGATAAAATGAAATTCCAGTTTTAATTAAATCAACCAGCAATTTAACTAACTATAATCTTATTGGCGGATGTGGCTTCAGTGCTACGTAACATCTAGAAAAAAAAGTGAGAATTTCATTCACCAAGCAAGAGGAAAGCAAATTACAAAAGCTCCAGCCTCTCCTATGAAAATGGAGGAATAGAGTTTGCAACCTAAAATTTATTCGAATTGTGTGCCATAAATAATACAATAATCCAATGTTATTCACCAAAGAGTCTGCATATTCACAATAGACACATCCAGTGCTCCTTTTTCTTCCCCCCTTACCCCTTTTCTGAAACACACGTCAAGAACATGAATGCGGGTGCTCACAAATGCGCACGGAGAAGTTAGCTGCCTGATAATTTTTCACTTTGCTCATTAAGCCATGAAATGATGTCGCTAAAAACTCGATTTATCATTTCATCTGACTCACCCTCCAGAAGGGAATGACATGCATCCATGTAAAGGATGAGCTTCTTGTCGGGACTGCTTGCTTTCTCATACAGGGCCTTACTTACAGATGGATCCGTTACAATATCAGCCTCTCCATGCAGGATTAATAATGGAAGAGAGACCTGTTATGAGATTTAATATAAGCGACCCAATAAAGTTAGAATTCTGTATGCGACTGCTGCTAAATTATACTGAAATCAACTGAACCTTTCGGGTAAAACATAATATCTGAAATTTCAAATAAATTTGTGTATTTGTTGAAAAGACAGAGTCAACTAACACCGTTGTCCAGTCCCCAGCACCGTCCCAAAAGGATAAGAAACTACCAACTTTCGGACAGTTTTGTGTTTAACTAACATATATTGAATCTACTGGAAATTTCATAAAGATGTATAGGGCTTTGTTGACAGAAAGATACTAGCATAGGTTTACTGGCTGTGAAGGTCCTAAGTAGTACATCTTGGTTCTAGAGTTAAATAGGGGTCTACAAGCAAGACTCAGGTCGGTTCTGAGTGCAATACCACCGATTTTCATTGGTCTAAAAGAAATGAAGCCCAACCAGAACCTCACTAAGCAAAAGCTGAACCAAATAGGGTCATGTCAAGCTGGATACAGAAGAATGGTTTCTAAGAAAACACATCACCAACGGTCCATGGAAATGTGGTGTATTTGTCTTGTGCTACTTCGTATCACAAATCACGATCTACAAGAGCTGTAGGTAATTTATGAAAATATTAAAGTCCTTTTTTATTTCTTCTTTGAATTTGTAATCCAGTCAAACTGTACTGAGTTAAAGTTACTTCAAATTCAGATCCAACCAAACATCCGTGGATTAAGCTTAATAAGAATTACCACCTAGTTATGCAGCAATAGGCGTCATTTATAAAGGGAAAAGGTTCACACTGAACAGACTGGATAGAACTTGATGCTATCAAAGAATATTAAAATGGTGATTCAGTTGATTTAGAAATTAACTGTAATAAAAGAGGAGTCATGGATTAGCATACTTCTTCCAATCGGCGTTCTATCTCTTCGGTAGTTCGGAGCATTTCTACAGCAGTCTGCAGGCGTGGTTTATCCTTGTAGGCAATAACATTATAGGCTGTCTGCATTCAGGATAATGAACAACTTGTCAGCCACAGTTTACCACCCATCTTATGAACATCAGATGATTCAGACCTTCCATATTTTTAATTTTTTACTGCTTGAAATTATTCATCAAAGAAAAGACTAACCATTTCTCTTTTCTTCAAGTCTTTAAATGCTGCCTCAGCCAGATTCTTTTGCGGAACCAATTTTTGCTTTGGAAGGAACTTAGCCACACCAATCAGGATTTGTGTTAGTATCCATGGTGGAACCATGTCCTCTGAAATCTACAAAAACAAAAAACAAAATGGAAAATGTACACCATTTAAGTAAAAGAAGGTGAAAACCGAAGAAAAACATTGCTCCTAATGCTAACACAATTAAGTTATGGAATTTACCTTGCACATCGGTGCAACTAGTATTGCGCCATTCCATGCACTAGCTTGTATTAGGTGAGCCTTCAGTGCTACAGCTCCACCCAAGGACTGTCCAAAGAGAAAGGTCGGGAGCGCACGTAACTCAGGCTGCTCTGCGGTCCAAACCAAAGTATGTATATATTAACAATTGAAATGAAGATGCCGTTTTGTATATTTCTTGTTTGAATAGACAGACCAGACATTATATACAGCATAATAAATTGTGTACAGATCCTTTAGTCTCTATCACTTGATTGTTGGATGGGAAATAAAGCAAAGGATCTATCACCAGCCAAGGAGTTCAATTCCCTATTTCAGATGCAAAGTACAAAAGAATAAGTAGCTGAGAAGAGTTACAGTAATTCAGAAGAAATTTTTTCCCTGAATTCGTTTCTTTTCACATCACTGCTATTCTTGTGGGCTGAATGAGGGCATGAGAGAGCAAATTGATTTTTCGTATCACTTTTCAAAAGGAAATGTTATGTTAACTTGACATAAAATTTGCACTCATTGTATTTGTTATCAACCATTAAAAGTCAAATAAAGTAGTTGAGAAATTTTCACTTGCTGCAACCCTCTCTACTCCCAACATCTCTGCAAAAGGGAGCATTTTTTATTATAGATGCTCTCCTATCAAATTCTCTGCAACTGTGCCTTTTTATACTAGTAAATGATCACAATACTACCCTGAATATTGGTCAAGGCAGCGTGGTAAGGTTGACAAGATGCGTACAGGCTGCAAATACCAAGTACCAAGGGATTTATGCTAGATTAGAAAGAAATGCACTATGAAATATTAGATAGATTGAAATGCTAGACGCAATGCATGAGGCATTTATAATTGACTACTTGAAACGAGTCGTTCAAAATCCTTTGTGTAGTGGCTTTGTAATGCCCATGTACTGCAGTTTCAATCCCTCTATCTAATGCTTTCTAGTGCATTTCTTACTAATGTATCCCAATCCCTTAGTACTTGGAAATCTCTCGCCCAAACACACCATTAGAGTTCATCTGACACTCGGATTTTCAGGTTCATACTTCTCAGTTCCAAACGCAGTGCAGGTTTGAAGGACCAAAATGGTACGACAATTTCTCACATTAGAAAGTTCAAACAAGAAAGTTAATAACTTATTCAGCACACCTTTGACATTCAAGAAATGCTCAGTGACATCATCTACAAGTCTGTCAAAGCTGGGAATATGGCCATGTAGACCTTCTGAGAGACCAAAGCCAGGGTAATCCATTGCAAAAACTCCGTAACCATTTGATGCCAACTTCCTCGCAATTCCTGCAGATATCATGAAATGACTATGTTCCACAAAGAAGCATGTTAAACACAGAAATTTGGTCAGCAAATACTCTTATCACAGGTTACATGCCTTCAAAGAAAAAAGTGCAAGTATCCCCATAGCCGTGACAGTAACACACTACTGCTTTGGGACGAGATGTCGCTGGAAGCCAACTCTTGCAGAATATCTTCAATCCCCTGGAGTTCACCTCATATGACTACACAATAGAATATGATGTGATCATCTTCATAAGAAAAGTAGAGAGCAGAAACTTCGGAAATCTAAAGAGGGAGGCCCAATGCATTTGAATAACGTATCCTAGCATGATACATGATCGCTTAAACTTAATTATAGGTAAGCACGGAAACTTGAAATGACATATGAACGAATGAAATAAAAATGCAAGTTGATTACCATCATAAAAGAGTTATTACCTCCTCCATTTTCAATCCATCAGTCGGTGTCTGCAAATTAACCAAAAAGTAAAACAATAAACATCACTAAGAAAATCTTCCAAGCATGTATTACAAAATGTCTGCAATGTCACCCTAACAATTACATAACATCCTGAACTCGAAATACCATTTAAAAAACATGACCAAAAAAACCAAAGCAAAATAGTATAAATAGCAAGTTTCAGTATCGGTTCGCGCTGCAGTGTGTACTGCAAGACTGAACTAAAAATCAAACTCAGGGACAAATTTTTTAAGCAGCAGTAATTATGTCAATGTAAAGAAAACAAATTTACGTTGAAAAATAGTTCACCCATTCCTCCCAACTACTTATTGTCATCAACCCATTTAAAAGTTTCAGCGTAAATCATCATCAACCCACCACAAAACCCAATTACACTCTCTCAAAACACAACTTGCACGAATTTTTTGAGCCATATTCTAATCTAATCTAAACTACGCAGAATTCGACGTTGCGTGTAGGGCATTCACACTGCACTAGCGAACTTGGCTACGCTCATGTCTATACAACTCAATCTAACTAAAACAGCCCCAAAAAAATAATAAAACAAAAAGTTCACTTTACCAATACCATAAATAGACAGACAAAGAAAAACAGCCGAATGGATTAAAGAAACAAAATACCTTGAATAGAATGTGGTCAATCCCAAGCTGAATTTTCTTGAAGGCCTCACGAGCCCGCCTTCTGGCAGGAGCTTCATCCATGTTTGCATCCAGAAGCTTCTGCAGTTTCTCGTCGACGCCTGGCAGCTGCCTCTTCTTGGGCGCCATTGCTGCTGCCTCCGTGCTCTTCCTCCTCTTTGTAACTCGGAAACAGAAGCTGACCGCCCTCAGCTCTGAAACGTTTCGAACGTTTCTTGTAAGAGTTGGAAACGTGAGCAACCAAATGAGATATGAATTGGAGCAGGAAGGAAGGAATCTCAATTGTTCCGGAAAGGGAGAAAAGGGTGGCGACCGTATGGCTAGCGGAGTTTCAACGCCATCTGGGATTCTGTCCAAAATTAATGATTAATAATTAGTACAAGTAAATGAAGGGCCCGGGAAGGAGGAAGCAAATAGGAATATTGACCATGGAAAATTAAAATAATTAAAAATAAACGTCACTTAATACTACAGTCTAATGATATTCTTTTTCATTTTTAAGTAAGAGGTCTTAGCGATTCTCATCAATGAAGAATTTGAACTACATTATTTTTAGTTCATTATGATAGTAAAAATAATAGTGTTTGTTCCAGGAAAAAAAAAGATTAGAGATTAAAGGGGCTTTCTTAAATTGAGACTCGATGTGGACTCTCTATTACCTCATAGTTTAACGTCAATTTTCGTGTCACTATAGTAAAACATTGTGGCAAAAACATGAGCTGACGAGGAGTCCATAAAATGTCCCACTTTTGAGAGAATCCCCCCGACATTACTCTTAAAAGTAATATACACTTACTATATTTTTCAACCATATTTGTATCAGCTTGTTAATAAAAATAGAGTCCGACACATATGGATCTCAAAATGATATAAAAGTAGTATGAAAAATGTGATAAAAGTAGCATATTTTTGTTTATTAATTAATTTAAAGAGCAAATGTTGAATGCAATGTTGGAGACGTGATCTAATTAGAAAGAAACGTTTTAATGGATTCGAAACATAATTTGATACACCATGCATTAACACTTGGGTTAAAAAGCTTATCGATATTTCTCTTCACATATAAGTGAAATGTTTTAGGTTTAATTTTCGTCAAAGACGAGTTTGAATCATATTATTACTACCTCATTGTGAAGTTAAACCTACCTCCTCTCTCTTAATGTAAATAATATCGGTTATTAAAAAAATAAAAAATAAAACTTATCACAATTATATTATGACACGCAATAAAAAGAAAAAGGAAATTGGTCGATTTATTGGTGAGAAGGTTTTGGCACGCACGCAACTTTGGGTTGAAAGTTCAAGTGTTGAATGACAACGATCTGATACATTCACCGTTTCCAATTACTGGAGTTTCATTTTCAAATCCTTACAAGTCAAAGAGATGCTTTAGTTTATTGCTTTTAAGATCGTCATCATGGGTCAAGTACAAAACTAACGACCAACCAGTTTAGTATGGAATGAGAATTGTTATATTACATATTATAATACAAGTGGACAGAAGTTTTTTCAAGTAACAATCAACTTGTATCATGTGGTATGCTGGCTCGTATTTTGAGTATATTTTTTTTGTGTAGAAAAATAATTTGCATGAAAGTAATAAATCATATTATAACATTTCGTAATAATAATACAATATTATATGTACCAAATTTTATATGTCATTGTACTGTATGTGACATGCCATCATTACTTCCAACAAAATTTTCACCATTAACTTAAAATTGCATACAAATGCTTACATCAAACTTTGTTATCTACGTCACTTAGTATTATGATCTAGTGATATTTCTTTTTATTTTTAAGTAGAGGTCTTATATTCGATTCACATCAAATGGGAATTTAAACCATATTATTGCTAGCTCATTATGAGATTTAACCCACTCTCATACCCCTTTATTGTAGATGATATTGTTTGTTAAAAAAAGAAAAAAATGAAAAAGAAAAAGGTTTTTGCCATCTCACCCTTGAAATATAATCTCTTGGTACTAATGTCTAATTATATTATTCTTCACGTGTAAATGAGAGGTCTTAGATTTTAATTATTATTAAAGCTGAATTTGAACCACATTTTTACTAGGCCATTATAAAGCTTAATCACTCCCTCACCCTCTTAACGTAGATATTATCAAGACTTCATTTCTCTAACAAGGTGAAGGAGGTTATTGAGATTGAGAAAATAACGGTTGAGACCGCTCAATCTTCCGATTATTCTACCACCGCGCGACTAATGATCTATTTAGGGCAAAAATAAATTGTGCTTTTCTTTGTAAACAAAAATAAATCGTCGTTGCATCGGGAAAAGAAAACAAATGCACGCGGATTCGCAGCTGTGATCGGGTAGACAATTTAAAGATAAAAGAGAAACAAATTCACGCGGATTCAGATAAAACAAAGTTCAGAAACAAATCACGTGGATGAAATGATGTCGTATCACCTTCGCCACCACTGTTACTTCACCACTATAAAATGAATCCAATATGCCCTCACTACCCACCCTCCTTCCTTCCGCCACTGCACCTCCCTCCCTCGCCTTCTTCCTCCGGAGGATTCCCGCCAGGTATCTCTCTTTCTCTCTCGCCTTCTTCCTTCCTTCCTAGTGGTTGTTTCAGATCTGGAGCTTTGAATTTTTAGCGGTTATTATTTCCCTAATTTTAGTCAATAACCCACAAACTGATCCGACCCAAATGTTGGTTGGAATTTTGTTCTTGTTTTTGTTTTTGTTTTTTTTTTTTTTTCTGAAATATATCTTTTGTAATTTATGGAAGACTGAAGAATTATGTGGTCGAATATTGTTTTGTAAAATCGGGTTGAGCTGTATTTACTATTCGCAAAACCAATTTTAAACCCCTGATTCTGATGCGATTTTGGGCGACTTCCGACGAAATCGAAGCCGTCTCAGCTTGGATTTTTTTTATGCGAACAATTACGGCCTTTTGGGGTGTTTTGTTCTCGAATTGGTGTATGTAACGGAGGCAATCTCCGTTTTCGCAGAGGTGTGATATATTAGATGTGAAATTTTCTATCTTCCTGTTTGGTTGCCTAGACAGTCCAAGAAAGTAGAGAATGATCAATCAAACAATTTAGAGGGGGGATAAAGTTTCTGGGATTGATTTTGTTCTGTGTTTGTTTCTGATTTAGTAAACTTAATCAAATTATTAGCTCGTTTCTACAGAACATATGTGTGCGTGTGACTTTGATTAATAATTTGGGTAACTTTTGTTTTCCAATTAAATTGAGGTTCAGTGTGTAAGATGAACAATTTTAAGGTTTTCGTTGGATCTGGAAGATTGATGGGAAAGTTTATCTGATTCGTGTTTTTCTTTGGTGGTGCTGTGTTGCTATGGACAGGCGTTCTTTTGTGGAACAGGAACGGTTTCGAAAATGAACCATTTCAATGTTCAGCAGCAGAACGCCTCTTTCGTGGGCTGTGAAGGCATCAGAGGTTCCGACTTGATGTTTGACACCAAGGAGCCTCTGGTTTGCCCCAAGCCCAGGCGAGTTGGGATTTTGTCTAACAACCCCATTAGGCCCGTGCGATGGCAGATGAGGTACTTTTACTTCTCCAATGTTGTCCCTTCCACCTTATGTTGGTTATTATGCTTTATTTATAGGTGATAACATGTATTTTCTCTTCTTTTCAATTTGCAGTCATCAACCCGAGTTATGCGACTCAAAAGCTGGGGCAGAGCTTCTGGACCTTATTCTCAGGAAGGTAAAATTGTTATTTCTTTTCCTTATAAATGATGATCTGGATTCGGTTAATACGCATAAATGATTAAGTGATGTTTTTTTTTTTTCCAAATTACTGCAACCATGGTGATGTTATTGCTTTGTACTCGATGTTATGATATTATGATTGACTAACATGTTGTTATCTACAGGAGGGTTATGGGTTGGAGCAATCATCCAATGAGGTTGCCTTATCGCCCCCATATTTTTGCGTTTCTCCTCCCAGTAGGGCTGCTAACCCATTAATTCAAGATGCACGATTTGGAGATGAGAAGACCACTCCTGTTTCGGCATTGCCTGTTCCATCTCCATCAACTTTATCGTCGCCACGCAAAGCAGGTTGTGTGAGAATGAAGTATGGGCTTAAACCTGCTGCAGTTAGAGTAGAGGGATTTGATTGTCTCAATAGGGATCGCCAAAACTCCCGCATCCCAGCATTTGCCTAAACTTCATCAAAGTAAGTGTACATATAAGAAGGAAAGCTAAAGCCACCATAGCTCACAAGTAAAGCGGACTTAGCAAGAAGAGCGAATTTTGACGATTTTTTGGAAGATGTACTAGTACTGTATATAGCGTTTGTTGTCGTCGGTGATATCTAAGTTGCTAATATCTACAAGTAGCGTGATGGAACATCACGAAAGAATGTCAACTGTCAAGCCTTGTGTTCGGGGAAAGTGTTTGTACATGTTTAAAGCCTTTTGCTCTGTTGTAATATTAAGATGGGTCTTGACTTTTCTGGTAATCACCAGGAAGAGTCTGTATAAAAACTTATCGGTGATATGGATTGGTGTATTCATCTGTAAATGTGTTTTGGTCATATTTTTGGAGATAAATGGGTTCTGGTTATTTGTCAGTTACGCGTCTTGGTCTTTCCCTTAAATCGATCCTCTTATTTTTATTTTTCGAACTGAGATATCTATGAATTGGAATCCTAATGCATCCAGATACAAATGTTTTCAAGTGTTCGATCCAATTCCCATAGAACCTACCACTAAAATACTCCTAGACAGGGATAGGGCTAAGCGGAGCGAAAAGGATTTTTTTATGAGATGAGAAATGAAAACATAAGTATGTATCTCTAAAAAATGTACACATCCATATAATAGGATTTTTTTTTTATTGTATTCGGCTCAATCCTTTTAGTAAGAGATTGGGCGCAGTTTAATTTCAATTCTATTAACACGAGAAATGAATAGATAGGTTAGACATTTGTCACACCAATGTAGTGTGAGCTAAAAGCTATATGATACTTCAAATTTTTTTAATGCAACGATATATTTACATTATAAAAGTGAAGGAATAAATTAGTTGTGAACTGGCTGATAGACACGTAACTATGACATTTGTTACCCTAGTATTTATATTTGCTAGTGGTTCATTCAAATTATTTGGAGCTAAATTACCATACTTTTGTAATTTACAAGTATTAAGATGCGTGTTGGTAAAAAGTTGAATTTGACAAGGTCTTATTCATTATGTTTTAGTCTTCCTATTCAAGTTGGCTTTATCTATTTAATTAATTATTATTTTATTTTTGGGTTGAAGGCCAATTGGTGTGATTTGTATTTATTTGGACCAACAGCTGGTGCGCTTATGTGAGTTGTTTTCAACTTACAAAGAAGGGCTTTCAACTTCACACAAAGATAAACTACGAATTACATTTTCCAGCTCGATTCCAAGCGGTGGGAATTTCTTTTTATTAGAATCATCATGACTCTTAGCTAAAACTAGGATCACTGGTGAGCTAGCATGGGATCATTGAT
Source organism: Pyrus communis (assembly GCF_963583255.1). Lineage (NCBI taxonomy): Eukaryota > Viridiplantae > Streptophyta > Magnoliopsida > Rosales > Rosaceae > Pyrus > Pyrus communis. Next base: position 3,659,755 of record NC_084813.1, read on the forward strand.
TGCTTTTGATTTCAACAATTTTAAAAAACTTCGTGTATAGTTGTTTTTGTATTGTATTGAATCCTATAAATAAATAAGCAAATTAAATTACAACCTTCTCCTCTTACTGCTATCATATTTGTCTTTATATTTCTCTCTTTTTGTATGCTTGATGAAATACCTTAGTTGACAAGCATTGTCAGTCTTTAACATTATTACACAGGATGCATGCATCGACAAGCCTTTACAAATAATAGTAGTCGTCGACAATATTGGCACAATATTTTGGCATATGTTGGCAGGAATTGGCAGGGTGCCTACTAGGAGCTCTACGAAATGGCCAAATGAAGCATTTTAAGTTGATATTATGACCCATATTTGAAACTTCTGGCTTTGCCACTAAGACATAATATTAATTATGCCTACTCTAGTTTTGTAATTGTTTGAATTTCAGATTGATAATTAAGTTTCATTTATTGAGTTTTTTGGAATTTAATATTTTGTTCTTTGTTCTTGATCATAGCCTAGGATTTGAGTATTGAAGTTATTTACATATGAATTTATATCTGATCCTAAATAGATTCAATACATGCTTTGTGTATGAAAATTATGAACTTATATTTTGATTTGACGGTAGACAAATATTAGTTTGTGTGGCTTCCTTGAAAATGACATGACCAAGTTGATAAGTATTTAATTTGTTTTTCACTATGAGTAATTGAATTTTTGCTTGTTTGTGTATGTTGGACTATGGATGTATAGATGGTGGGAATAGTTGAATTTAAGCCTGATTCCAATAAAATTCACATCTCCTTGGGAAATTATTAGCAAGTGTACTTAACCCCGGACTCATGCACGACAGTTCTTTTTGTTAATCGCATGGAAGTTTTTGTTAATATGATAATTCATGAGCTGACAATTGGATATTAGGTTATGACAACTAGTAGTGGAACCCACTTAGTGCTTTTTTTCTTTGGTTTCAATCATACTTTTGTTTAATCATTGTTTAATTTTTATTCTTTTTCGAAACAAATGCAATCTTTATTTGATTTAGTTAATTAATAGTGATAGGATTCAATTGTTAATCTATTATAACTGATTCGTGTAGTTGCGAGAGAATTAGTTTGAATTAATATATTATTTAGGTTAGTTTAAATACACATCACTCGTTAATACTGTCATCTCTCATTTACAAGTGAAGGATACCATAAGGCCATTATGAAGTGGCTTTTCGATACTTAAAGTTAGACTTAAAGATGAATGAAAAATCAAGAGTTTAGTGTTTCTTAGCGGAGGAACGGTTACCTCTCATGGTTCAAGGGCCATGTCCTTTTATACTAGTAGGGTTGAGTATGATGTTGCCCATGATGGTGCACACGGCGTGCTCTAATTGGTATGTTTGAGAGAGAAACCAAAAAACTGTTGAAAGCTAGCCTCACTAACTGATCAGTAGCATAATTTCTTTGCTTGTGGACATTGAGTAACACTACAAAAGCACCCAAACAGCGACGCAAAAGTGCTTCAGCCTTGAGCAATTAACTGCAGGAATATGAATGCATGAAGTTTTTACTGCGGCAACTTTGAAAAGAGCAGCTTATCCGTTTGTTTATCTGAACAAATGCATGTCCATACGTGTAGCTATCAATGGTGGAGGATATATACAACAAAATTGGCCGCTCAATTATGAAATATTCAAAAAGGAATTGTGGCTCTTGATAACCTGCTTTGTAGATGATTTGTGGCCATTAATTCAGCTATCTACAAACTACAAGGGGACCGTTTTACAACCTAATTAATTTCCCAACGAGTTGAAAAATTAGAAGAAAGAAAGACAAATTGAAGGAATAACTGCGTTGCATAACATTTAATTATGTTTAAACGAATTTAATTAACATAAAAAAGCCGATTGGCACATTGCATTAATGAAGTAAATTATTCACGTGATTAAATCAATCTCAGTGGAAATTTTTGAATAGCAACCAAATTTCTATCATGTGCAGCCTATTTTGTTTCTTCAAAACTTAGGGTTTTAACCACTTAATGAGTTTGGTTACACTACCCTAAGGTCCTCGATCGAGTGGGATTCAAGCCTTTCACAATAATCTCGAGTGCTCGAGTGATCATTTTCCTAAATCTCGAAAACAGAGGTTAAAATTTTGTGATGTGTGTAAAGAGGGTTTGAGTTTGTAATTAGAAATAGTAAAATAATAAGAGTCAAAGAAAATTCTAATGGTAAAACAATAAAAAAAAAAATTGTATCTTATTTATGAATTACATTGTTGAACAATCTTCTTAAATAGCAAGATTTATATACATAATGGTATATGGGAGATATAATAAGTAATATAATCAGTAAATATAATACATTACTCGTCCAAATAAAAATAAAACACGGATCTCATTTATTCATGAATTTCTCAACCAACACCATCTTGAATCCGATAAAACACCAAATTCGAAAACAAACGAGAGTGCCTCGAAAAAGGATAGAGAATTAAAGAAACAAATAGGCAAAGGTCTTGAAAGCCCTAATCAAATACAAACTTAAACAGACCACCGGGACCCTTGGCTAAGAGCCACAATGGTACATACAACAACAACAACATTAATTATGAAAATTGTAAAACAACTTAGAAGCCTGGAGGCTTGTAAGCGATGAAACTGATGCACTGCACTTGACGGACATTGTCGAATCCGATGATACGGATGAAGGAGGTAGGGTAGGCCTTCTTGGCCTCTTCCAGCTCCTTCAACACCTGGGAAGAGTCGGTGCATCCGAACATGGGCAGCTTCCACATTGTCCAGTACCTTCCATCATAGTATCCTGGGGACCTGTGGTTCTCACGGTACACGAATCCAGTCTATATATTTGACACAATTTTTTACAAGAGAATTAAGTTAGCAAACAATTAAGTGCGTTACCACGTCAAATCATTAATTTAACAAACTACAGTATATAAGGTTAGAAATTATTAACCTCCAACTCAAATTCCAAGCAGGGAACCCAGTTCTTGCGGAGGAGGTAGTCAACTTCCTTGGCCAAGGACTCGGTAGAAAGGGGAGGAAGGTAAGAGAGGGTCTCGAACTTCTTCAGTCCGAGTGGAGGCCACACCTGTAATCATCAAAATATTTGATAAACTGAATTTGTACTTCGGTAAGTACCTTTTGTTTTGCCAAAAAACAAGACAAGATACTAGTATTATTTCGGCCAAATTATACAAAATAATACATATAAGTACCTTAGAAATAAAAAATAATTTGCAAAGAATCTGACCCGAAAGTATATATACATATATATTTGCAAACATATTTATTTGTTTGATATGTTAAATTATCAAACTCCTAATAATAATTTACTTACAGGTTGATAGATGATGTAGTAACTTTGTACTAACTAATTTTTTAGGAGCGAAAGCGAAACAATAGAACTTTGTATTAATTAATTATGAAATGTATTTGATTAGTAGTTTTTCAATTTAATTAAATGTATTAACATATTTTTAAGGGATTAGTAATTTATTAGTATCGATTAATTCTTACCTGCATGCATTGCACTCTTCCTCCATTGCTTGCAATAGAGGTAATGTCATTGCTTTTTCTGGTGACAGGGAAAGCTGAGGAGGACTTGAGGCCGGTGAATGGAGCAACCATTCTGGCTTGAGAGGGGGCTGGGCGGTCGGCGGAAACTGTAGCCACGGTACCGGAGGAAATCATTGAGGAAGCCATTGCTCTCTCTCTCTGCTTTCTCTTCTTTGCTTGAGTGCTTTACTTCTTTTGGTTGAGATACGCAGCTCCTATTCTGCCTATATATAGTGCTCTGGCTACCCATGTCCTATCCTACGGTCCTGATCCCATGAACATTTTACCAGCAAACACGGGCCGTTGGATGATGTACCTGATGACATTACAGCATAGAGACCACATGATGCAGAGGAACAATTTGAAAGCTAGCCTTATCACTAGGCACCACTATGACCTTGCCACGTGGAATGAGCTCCATTATCTTATCTAATCCAAGGGAGAAGGTGAATGTGTGATGGTGGTTGGCCTCTTGCTATGGTCAGTCTCTTCCCTGCTGTCGTTTTCGCACCATGCAGCCTCATCCTAGTATATTGGCTTTATTTCTGCACCCCTTTCTTCCTTACGAAATATTTACATGCAGACGTAGGTAAATTTTCACTTGTTACAGCAGAGCAGACGGCCTTTCGCTCAAGTGTTTCTTCAGCAATGGAACAAACAAGTTGTGTATTTTAGGTCGTATTAGAACCACGGTGGTTTAGGCTAGCTAAGGTCTTTGAACAGAACCTCATGATTTCTAATAATGGTTACGCTAAGGTTTATTAGGGTGTAAATGAAGAAATTGATTATGTATGTAATTCTTTACTTTGGAAGGTGATTATGTAAAGTTTGTCAAGATTTAGAAGGTCAAGTCAACGGTTCATTATTAATTATATTGATATTGTCTCAATTTAACCACTTGCATAACTTAACATATTTTGAATTTTATCATAAAATGTCTCAAGTGAAACCACATTTAGTACCATTTATCCAATGTGAGATTTTTCAACACTCCCCATCACGTGTGCAACCAATTCTACTTTGAGAACCTCCTCTTTTTTCTTTTTTTTTTTTTTTTCTCAAGTAGCAAAAGATTGTTTGCCAGCTTAGGATCTTCTTCACATTTGAAGGGGAACCCGCTTTGATACCATGTCAACATTTCAGAGTCAAGCCAACTATCGACTACCACACTAACTATCTCAACTTAACCACTTGATCGCCCAACAAGTGTTGAATTTTATCACAAAATGTCTCTTTGCAATAAGGAGCAGAACCATTAAAATTTATCCTATTAAGTTTCCGATGTGGAATGACATTCTTCAACAAAGTTGTGGTCTTAAATTGTTGTATTTTGTTGTTTTTTTTAGGCAAAAATTATTTATCACCGTCATTATTGTGGGAAACAAATTTCCCACAAACGTAAAATTACTCCGATGTCTCTGCAACCAAGATATGAACGACAGTTAAGACCTTGTCACACAGGTGTGGGATGAACTAAAGGCAATCTGATTGCTAAGTTAGACTAAACAGGGGAAGATGAATCACAAGCTATGAGTTTCTTTGCTAAAGAATAGTTGCATTTTCATGGGAATGAACATGTCTTTATATAGTGGCAGACATAAGCTTGTTGATGATTCATTAGGGTACATGCGGCGTTCCTAAAGTAGTTGGTTTGAACTCGGTGTTGTTTTGCCCATTTAGGAAACAATTGATTAAAGAGACACGCGATAAGAGAAACCAATCAAGAAGTTTAGGGAAGGCCCTTAACACTTCCGAATTCATGCCCATTTAGTGAACAATTGATTAAAAAGACACATGATGAAAGAAACCAATCAAGAAGTTTAGGGAAAGCCCTTAACACCATCCGAATTCATGGTCTATGTCCGGGTGACGATTATAGGGATCGCTATCTCTCACTGATCCAGCTGGTCTTCCTGTATTAGGCCATGCTGGGCCAATCTCACTTGCCAGCCCTTCTAGACTCGTGGATACCTCTTGGCCTTTTACTAAGCTCGCTGAGGCCACCAACTCTGACATGGTCCAACACCTTGGTTTATAGGACTCCATCATGTGAGCGAACTACAAGGCTACAATGAGAATGTGATTGGAAAACGTTTCCTTCGACGTTTTCAAGAACTCTGAAAAATTAAAGGAGGATGTAAGTTTTTGTATTTAGATGCCGTTAATACAGTGTCGATTGAAAAATACCAATTTGTAGATGTAAATTTTCGCTTTCTTCTTTTTGGACGAAAATGCACTTGCAAAACAATTAACATCTTAGGTCAAGGCCAAGAGCCTCACACGCCCACGATGAATGGGATGGGCCTTTGGCTGAAGAACCTCCAATGCCAAAGTTAAAATTTGAGGGAAAAGTGTTTAAGAGAAATTTGGAGAATTTAGCAAGAGAGTTGGGATTAGATTTTTGGAGAAATCAGGTGGTATTTATAGGGGTGTGGCCGGCCCCTATTTGGAGAAAAGGGGTCCAGCCACTTATGGTGGTTTTTGGATGTAATTGTAAGATATTATGTTAAAATAATATTTTGCAATCAATTAGGAATTAATTGGAAAATTAATTAATTAATTAAACAATTAATCAATTAATTTAGGTAATTAATCATATTTTGAATGAATAATTGAAGGTTAGCTTGTGGGAGGATTTGATGAGGATGAATGAAATAGGTTTTGAATAAATATCTATTTTGATCACTTTTGATCTTGATTGAGTCGTGATTATCCGCTGCTTACATGTAGGAGTTTCAATGTGCCTCAAGGGTAATTTTGTATTTTTACACCCAAAAATCCACATATCACCTTCATATTTTTCTCAATTATACATCAATATAACGGTATTAATATGATGTTGATATTCGAATATAATATCGTCGTTCATGTTGCTCCGTGCATTACAGAAACTGCTCTAGAGCGAATCAACGTTACTTGGCGATCCATTTGACAAGGAAAAGAATCAAAGTTCCAACTTTGAAATTGAGAAAGCCTACCTCTTAGATTTGGACAACACTTGCTCAACAAGAATTAAACATTGGGCCACTTCTATTATTAGACCTCTTATTTGTAATCGGCTCAATATGGTAGGGCTTCTCATAGAAATACAGGATCCAATACGAGAGATTCTACAAGTGCCATACCTTAAACTTTGAGAACTATAAATTTTCTTGGGCCTTCACTAATAGGTTTTAGGTGAGGGATGTTTTTTTCCGTTCTTTTCTAGTTTGATTCGTGAAGTTTGTTCCCACAAATATTAACAGTTGTTAAGGACTACATAATTAAGTATACACACAACTCCGTGACACTAGGGTAGCGGTTCTCTATTCGCCTTCTTAGTTCGTAATTATTTCAAATATAAATCCATGCTATAAACACAAAATATCTAACAAGATAATCTTTCATATGCAAAATAGGCTAACAACTGTCAAATTTGAATCGCACACATCGACTATAATGTACTAAGATGGTTCAAGACGTAACAGGATCGTCTTAAATCATCATTGGAACTAGGTGCTCATGAAAAACATTGGTATGCTTCTAAAGTAGTTATTTTATTGTATTTTGGTGACTAGCCACCACAAAATGTTACTAGATCACATCACACCAGTTAAGTATTTATTTTGTTGTATTTATAAGTATATGCTTGTTCGTACGTACTTTCCAACATTCTCCATCAATGATGGCAATACTTATCTGGGATTGGAGAACAAGTAGATATCCCCTATGCTATCAAAACCCAGGTTCCAACTATTACCTGTCAATGTCATGAATTATATATAATATTATATACAATGGTGTGTTATCTGCTAAGCTTATGGGGCTTATCTTTAATTTAATATAAATTTCCGCTGATTATTTCTCTTTTATTCTTCCATTAAATATGTTCTTGATTAGGGCTGGTTTCCTACTACAAGAAACAAACAAATTTCTGAAATCCTCCATATAGGGTGGATCTGTGATACCATTGTTTTTATACAATTTTTGGCATATGTTTTAGTAAAGCCAATTTCATAATGTATTTCAAGGATCCGAACTATTTATCTTTTAGGTCTTTCTTACAAAAGATCATCCAAATCTGAAACCATATGATCATTGGATTAAAGATTTAGGATTTCTTTATAGAACTGTATTTCTTCGTTTTCTTCACTATAAATGAATGTTTGAGTTGTTTTGGATTGACTAAGTTGTGGCAAGGATGATTTATAAATGAGGTTCTAAAAGATAGATGGTTTAGATCGTTAAAATGCATTAGGAAGTAGACTCCATAAAAACGTGTGTAAAAAATTAGTGTCGCACGCGCATATATATATATATATATAGATGTAGATGTAGATGTAACATGGTTGTCAACAAACTTCTGCATACAAATGAAGGTGGGAAGAACTGTTGTTGATTAAATTAATAAACAGGATTATGTTTATCATGCATGCACTCAAAACTCTTGCAAAGGAAGCGTGTGGAGACCACCATTGTCCTTGATCAGCCAGCCCAGCCATAGCCAATCCTCAACTGATCAGCATCAACGATTTGAACTAATGGTCCAACAAGGATGATTAAGACTTATTTCGGATCAGTGCAAAACACATCCCCCAATTGGCCGATTAGATGGGGTTGACTTTCTAAACCTCATAATTAAGCTCCAGATTGATAACATAGTTTATAATTATATACATATATTATATGGAATGGACTTGGTTTCGAGGAAACCTATGTTTAGGAACTAGCCAATGGCAGCAGAACACAGCTTGCTGCATTCTGCATCACTCGCCATGGTTAAATAATAGGAGCGGTGTGAGTAATGATGTAGGTACGATTGTCTTTAGCATACGTGTGCAACCTACATTGTGTTAGACATTGCTTGCACCAAAGTTTTGGAGAAGGATATTGTTAATAATTTGGGAAGTAATTAGCTAAATGTAAATTATTGTTAATCGTACGCATTAGGTTGAGAATTTGGCTTAATATATACCATCGTTTTCCACTGCGAGGACTCAGTTAATTGTATATGTAAAAATTTTTCATGCACTCACCACTCATGAGTATTATATTGATAAAAAATGTTAAAGATGAGACTCTTCATGAATTATCTGCCACATCATGTTGTACAGAAGCATATGCTATCATTTATCAACCAAAAATAAACAAAAAAACTTGTTTATCTCACATCTATAGCATATAACAACAGCTTAACCTCTTCTAAAAATGAATTAATTTGATCAACGCATGGTTATTATTCAACCGTCACTAGTTTTCATGATTTGAACTATGTAAACAAGAATATAAAATATTGTGCATGTCTATATGTAGTGACATGAGAAATTCTAGCAAAAACCATTCGTTCACACGTAATTGTGAGCTATTTATGTGCATGTCATCTATTTCAAATTCTATTTATGTGCATGTCATCGATTCCTCATAAGAATTTGAAAGCCATGTTGCTGAAGACTTTATCTTCTTCCCTATTGGTGCGTGTAGCTTCAAAGAGTTATGGGTTTTTACCTACATGATTGGAAAAGGATCCTCGCAGGATCCTTTTCCTGGGGATCCTGCAATCATGACTGTTCATTGTATATCGTGTGGTTAGTTTTGTTTAGGTACTATTTAAATTTAATTTTAAATTTTAAATTTTGAAATGATTTCTGACCGTACGATATACAATGAGCGATCACGATCGCGGGATCCCTAGGATCCCCAAGAAAAGGATCCGGCAAGGATCCTTTTCCTACATGATTTTTATTATTTTTGCCTATCCAAACTTCCATTGGAGAGAAGCAATGATACTCTCTATATAATGGAATCTTTCCACTACATTTTTCTCACCTCATTTTCTTGTTTGACATCCGTGTAAAAAATAAAAAGAGGGATCCATCACTTCACTCTCGTTCCACGTCAATCTCTAGCAAAATCTCTCTCATTTTGTCTATTTATAACAATAGTTCCATGGTTAAATAACTTGTATTTATACATAAGGGCATATATATGTGATTTGTTTGTATGCCAAAGAAGGAATTGAATCACATATCTGGAAGAGTCCATATCACTTGTGAATGTGATCCACACTACATGTATATAAACGTGATTTTTGCCTAGAACTACAGAAATATCGTCAACCCAATTACTCCACGACATGCGCATGCAGTGCATGCCTAATGCCTTACTTTCGGTAAACTGTATTATTGATGTACGTGGTCAAAGAAAAAGACGGGTATTTTTGTTTGTCCCTGAATCATTAATGGTGGTTTTGAGAAGAAGAAGAAGAAGAAGAGGAGGAGATCTTATATTTCTCGACATTCTCTCTCTCTCTCTCACTCTCTCTCTCTCTCTCTCTCTACTGCTTTCTAGATACAGAGAGATGGCTGAAAGCAACCACAATGCATGCTCGAATGAATGCCACGTTTCATTCCCAACTTCTTTCTTTTTCTTTAGGTCAAACTTCATTCCCAGCTTCGACAGTAAAGCTTCTTTTGGTTTTGGTTTTGGTTATGCTTATGTATATATGCACGTGTCTAATAAGCTGGATAATTTTTTTTTGTTTTTAAGCCATGTTTTGGTGGGATTTCCGAATCTCAAGAGATTGAGTTCAAGTTAGTAAGGAATGTATTACAAATTGTTACTTAGAAGAGATCGGAAATGTAGTTCACGAGCATTAGAAAGATATGTGAGATAAATTTACAAATTCTTGCTTAGAATTAGTAGCCATTCACAAATTCTTTTTACATGTCTTTCTCTTGTGCTACAAGTTATATGTAGCCTTATATATATATAGCCTCCTAAAAGAAAAACACAACAACAAATTAAATTCCAAAATATATATCTTTAGAGGTCGTGTAACGGATATTTTTTGTTGACTTTCTTTTTGGACGGAACATGTATGTGGCACTTCCTTGTTCATTAAATTGGCTGCACAAAATATCTTGGAGGAAACATGATACATAAAAAGATGAACGCCTTTGTTTAGTGGACTTGGACAAAAATTCATGGAAAAAAAGAGAGAAAATAATGATTAGAGAGCAAGAGTGGACCACCGACTGGTGCCGATTATCACCGACCCTAAGAGGAAACCGTTTTATAGTTGTTGACTTGCGGAAAGACAAGCGGGATCTCACGATTTTATTTTCTCATGCTTCCACCGAAAGTGAGAGAGAGAGACCCCCCCCAAACGTGGACTCGTGGATCACTTGTAGTTGTATTCTCCCTAATAAAAATGCTTACTTTCTTTAGCAATCTAACGTGAAAAATTTTGTTAGTAGCGCAAAAAAAGATACACTTAATCGGGAAAACATAAACCTAATCCCTTATAATACAAAAAAAAAAGGATAAAAAAAATTATATGAAAAAGAAGGGACATAAACTTTACCTTCTAAACAAAAATGAGAAAGATACAAGAAAAAGAGAGGGGATATAAAACCTAACTCTTCTAAAGCCGACCCTAAAGGTCTAAAAATATTTGAAAATTTCTCTCTTAAAGTGGGTCTCTCAGTCACTCACATTTTAACATTAGTTTTTGTACCAACATTATAAAATATTGTGCAAAAAAAAAGAAAAACATGAGATGACAAATAATCTAATTTTCGAGAGAGTCTCCTTTCATTTCTCAAAATATTTTAGCATTCCACCATAGTTTTGAGTTCAATTCACTTCTCATCCTATTTGTATAAGAAAAAAGGAAAAATATCGTCTTACTACAAATTGTTTGTTTGTTTTTTTTTTTTTTGGAACCCATACACTAAAGGGATAAGAGAGTGAGCTAATCATAATAATGCAGTTCAAATTCACATTTGGTAAAAATCGAACCTAAGACTTCCAACTTACAAATAAAAAAAAATATCACTAGACCGTAGTACTAAGTACTATTGCAAATTGTATTAGATTTTAATTCTGCACGTGCACCGTGTAACAAAAATTATTCCTCATTGTATGTAGACACCTAAACTGGTGAAGTTTTATGGAAAGTTTAAAGGTAAGAACTTAGGTCAAGTTTTATAGAAAGTTTAAAGGTAAGAACTTCCGTGACAATTGGATTAAATTAAAGGTGACAATTTCGTGTAACTTAAACATGGATAGTTCAATCATTGTGCACTGACAAAAATAAAATAAAAAATTGATCATTTTGCTAACAATGGATCAGGTTAATAAATTAGATAATCACATTGGTAGTAGGCGGATTTTAGAATAGTTTATACATTTATGACGGTGGTAGGGTAAAGACTGAAAGAATTCAATAAAAACAAAAACAGTGGGCTTGATTGATCATTCACTGCACAAGATTTTTTTAGTGACTTTGTATTTTAAGTATTATAATATAATTAGTTAAAATTTTGAATTTTTTTTTACCAATAAATTTATTATATTTTATGTAACGGACAGTGTTACGCAGAAAATTTTCTCTTTTTGTGAATAATTAACAGCGGCCTTGATTGGTTTAGTGCTGAGGCTGACTTTCCTGTATTGGATTTGTTCCATGAATTAAATGCGGATTAACTTTTCTATCAATAAAAAATATACACAAAAAACATATATAAATAGAAAATTATTGAGTTCTTAATTGTACTTGGATAAATCAAGCTGGTGGGTCGGCTGGAGTTGGAATTTTGGTGACGCATCTTTGTTCGAAATAGCTGCATGTTTGACCGTCTCTGCCAGCCCAAAAATTTGTTGTGAATACTTCCCAGTAACTATTGCGACCCATTCGTTTTATGGTTGAATAATTATCTTCTATATGAGTTAGCCAAAGTAGCATTATTGTTATTTTTTTAGTGGGAATGCAAGAACGAATACGTTATTTATAATATTTGGATTGGAAAAGAATACCATTAAACTGTATTATTACACCCAAAACAGCATTATACATTTGTCGTAATCCTAAACCTCTCATGTGTTGAGATTTTCAATTTGTGTTCTAACTTATTGGATGTATTTTAGCAGTATTCGTACCTAAACAAATTGGCACGATAGCAAATCATTCATGTAAGTAATATTTTTGCTCATTACATTCAAGCGATGGTAATGTTTACCGTCCTATTTATTATCGTCGAATGAATTTAAAATTTAAAATTTGTCTAAAAAGTTTGCTTCTGCTGACGTCCAACGACCAATGAGTACATGCCACGTAGGAGATAAGTTTGAATTTATTGAAACGTAAGACAATAGAAGAAGAGAGGAGTTGAATGGAAAATGGAAGTGCAAAATCGGAAAGTTCCTGAAACAAAATATTGTATTAGGTTAAATTAATGCAGAGAAAACCAGATGCAGATACGTGGTTTCCGTTGGTGGAAGGTGGCAGAGAGAAATTGGAGTGGAAGCAAGGAAACCAAGAAAAACCAATCCGTGTGGGTCCCAATCTAAAGCCAACCAATCCCGAGCCTTGTACAAATTCTCTCTCTCTTTCCTCAAAAGGTCTCGTTTCAAATCTTTTTCTGCTCTCTTATAAACCCTCCTTCCTCCTCCGCTTCTCATCACAAAAATCCTCTGGTCTCGCTCCCCAAGCTTCTTCGTCTTCTGCCACCCAACAATTTCATCCGCAACCACTCGGATATTCGTTACTTGCCGTCACCTGCTCGCTCTCTTTGTTGAATTCAAGCTACTGCATTCAGGGAATTGAGATGGGTTCCTCAAGAATTTCCGCTTTTGGCATCCGATTCTGTTTTTTGTTCGATCGGATCAGCTGTTGAAATCGAAACCCAGATTCCAAAATCCAGTCTTTGTTCTTTTTTTATTAAATTCTTAGACCAAAATTCCATCTGGGTACTTGAATTTTCTTTTCTTTTGTTTTTCTGGTTTGATTTTTGGAATCATCGGATTCGATTTTTTTTCCTTTTTCTTGCGTGACCCATCTCAATTTGTTTCTTGAATCTTCTTTCGGCTTTCGGAATTTGTTTGAGAGTCTCAAAGAGAAAGCGAGCAGGTAAAGCAAGCAAGCAACAATGGCTGCAGCAAAAAAGAGTGGTAAATCCGGGCTGGAAACAAGCGTAGATTGGGAGGCTAACAAAGATGGGGAGCTTGATTTTTCCTTCGAGAGGCCGCCATGGAAGCCCGGTTTTAGTGAGGCTTCCATGGCGTCAAATAGGCCTCTCAAGAAAGTCAAGAGCCCTGAAAGGCAAGACCCAATTCAATCTTCAACTTCTTTAGCTCATCAAACACCATCTCCAATCATCGCTCCCTATCCATCTTCCTCTTCAAAAATAGTTTTTCCGTTTTCTTTCGACGGGTCTCAACAGCCTATGATGCAATTCCCCCACCAATTCAACCCCACAAATGTGCCTATATTGCCCTCACCAATTCAACAGCAACAGCAACAAAATCCGCAGCAAATGATATCATTTGAATCCCAGCAGCTGCAGCAGCAGCAGCAGCACATGAGTTATCCGCCCCCAGCGACGTTGAGTTGGCAGCAGCACCAGCAAATTCTTCAGTATTGGAGTGATGCTTTGAATTTGAGTCCAAGAGGGAGGGCGATGATGATGAACAGATTGGGACCAGATGGAAGGCCAATGTTTCGAGCGCCGGCAATGCCTTATAATACTACAAAACTTTACAGGGGAGTGAGGCAACGGCATTGGGGCAAATGGGTAGCTGAAATTCGCCTTCCTCGAAACAGGACTCGCCTCTGGCTTGGCACCTTTGACACAGCTGAGGATGCCGCCATGGCTTACGACCGCGAGGCCTTCAAATTGAGAGGAGAGAATGCCAGGCTCAATTTCCCTGAGCTTTTTCTCAACAAAGACAAATCAGATGTTCCAACTTCATCAGCTCCAAGTTCAGCAGCTACTTCGCCTCCAACCCATGAGAGTTCAAAGCCAACCAGGCGCCGCAAGCAACCTCAAAAAGTCAAGACAAGCGCTTCCAATATGGAGGCAATGCCGCCACCACCAGTTCCACATACCCAAGAAGAGAATAGCACTGACAATGATTCGGGACTGGAGTCGAGCGAGGCTAAAGCGATTGACGAAATTGAGGCAAATACGGATTGCGCAGGAGGAGATGGGAATTCACAGCAAGAAGAAATTGTTTGGGGGGACATGGCAGACGCTTGGCTTAATGCAATTCCTGCAGGTTGGGGTCCAGGTAGTCCTGTGTGGGATGATTTGGACGCCAACAACAATCTTTTGCTGCAATCACATCTCCCTTTTACCAATCCAAACCAACAGGACTATAACACTAACATTTGTCCTCAACAAGTGCTCCATAATTCGGGTTCAGGTTCCTCTTCTTCCTCTTCATATCCCGTGAAGAACTTCTTTTGGAAGGACCAAGATTGAAAAGTTCATTGCTTTTAAATTTGAGCTTTGCACTTCACACTCACACGGTCACACTTCTAGGTTGTAGAACTAGTACTAGCCCATTTCCCTCATCCTTTCTCACTCGTTCCATTTTCCGAACCCGGTCAGGAGTTGCATTTCAAACTCCTCCCTTTTTATGCTTCTTAGACATCAGTTTAGTTATCACACACACACCACCACCCCCTCCTCTCCCTCCCCCTCCCCCTCTCCCTCCTCTCCCTCCCCCCTCTCTAATTTGTCATCACAGCCGGTTGCAATGTTTGGGAAAACAACCTATGATCCTAGAAGCATTGTGAGTTTTTATTACAAGGGATCCTTGAAGCTTCAAATTTCAGGCCCATCTGCTGCACAAAGGCTGCTTGTTTTTTCAGGCCTTTCAGCAGTGACACAATCTGGTTCATGCTTTTTGTTGGGCCATGCCTTGGTTTTTGTTGCCAGAAAGTGAATTATAGTCAATGTCTTGTAAAGTAAATAATGGTATGTGTAGTTAGGAAGAGTCACTGCTGTGTACTGCTCACGAGCATGTTTTTAGTTTTCAGTTTTTATCTAAGGCAGGACCGCTGTAGAGGGAGACGGTTTTGTGATCTCCTTCTCAAACGGTCCGACCATCACGAGCTCTCGTTTTTCAGCTCCTGCAATGGAAAAGCCAAATTATAAATATTATGTATTTGTAGCTGTGTTTGTACAAAGACCAGTACTCTCTTTTATGCATTATGATTGTGTGTGAGCCTTCAGTTTCTCTTCTACTGCTCATTCATGATTTTCCTCAAAAAAAAAAAAATAAAGGAGTAAAATTGTAGTTGAATTAAGACCATGAACGATAGGTTCGTAGAGTAAATACGAGAGCTGATTAGTTTTGTGAATTAGGACATTGATGGTTCTTGCGATGGTTTAGGGCGTTTCATAATCATCTCATTTTTAGTTTTCAATTTTCATTTTTTGAAAAATGAAATTAAAAGTAATTACCAAACAAAATTTCAATTTTCAGATTTCAAATAAGTTGAAGCTAAAACTAAAAATAAAAAATGAAATGAAATGATTATCAAACGGCTTCCTATTAATTTACCTTCTATCAATACTAATTTAAAATTTTATATGTATAGTACGACGTAAAATTCGGTCAATGATACTATTTATAATGTATGATTTTCTTTTTCTCCAAATAATTAATGGCATTGTGGGCAGTTACTCATCGAGAAGGAGTAGGACTCTTTTTTTTTTTTTTTTTTTTTTTTTTCCTCCTTTCATCTTATTTGAACAGTCACAATTAAATCACGTCAATATGTTATGTTCATTTTTTTTTTATGGAAAGAAAGACAAGATGTAAAGTTTGAGAAGAAAGGATAAAAAGAAAGGAGAATAGGAAGAGAAAAAGAAGGAAGAAAGACAAAATGTAAAGTTTAAATCACATCAATATCTTACGATTTTCTCACCGTAGTTTGAAAAAATTTCAACAGTACCCCATATTTTTTTGAATTAGTTGCTGGACAAGACGGGATGACACTACGTTGCAGTCCTTTTTCTACCCAAAACAAACAACTACTTTTGGCGTTTCTCCTCCATTTCTAAGCACGATAGAGTTCAGGTTCTCTTTGTAAGGATTCCGAGAATTCATGAATCATGTATGTTTATCGTATATCGTGCGATCAAAAATCATTTTAAATATTTTTATTTAAAAATAAATATAAACAGTACTTGATAAAAATTGATTACACGGTGAATATGAATAAAAAGGCCAAATCAGCAGCTGCACGACAGCCATCCAATCATCGTTACAACTCATTTAGTTCTCATATATTTGTACCTTTCCGCTTTTAGCTTTTAGCTGAAATTTTAATATGTCTTGGAATGTCCTAGATACTGATGACTTTTTAGTGATTTGTAATTCGAATGACAATTTATGTCAGAAAAAAATATTTTGACATTGCTTTCAAATTTAACAGCAAAGTAGAGAATGTCAATTCTCATAAGATTTTGACATTTTCTTTAGAACCAGAAAAAAAAAACAAAAAACAAAAACCTTTCTTTGTTATAAACAATTCGTGTAGAATTTTTGACACTTCATCTAAAAATGCTCTAATAAAAACAACAAGAAATGATTGAATAAAGTTGTGGAAGAAGTTAAATGAGTGAGTAGAGAATTCCCTACATAAAAAATAAAAAATAAAATAAAATCATTTAGAAAAGAAGAACACTTTGGACATTAATTGTTTTGATCAACGTGCTGAGAGGAGTGATAAGACTGAATGATGAGGGAGGTGGGACCGGTCGCCGTCCCATGATATCACTCAAGTAGCGACAAGGATTAAGGAACATGATATAATTACAAACCATATGCCAATTTCCCTAATCAAAATTATCAGATGGTTTAGGTTGACGTTATTAAATTAATAAATGAACTCAAAATATCTCAAATAGTGGTGAAGCCAACAAACACTTTCATTCAGCCGTAACCCAATATTTTAATTTAATTATGTCACCGGCAGAGGAGGGCTGCTACAAGATAATGATGATTATGTTGTTAATTGAGATTAGTTTTAATCGGCCGCGCATGGGTGGAGATTTGATCAACTAAAGTTTTGAATTGGATTAGGGAATAATGCTACGGAAACGAAAATTTTAAACTACTTCAGTTTTAGCAGTACCCTTAGAAGCTGAATTAGGTAATCTGTGTGCGTAACCCGAAAGTATATCAAAAACTTTTTTATTCCAAAGTTTAGTACTTCACCAAATTCTTTTGGAAGATCCTAATTATTTTCACCTAATAGGTTTAAGTTGAAATATCAACATCGAGAGAGAACTGAATTAAGACAAAAAAGCCCTCTTGAAAATTCCAACAAAGATCTACAAGAAAAAAACAATAATGGAAGAACATAAGGAAAGTGTTTCTCAACTAACCATGTATTGAAACGGGCACTGTCTTTTTTTTATCTATTGTTCTTGTAAGGTGACAGAAGCTCTCATCTCTTCATGTGCATCAAGAATCTTCTTCACTTTCCTTCCCCTTTTATTCTCCTCACTATTTTGAATGTGTCTCTCTAGGTGAGCTTAGATCTCGTCCAATTGGACGAACTGGAATATGGAAACATCGTTTAAACTTCGCAATTTTTAGCAATTATGTTCCATTGGGCATTCCAAAATGTTGACCCTAAAATTACAAAGTCTGTGTTGCGCAGACCGGGTAACTTATAAGCTAACTATGTTCTTCCACTGATGATGGCCTTGCCAATTCGCTACCGAGCTTGACTGAGTGAGTACTTCTAAATATGATCATGTGATAGAATGCACTTCTGACTTTTGAATGAGGCAATTTTGCTCGAGGAAGGAACACTCTCGGCCTTGGTTCTAAAACCTATTAGAAGGTTATGATTTTGCTGTGAAATCCAAGAATGATTCCACTATCTAAGTATTGGACATAAATGTAACCTGGTAATAGCTCACTTCACCAAGAAAATTGATGAAATGACCTTGTTCCGTGAAGAATCGCCGGCAGAGACTTAAGTCAATAACTAGTTGAAAAAAGAGAACCTACTATTTAACCAAACTGTCAAAACTCCTTAGCCAAGCCGATTTTACGACTCTAGTGCTGTTCGACCAAACGTCACATTTGCCGGTTGCCTTTGAAAATTCTGTTTAACCAAATTGTAATCATCCATCGACTGCCAACTCAAAATTGTTTAACCAAACTGAAATTGTGCTGGGTTGCTAGTGGAGCAGTTAATATTTTTCTCAGGGTGAGTGTTGAGTTGATGGTCTCTTCTACACTACAAATCCTCTTGTATTTATGGGGACAAATTCTTCGATGGCAAAGTCTAATGAATGATGGAATCCTACAGGGATTGCAATTCCTCGACATTTTATCTTGTTATACTCAGAATTATCTTCCACCAACAGTGCATTACTGGGCCGAGACTCATAGCCTCCTTTCTAGACTAACTTCTACCAACTTGGCCGAAATCAGACGACTCCAAACATATTTACCGATAGTGCAAGATCGGGTATAAACAGATTCGCAGAGGGAAAAAATTGTTCTTCTCCATTTCCTTTGACCTCAGAAAAATTCCAAAGAAATCTCGTTTCCTCGACAATGTTTAAAATATCACTAACCTATTGCTTGAAGCCTTTCATACTCGTACAAATGCACGTCGTCGATCATCAATCTCACACGTCGGTGAGGCCTCTTTCATTGTACATACTCCTACTCGTTCCAGTCCTCTTCGATACCCCTTAGTCTGATCGGAAGAATTGTATTGGAAATCAATGTCCTCCCTAGTCCAAATGAAGACAGACGATGAGACTGAGTTGGCTGCCGAGGAGATTGTCCGTTGGATCCCGACACACATACAAGGCAACCAGATTTCATTAACTTAAGAAAGTACCTACAAACATGTCATGATTTGGAATGAGAAATTTGGTACCATATAGTTCACTTGGCATATATCTGAATCGTGTGCGAGGGGGGAAAGGGGGAGGAACGACCTGCAAAACACAATGGAAGGCCTTAGTTTAACCTTTTAGAAAATCCATACCAAAGGGAACTGGGAACCCCTTTCTATAAACTCAAACCAAAAACCAAACAAAGAGAAACAACAAGATAGAAAACGCTTATGATATGATAACAGACCTCAGTAAGTCTAAGACCGTTATTTCCCATTACATCGGAAGAAGCTCCCATTGATTGGCACGGCAGTAATACAGAAAGAAAAGTAGCACTAGATATAGTCATTCATTTCATCGCCAAATCCAGGTTAAATAACAAGGTGATCTAATACAAGAAATACATTCTTAACAAGTGTTCAATTCTCATACAAAATTCAGAGAATTAACTGAATCTTGGATTACAAGGTTTAACTCAATCAATTCACAAGAAGATTCCAGATAAACTAGCAAAAGAAGGGAAAATGACAATAAGACAAAACACAGCCTGACACCATCGGATACAATCACAGGGGCAACCATATGAGCTGCAGTAGTCATAACAAAAACTGCAACACAACCTACAATACTTGAATTGAAACAAGAAGAGTGTTTGAGAAAGCTAGAGCATCAAGCACACTCAGATTTCAAAAGAATCTACAACAGAACCTGACCATACAAAGGAAGAAAAACACACAACCATCGTAATTCAAACAATAAATAAGACATGCTTCATCATTGTTGATACTCAGAATTCATGCTATAAACTATCAATAAAAGGAGCAAAACTACAATTACTGCGATGTATGCTTCATCAGCGAAATTTTTTCTGTATTACAAGTTTTTAAAGCAGAACCTGGAACAGAACAGCTTGAACTACTGTTTATTATTTTCAGCTGCACTCTCTTCCTTCCCAAGAGCAACGACCACTTTCTTCAAGACAGCTTCAGTTGGTTGGTGGG
The DNA here is from genome assembly GCF_963583255.1 of Pyrus communis. Taxonomy (NCBI): domain Eukaryota; kingdom Viridiplantae; phylum Streptophyta; class Magnoliopsida; order Rosales; family Rosaceae; genus Pyrus; species Pyrus communis. The sequence goes on from NC_084813.1 coordinate 3,679,955, forward strand.
AGTTCTCCACGGCCTTTGAAATAGGTTGCCATTTTTCACCATGCTTTGGTTCTGCAGCTATGCATCTTTTAAGTACATCTTTCTGGTTCTCCTCGGTCCCATGTTGAAGTTCAAATTTGTAGTATAAAGCCCAGAAATCCCCAATGTCTGGCGCTAGTGTCACTGCCCTGTTAAGCCAAGTCCTAGCTTTGTCAACCTTCCTGTCATGCCAAAATAACTTGGACACAGCAGCAATGACATGGGGATCATGATCGCATTTCTTGAGGGCATCCATACTCTTTGTCTTCCGTTGCGGACGGGGTACCATCTCAATAGATGCAGCCCACAAGATACCACTATTGGGACACTCCTGCAAAGCCTTTGCCATCAAGATATCAGCTTCCTTCTTATTTCCATGCCTTAATTCAGCTCGAACAGCAGCAAGCCACAATTCAGGGTTCTGAGGATTCTTCTTCCTTGCCATTGTTAGAATTGCACGAGCTTTACTCAGCCCACTCATCTTCTCTTCAAGATTAGCAAGAGAAAGCCACAGTGGAATAGAACTGGAGCAGTGCTTCTGACCTGAATCATAGGCCTCCTTGGCCTTTTCCAAATGACCAAGGCGTTCCTCTAGCTGTCCAAGCATCAACCATAATTTATAGAAGGAAGGGAAGCGCTTCAACCCATCATCAAGCAACTTCCTCTCCTCATTAATGTTCCCTAATTCTCTCTCAACAATTGCTGATTTCATCCACACTCTTTCAGTACCTCCCTTTTCTCGGGCTTTGGCAAGAAGCATTCTGGCTCTCTCTGGTTCATGGTTCTCAAATTCAAGTTTAAACGCAGCAAGCCAAATTTCTTCAGAATTAGGAATGGCAGCATAAGCTTCTTGAAGGATGGCACGAGCAGCAGGGACATCCCCAGCAAGCCACTTCTCCTTAGCTCCCATAAGCCACAAGACTTCAGCCTGTGGTCGGTATGTCACCGCTTTACGAAGTAAAGCATCAAGAGATTCCCTAGTACCATGGCTCTTTTCAAGCTGTGCGGCTTTGAGCCATATGCTCTTCTTGGTTAAAAAGACAGTAAGTGCGTGTGCATAAATAGCTCTGGCTGTTTCAATGGAACCCCTTTTCTTGCATTCCTCAGCATCAGCAACCCATGTCCTCTTCCTATCCTCTTCCTCCACACCAATCCCAATCGTGTTCCGAATGATTGCTTGGCAAGTTGCAACAGACCCTGCACGTTCAGCAGCTTCAGCCTCCTTCATCCATGCCTCTCTATCAATCGCCAACCCTTCTCTTTGCAAAGCCCTTATACCCCTTTCAATAATCTTCCCAACCATGGCTGTGTTCCCATTAGCTTCCTCCAACTTTGCTGCTGTGATCCAAATGGCAGGCTCTTTTGATAACTTCTCTCTTGCCCTATTAAGGACCTTCCTCGCATTCTCATAAGTTTCCAATCTTGCAAGTGCAAGCCATAACTCAATGTGCAAGGGACAACACTCCACAGCCCTATGAAGCAAAAGTCTCGCATCCTCCTCATTGGCAAGCTCCACCACCGCCTTCCATAACCTAACAGAATCGGGAATGTGTTCCAAACCTTTCCTCAATACCCTGCTCCTATTCAAATCATCACGTTCCAATTTCGCAGCCTGCATCCACAACTTCACCGAATTGGGAATTGACTTCACTCCCTTAGAAATCACGGCCTTAGCTTCATCAGGGCTTGAAAGCCTACACGCCTCTAACCACACATCCTCACTCTTAGGACATTCCTCACACCCTTTCTGAATCAATTGTCTAGCTGCCTGAATCTTCCCAGCCACCTCCTCCAGCCTGGCAGCCGCAATCCATCCAGGTGGGTGCTTCGGATTCGTCTGTGTAACACTCTTAAGCAACAACCTAGCCTTTTTAATATCTGAAATCTCGGCATCACTAGTAATCTTCATACTCTTAAGATCAGTAAGGTACCCTTTCGGGTCCACAACCGTCAATCCAGAAACAGAATCAGAAAGCCTATCCAATTTCAAAGACAAAACGGTACCTCTACCCTCACCTACAGCAGTCAAATCCGTAACCGGAGTTTGAGACCATGGAGTCTCCATACCACCAGCTCCCCTACTCTTGGGGTCCAATGCCGTAACATGCTCCTTTTCCTGTCTTGCCTTCTCTAAAAGTGTATCGGGCACCGGCACAAAGCTCTCGAATCTCTTCTTCTTGTTCCTCGACGAATAGTCTCCGATTTCAGGTATGCTCTCCCATTCCTGAGCAGACACAGTGTATAACTTCCTCTTCAGAGTCGCGAATTGCTCCGTGATCTTAGGGTTCGAAGCTCTGTACTTTTCAATCTCTTCTTTCAACCGAGCTTCTCTCCTGTCCTTCCTCCTCGAGTCCATTCTTTGCTCAATAGCTTCCCACACCGCATCAGCCTCCTTGTCCTCATCATCGTATTCCGCCGATGCAAACAATCCGACATCATTTCCTTCGAATTCATCAAACTTCTGATTCTCATCGTACCCCTTATCCTCCCCTTCATCCTCCTCCTCTTCCTCTGGCTTCCCGCGTCCGCGGCCAACCCCAGGTGGGGCAGCAGGAGCAGCAGCGCCGCCGATTGTCGTGGCCGACCTATCCGGCAGGTCGGGCGCAGCACGTGCGGGCCCGATATCGGACCTGGTGGTGAAGCCAGTGGCACCACGGCCGAGCCCGGCGACATAATTCGGGGGAGGCTTGGAGTTGAGGAACTCGAGTCGGGGTTTAGGGACGGCGGGAGGTTGAGTGCCGCCGAATAAGGGAATGTGAAGAGTTAGGGTTGAAAGGGGTCGGATTCCAAGGTCGGAGAGGAGGGCGGAGTCGGATTGGGTGAGTAACTGGAGGCTTTGGGAGATGAATAGGCGCTGCTGAGAAATGGGTATGTAAGAATTTTGCTCGATTTGGAGCTTTAGGGTTTGGAGGGTGGTGATCTTAGGGTTTAGATTTAGGGCTAGGGTTTTGTGATTTGGTGATGTGACGAACACCATGGCGAGATCGATGTGTGATCCTATCTGTGAGTGCAAGAGACGTTACGATTTGCGAGAAGCTGGAAAAATATGAATATGGGTCAAATTTGATGCCGAGTCCGTCAAATATGGGCGGGCAAGCGGGTTCAGGTCCGATGGGCCGAGATTTTAAGAAGGGTTGGTTTAGTTCAATAAATAATTTTATATTTCGGTAAATAATCATATTTATTTTTTTAACACCTGTCTTCTTTTCAACTGAGGTTAATAAAGTTAACAAAAAAAGAGAAAAAAAAAAAGAGAAAGAAAGGTTAATAAAGAATTTAAAGAGTAAAATTATTTATATTATGTTTTTATATCATATTTCTATACTACTTTAGGTGATATTTGATGTGGACGGCTATATCATTTGAAAATTTGCAAAACTCAAGGAAAGGAAGGAGAAAGACTTCTCGTATACCATAATCATCATTTAATTAATTAGTTTTTCTTAATTATTAGTTTATTAAATAATGAATTAAATTTAAAAATCTAATTAATTCAAATGATATGGCTGTTCACATCAAATGTCATCTCAGATAATATGAAAATATGGTACAAAATATGGTATGAATAACATTGCTGGAATTAAATATTAACATATGGCTGATCTAGAGATCAGATTGTTTCCCTCTTTTCGTTCGGATTTGGCGGCCTTGAAGGATTTTCTGACTTTTTGTTTTGCTAATTTGCTTACATGCTCTACCCTTGGTCTAGATTGGTTGACCGTTGACGTAGAAAAGATGTGTGCTTTTTGTTTAGGTTTTGATTCTAATCAAACGATTGTAATGCGAGTGCGTGAATCAAGAGAATAAAAATACCATGCGTAAATTAAAATTGTGTAATGTAAAGAAAAAATGAAATACAAGAGTGGGAAGGTAAATGCGTAAAAAAAAATCTAGATAGGATTACATTATGCTAGGATAAGAACCAAACATAATATAGAGAGACAATTTGCGTACTTGATCGGGGTCCTTTCTTTCCCAAAACTTGTATTTGTAGAGTTTTGATACGTTCTAACATGGTTGGCCATCAGTTGGCTCGTGATTACGCCAATCAATGAAAATCTCTCTCAAATGGTAATAGTAGATTATATGGTGGCAAATGATTTATCAATATTCTCGACTTTGTGTTTGGCTTTGTAAAATTTCAATTGCAATAAGTTTTAAATTAAATTTAACTTGTTGGATAAGAAAATGAAATATTTACCCAAAAAAGACGTATGCCACTAAGCCACTTAATAATTAGTGCAAACTACGAATATTACCTTGTCTTTTCATTTTATTGGGTATGAATGTTGTCTTGTCTGTTATGGTGGTGATTGTCTTCTAGATGTGTCACAAAGAAAGAAAATTTTTGGAAGATCCAACCTATGGAGAGACCACCATACGAAGGAATTGTCTTTGCACCTTCACTTTTGACTCATTCTCCATTTGATTCCTCTCCCACAAACTTTTCTCCTCCAATTAGTCCTTTGACAAACTTACCATTTTCTTTGGGGCGCAACTTTTTTCTTCTTCTTTTTTCAACACAACCTTGCATGCAAGCACATGACTATTCTCTCCCAAAATAAGGGAAATATTATACCAAAATATTAAATAATTTCAAACAAATTAACTACTGTATTAAACACTTGAGGTAAAGTATAAAATAAAGGTAGTGCTATATACACATTTTTCTTAATTTTCACTCAAATGAATTGAAAAAAGAACAATGACATAAATTAATAGGGTGCGAGGGATGCAAAAATAGACGTGTGGATAACATCGCTTTAAAACAAATGAGACTTGTACAAAACCTTAGAACAATGAGACGAGTACTTAATATATAATTTCGTCACCACGTGACGTTCTGATCTTGTAAATTATTGTCAGGTGATTGTAAATTTGTTTTATACAACTTGCTCTTACGAGAACCAACGACCATATTAGTAAGATCGCTCTTCTAGATTGGATTCATTGTTTGGATTAATTTCATTATATGTTTGGATACATGTTGTATATTTGAGAATGAATGAAACAACGAGAAATCCTTTTCCACATTGTATTACAATGAGAGCACAAAAATATATAATATTTTACAGACAATCTGCACAGCTGTCACCTGGAAAGCGCCATTGGAGCGGCTGAGCCTGATTAAGTGAGAGGTCGAGGTCCTGTGACGGTGAATCGGTCGCACATGTACAATTGCCGCAAGTGGGTTTTCTTTCTTGCATTGCAAAAAGAAAGGTCCCACCTTTGCCCGCGTCTCAAATTTTTATTTTTCTATTTATCTGCCCTTTTTTTATTATAAATTAATTAATTTATTTTTGTTTCAGATCTAAAACTTCAGCAAATCCCATGGTTCTCCTCCTCTAGCCTCCAAGTATTGGGCAGTCAAACAAAAACCAAACCAAAACCCCCCAAAAAACAACATTTGACTTCTGCTCTGTTCGTTCAGTTTTATGATCAGAAGCAGAGAGATTCAGAAAGATAATCGAGATGGGGTTGGTGGGTGTTCCAGAAATTGGAAATGGAGAAATGGGTATGTCTGGGATTCCATTGGGAACCAAGAACAAGTACAAGAGGATGGATTCTGAGCCCGAGGTCGAGCTCACAGAGGAATACGAGGATGGTGCTTCTCGACATCACCTTCAACAAATCAGGAGCAAAAAAACCAGGAAATATGTCCTCGCCTGCGCCATTTTTGCCTCTCTCAACTCTGTTCTTCTTGGCTATGGTAACTACATGCTTTACCTTTTATGTATGGATGTGTATCTATAGATGTATCTATAGAAATGTTTGTATTTTTGTATGTAATTATGTATTTGTGTATGTACATCTGTTCGTGCGTACGATATGTCTGCTCTGCGTGTTTGTTTTCTGTTTTCGAGCGATATTCTAATTACTTAATCTAAACTACGAGGAGGGGAATTCGAACTTGTGTGTAGAGGGGTGAGCTCTGTTTGTTATTGTTATAGGAAGTTGCTGCTGTCGGTAGACGTTATTAATTGGCATGTGTGTTTTGTTATGATCTGCTTTGTTTGGTTAACTGTTGTACTTAATTGCTTTAAGAATCTTCTGTTCCATTTTATGAATAGTTCCGAACATTGCTGGTAGAGCTATGTGATTTATTTGATTGTCTAAATTTAGATGTAAAAGAAAACGTGAACTTGGGAACGATTGGATCTTTTTCTGGGGTTTTATCTTTCTTTAGTGCTGCTCAACTGTAGTTTGTCCAAATTTTGTCCTGAAATTAATTTTTCGGGTCTAATAAGTTTCCATTCACCACAAGGCACCCGTCTTCCTAACTTCATCAATCTTGTCCCTCCGAAGCCTTGCTCTATCGAAACAGTTGCTAGAAGAGTCACCCACATAGTTTGATCCTGACGATTGGAGATCACTAAACCCTTACATGATTAAAACTTGTTAGAACAATTTTCACCTCTTATTCGCAATTTTCTGTACTTCTCCTCATTATTTATAAGGAAACATATGAATTACAATCTACAAATGGCAAACTTGTTCATGATATCTGTTTACTTCCATGAAAATTTGCTTTGGTACTTATTAAGCACAAAAATGAATAAACACTTTCCATTTATTGTTCTTGGAAATGAATTTCTGAGTGACTGTAGAAGAATAAAAGGGTATACTTATGCAAGAAGGATCTCTGGCTGTATAAACTGATACTGTTTGCGGCTAACTCCTCCTTGCAACACATTAGTAAACAAAAATGATGATGTTCGTACCAGTTCTCAAAGTATTCTAATTTTTAAATTGTTTGAATAAGATGATTCGGGAGAAATGTGTTTAATTGTTTTTTTGTTTGAATTGACAGATGTAGGTGTCATGAGTGGAGCTATCATATTCATTCAGGAAGATTTAAAGATTACCGAGGTACAAGAAGAAGTTCTTGTTGGGATTTTGAGCATTGTTTCACTTTTTGGTAGTTTAGCCGGTGGTAAAACATCAGATATCATTGGTAGGAAGTGGACCATGGCCTTGGCTGCTGTTGTCTTTCAAGCAGGTGCAGCTACAATGACTCTTGCTCCTTCATTTGAAATATTGATGATTGGAAGACTCTTTGCGGGCATTGGAATTGGCTTCGGTGTCATGATTGCCCCTGTTTATATCGCTGAGATATCACCCACCATTGACAGAGGCTCACTCACCTCATTCCCGGAAATATTTATAAATCTGGGAATTTTACTTGGCTACGTCTCAAACTATGCATTTTCTGGGCTTCCGGCACATATAAACTGGAGGATAATGCTTGCGGTAGGAATTACGCCTTCAATTTTCATTGGTTTTGCACTTTTCGTAATCCCCGAGTCTCCAAGGTGGTTGGTCCTTCAGAACCGTATTGATGAGGCAAGATCAGTGCTGATGAAAACAAATGAGAATGAAAGTGAGGTGGAGGACAGACTGAATGAAATACTAGCAGCCGCTGACAATTCTAGTGCGGGGAAGTATGAGGAGAAAAGTGTGACGAGTGAACTAATGAATCCATCTCCTTCGCTTCGTCGGATGCTTATCACAGGCTTTGGAATTCAATGTTTTCAACAGATAACAGGAATAGATGCGACTGTGTACTACAGCCCCGAAATCTTCCAAGAAGCAGGAATAAAAAATAAACAAAATATACTTGCTGCAACTGTTGCGGTGGGTGTCACAAAGACTGTTTTTATAATGGTCGCTATTCTTCTTATAGACAAGCTCGGAAGAAAGCCCTTGCTCTATGTCAGCACGATTGGAATGACGATTTGTTTATTCAGTTTAGGATTTACTCTCTCTGTTCTTGGGAAAGGACAGTTTGGCGTTGCAATGGCAATTTTATCTGTTTGCGGAAATGTAGCCTTCTTCTCCGTTGGAATTGGTCCTGTTTGCTGGGTTTTGACATCCGAAATCTTCCCTCTAAGGGTGCGTGCGCAAGCAGCAGCGCTCGGAGCAGTGGGTAATAGGGTGTGCAGTGGCCTAGTTGCCATGTCTTTTCTCTCAGTTTCCAATGCAATTTCATTTGGTGGAACATTCTTTATCTTTTCTGCAGTCGCTGCTCTTTCTGTCGTATTTGTCTACACCTGTGTTCCAGAAACCAAAGGAAAGTCATTGGAGCAGATTGAGTTGCTTTTTCAAACTGAACATGATCAGAAAGGAGGACAAGTGGAACTAGGAGATGTCGAGCACCTTGTGCAGAAAGGATGATTGATCGGGAAAGCTCATTCGATGAACAGATATATCTTCCACATCTTACCATCCTTGAACTGGTTTGAAAAAGGATACAGATTAATCATTCGTAATTCATCGCAGCGTTCACATAACTGATGGAACTACTGTGAGTCTGAATTTGCTGGATGCGGATTTCGAAAGAGAACCTTGCGCTTGTATAGATGGTTCTCTGCAACCGAATAAAATAGCTACCAGAGGGAGCACATTACATGTTTTGAGTTGAATTCTTTGTTAAGTTTACAGGTTTGACAATGGAATACTTGTAATATGGTTTACAACTATTAGATTTTTCGGAATCAAATTCGTTCATGGTAGTATTCTTGCTGTTCTTGTCTTTGTATGCAATTTCACATCAATGAAAAATATTAACATTTGAAAGGTAAACAGAAACATTGTTATATATATTTTTAGTACTTCTGAATTATGAACATCCTTTAGATGCTTGTAGGGGTGGGCATAAAAACTGAGAAACTGTGAAACCGAACCAAATCAGATGACAAAAACCATAAAAAACCAAGTTCACCAAAACCTCAAACTTGGACAAAAACCGAACTAAACCAGTTTAAAATGGTTTCAATTCCTGTTTCTAATTCTCAAGAACCGAAGAAACCGCACCGAACCATCTCTATTAATTTTTTTAAATCTAATTCTTTAGCCCTTGTTTTATATCAATACTAAGCCCAAACAAAAAATTTATATAAAAAATTTTCAAACCCAAAAGCCGAACGCTTGGTAATTACCTCAAATCATCCATTCAACCATAGCCGTCGTTTCACATTCCAATTTTCATCCCTCTCTCTCCTCTCTTATTTTCCTCATTTATCTATATGCATTATGAGCACTTTAATTTCATTTTAGGATGTACACTTTGATTCTGATCTGAGGCTTTTTATCTTTTTATTTATATTTATATGTAAACTTTCCATCTTCGGGTCACAATTCTAGTAGATCTAGTAGTAGGAACTCAAACTTCCTTGAATTTGTGGTTGAAATATGTGTTTGGTTAGAATTGTAAACCTGCATAAACTGAACTGTACAATTTTAGTAATAAATTTAAGCAAACCGAAACCTCTGATATTTTTCGATTCCAATTTGAGAATGAAACCGGACCGTGCTCACCTCTAATGTTTGTTGGGGCTCGAATTTATACCACCCAGCGGCTTCTACTTTACGACTAGTGCCTCCCATTGTACCACCCACTGCCGTCGCCATTGCTACCTCTTGCTCGTTTTGAGTTTCCATGTGACCCAGTGGTGCAATCCAATGTGCCCAATTGTTTCTGGTTCTCTCAAATTTTTACTTTTTAATTTATAAAGAAATAAAGTTTTGTTCTTCCCTCATGACAATTGCCAAATTTTTATTTCCGGAATAAATGAAGAAAACTTTTCCCATGCCCACTTCGTGCAGTCATCATTTTATGTGACTGTTACTTCAAATTTTTATCTGGGAGAAGGGAGAGAAGAAGAGATAAGGGAGGTTGCAAGTTAAAAAAAATAAGAGAACTTTAACGAAAAACTTCCGGTACTGTTCATTTTAACGAAAAATCATATTTTTACACTAAAATGTCAATCTTGATACTATTCATTTTACCTTTTATTTTGTCTTTATAGTTAAAACTCAAAGTTTTCAAATCTTTTTCATTAGTTTTCCTAAAAAATAAAGATAAAATCTGGCCTCCGATCTACATCAACGGCCAAGATGCATTGGCCGACAGATCCTCACAAAAATCTGGCCGCCGATCTACATCAACGGCCAAGATGCATTGGCCGACAGATCCTCACAAAAAGGTCCGGGTAAGTGTCGCTCAACGTGAAGACAAGAAGCAGTTGACCAACAAATGCTCATCATCCAACTACTTAATATTCCCTCAGCTCCAAGTCTCTCTCTCTATCTTGATTAATTTTCTCCTCTCACTCAAGAGTCCATACTCTCTCTCTCTCTCCATCTGTCTCAGCAATGGAAAATATCGAGCACAAACACGTGGAAGTAAGAGGACTCAAGCTTCACGTAGCTGAAATCGGAAGCGGTACGTATCATCCTTCCAATAGTTGTCATTTGATCTTAACATAACACCAGACGTTTTTGCAAACTTAGGACATAAGTATAATCGTTCTTTACATTTGGTTTTATAATACCTAGGGTTTAAAGATCCGTCGAGGATCTTCTTTGTAATTTTCTTTCTGTTGTCAACAAGGAAAAGAAAAATGATATGCTGATGAATTTGCGCAGGTCCAAAGGCTGTGGTTTTCCTTCATGGATTTCCGGAAATATGGTACACGTGGAGGCATCAACTGGTTGCTTTGGCAGACAAAGGCTACCGGGCAATAGCCATTGATTTCAGGGGCTATGGACTTTCCGAGCAGCCGGCTGACCCTGAAAAGGACACCTTCATTGATCTTGTCCACGATGTCGTTGCCCTTTTGGATTCTTTGGCCATTAACAAGGTAATATTAATTTAGGAGGATTTTAAAAGACTTAGATTTTTAAGGATTTCTATATGGATTTTGATGGATTTCCGTGGACTTGGTTTATGATTTTGATGGATTTTTGTAGGGACATTTCTTTGTATTTCTCTTTAAGATTTCTCAATGTAGTGAATGTTCCTGTTGATCTAACTAAAGTACACACACCAGTCTCCCGTAATCGAAATCCAACTCCGTAATTTCATTTTGATTTAATGCAGATCTGTTCTCATTTCTCTGCCCTACATGTAATTGGAATAAAAATTTGAGGCTATCGGGCAATATTTAGGGGTAATTGTGTGAGTCCATCTACAATACGTATGTCTAAGAACTCACACTCACTACATTTTCGTCAAGAACTTGAAGTTAATTATATGCACACAGCCTAACAGAATGTTATTGGTACTAGGCTTTTCTTATTGGGAAAGATTTTGGAGCACTGCCTGCATACTTAGTAGCTGCTCTCCACCCGGAGCGTGTATCTGGTGTCGTTACACTAGGTATTCCTTTTACGTTACCAGGTCCTTCTGCTGTCCAAAATCATCTCCTTCCTGAAGGCTTCTACATATCAAGGTGGCAGGTATGTATATGCATTCAATTTTCCATCAACACCTTCAGTTTTCGGCTAATAATCTCCACACTGGCATGTTCCAATCATTCATAAGCTTAATTATTCGTCTATGACACTAATTAGGTTCTTATTACCTAATTCCAGGAACCAGGGAGGGCAGAAGCAGATTTTGGTCGCTTTGATGTGAAGACGGTGATTAGGAACATCTACATTCTCTTCTCTAGAAGTGAGATCCCAACAGCTGCTCCTGATCAAGAAATCATGGACTTGTTTGACCCTGCAACTCCTCTGCCGCCAGGGCTTTCGGAAGAAGATCTTGATGTCTACGCATCTTTGTATGAAAAATCTGGATTCCGTTATCCATTGCGAGTTCCATACAGGTAGGTACCAAAACATAATTCTGTTCTCACAAGAAATGCTGTCCTTTCTCTAGTCTAGCAGTTAACTAAGATGTGAGTGTGTGTTGGGAAGTACTTCTGGTCTAAATGCGATGCTTATTTATTGAATGACGTAGCAGTATTTGATTGATCCAGTGTCGCTCCACTTAAACCTTATTTATCAGTAACAAGATGCATGTTGACACGTCATTTGGTGAATAAATTTGAAGACTCCCGAAATATCATTTCATTATTAGAGTGCCTTTGTTGCTGCAGAACCTTGGCCGTGGATTGCGGTATAACTGATCCCAAAGTCTCGGCTCCATCGCTGCTGATCGTGGGCGAGAAGGATTACGTCTTAAAATTTCCCGGGATGGAGGACTACATTCGCACCGGGGCGGTGAAGCACTTTGTGCCGGATCTGGACATTACATTCATCGAAGACGGGAGCCATTTTGTGCACGAACAACTTGCAGAGAAAGTTAATCAGCTGATCCTCACATTCCTTGACAAGCATGCTATCTGATGAGTATCTGCTCAATCAGCTTAATGCGCCTGAGGAGTGAGGCATGATATATAAGAAGTAATTAGATTTTAAAAAAATGTGCTTCGCAAATGTCACCCTACTTATTTATTTTTGTTAATTATCAAATATTCTGGAGAAGATATTCGAATTTGGGACCTACAATATAGTGATAACTGCTTTAAACTCGAGCTATAAAACCCCACATTTATGACGTACTTCTTAAGTAATAGATGATCGATAAATATTAGAAGTTGGAGAAATATTTCGAATACAGTCAATCTTACATCATTAGTAGTTTGCATCAGTTTTTAAACATAATAACAAATAATGTGACAACTACATTAAATTTATGTAAATTAAAAAAATAAAGATTCGAACTTTAGTGCAAAGAATGTAACACACCTCTCTACTCAAGCCGGCTAAACATAAATATGCGTAATACTGATGTAGATGTCAGTATCTTTAGACAAAGAAATTTGTCCAAAGCATCCACTTACCGTCCAAAGCAAAATGCTTTAGTTTTTTTTTTGGGTAAATCACATTTATGAAAAGAATGGGAAGGAAAAAACGAAGGACAAAACAAACCAAAAACAATGACGCTGCACAAGAAATTTCCATGTAAGACAATAACGTTTTGGTTGACAAAATTGTTAATATTCCCCTATTCCAGGAAACAAATAAAATAAAAGCAAATTATTCAAACACTAACCAGCTAGTCAGTTAAGGAAATGGATTATCTCCGGATCCCTTCCTCTTAATTCATTAAGTTCAGAGATCTGAACTATTGAAATTTGATCAAACGGCTAAAGTTATTATAACTTTTAAAATAAATCTTTATTTATAATCGTTTGATCAAATTTCAATAGTCTGGATCTCCGAACTTAATGGATTAGAAGAAAAGGATCGGGAAAGGATCCCTTTGCTGTCAGCTAATACCACAATGTAACTTTGGACCCACCCCACAACATCATCTCATGAACCCGGATCCTCACCGGATCCTCTTTGTGAGGATCCGGGAAACTGTTGTGAAGTTAAAAAGAAACATGAAAGACTGAGAGATGACAATAAATTAACGCTTTCTCCTCTCAGTGCTGCTGACTAATCTTCGGGAATCTCTCTCTGGCGCTCATGGAACAGATCCAGCACAGACATGTGCAAGTTAGAGGACTAAAGCTTCATGTAGCTGAAATTGGAAGAGGCAAGCTCCACAATTCTAATACCACCTCAACATCCCACCCACTTTCTTTGTCAATTTGCATCACTGATTCACTGCTTTCATGCTGTTTCTGCAGGTCCAAAAGTGGTGCTGTTCTTGCATGGATTTCCAGAGATATGGTACACATGGAGGCATCAAATGGTTGCTGTCGCAGACAAAGGTTACCGGGCGATAGCCGTTGACTTCAGAGGCTTTGGGCTTTCCGAGCAGCCAGCTGAACCCGAAAAGGCAACCTTGAAAGATCTTGTTGACGATGTCGTTGACCTTCTTGATTCTTTGAGCATTAACAAGGTAAAATATTAATTACAAGAATTTAAACTTCATTAAATTCAAAAATAAAAAGCTAATGTTTAACTATTGAAACCAGGTTGTTCTTGTTGGGAAGGATGTTGGAGCTCTGCCTACATACCTAATACCTGCTCTCCACCCAGAGCGTGTATCCGGCATGATAACAGTAGGTGTGCCTTTCCTCAACCCGGCTAACTCTCCTGTCCGATTTGATCTCTTACCCGCAGGCTTCTACGTATTAAGATGGAAGGTACATTCATTTTTTCCATGAAAATTTTTCATCTGTCATGAATAAGAACAATACAAGGTTGATCACTTACTAATTTCCATGCAAGATATTGCTATTCTTACCTAATTCCAGGAGCCGGGGCGGGCAGAAGCAGATTTTGGCCGCTTTGATATCAAGATCGTGATACGAAACATCTACATTCTCTTCTCCGGGAGTGAGCTCCAAGTAGCCGCTCCTGATCAAGAAATCATGGACTTGGTTGACCCTGCCACTCCTCTACCACCATGGTTTTCGGAGGAAGATCTTGCAGTCTATGCATCTCTATACGAGAACTCTGGATTCCGTTATCCCATCCAAGTTACATACCAGTAAGTAACAAGAACAAGAACTCTTACTTTAATTTCCGTTTTCACCGGACATAAGTTCCTTAATTTCTCCAAAAGTTTTAAGCCTTCGATTTCCTAGTATGTTTCTGCTCCTGTCCTTTTTTTTGTCTTTTTTTTTTCCAACGAGAATAGGAGATGAGGAAAATAGATTGGTCCTAACATAACACATCCATGAACAGTATAGTTTCATCTGAGTTTCCTTCCACAGATCCAGAACTAAGGTCGTGGATTACGGATTAAGCAGCGATCCAAAAGTGCCTGCTCCATCACTGCTTATCATGGGTGAGAAGGACTACTTCCTGAAATTTCCGGGAGTGGAGGACTACTTACGGACTGGAGCAGTGAAGCATTTTGTACCTGATTTGGACATTGCATATATTGCAGAAGGGAGCCACTTTGTGCACGAACAATTTCCTGATCAAGTTAATCAACTCATCATCAGTTTCCTCGAAAAACGTGGTATCTAATGCAGATGCTCAATGTGCCTAAGAACAATATTTAACTAGGAGAGGAAATATCGAAGCATTACCTAAAAGGCGACGCCTTGCATTACATATTTGGGAATAAAGAAAATGTAGCTCCTGTTCCTCTGTACTGCTATCTCTACTTGATTGATTTGCCTATTTGTTCTGGAAGTATGCTCCCTTAATTTTCCAGAGAAACTTGCTATTTGTTTTCTTCTAATTTAGGTTAATGAGATTTATTAAAGGAAATGGTGGCCCAACAAAACCAGCCGGCACATCCAAGTCACAAATGACGGCAATAAATCCCAACAGGAAAACACACCGGCAAACTCTCAATTTTTCATATCAAATTGATAATATGGATGTATAACTCATGTGACTCATTGACATTTAGTGAAAGAGATTGATACAACCTCCAATTGATCAAGCTAACAAATTTTATTGCTACTGTAAGATTTAAATACAGCTTATAGAGAGGTAACTGAACTAAATGGAACCGTATATCTTCGGGTTCCTGGTCAGAAAGGTTTGCATATATACACATTTACTCAGTAGTAAATTACAATGAGTGATGGTAGTTTCTACACATGAGGCTTCCCCTTGTAAAAAGACCTTTTAGTGTTCGTAATCAGGAAATTCGCCTAAGAAGGTTCAACCATGTCAAAAAAACGATAAGCCATAAGTCCAACTCCTTCAAACAAGGAGTAGGGGCCATCACCTCTATGCTTATCACCCTGTGATATAAGCTTGTGAGCTCTATCGAGTAAGAAACAAGCAAAATCTTTCGCTCTGTATAAGAACATTTCCTGTTAGTTGATAGAGCGAGAGGATCATGTATGCGTTTCCACTAATGCCATGGCAAATCCCCACTCCTTAGCAGTCAACGTTTCCAGACAACCTCTGCAGCATGCGGCTTCCAGAAATTCTTTATCTCCAAAAACCTGGGATTTACCATATCTTTAATCTTAGACTAACTCACAGAGAAGAGGCAATACAAGTTAGCGTGAATAATTTGAAGAAACAGACAAACAAAGGTTTGATTCAATGGGAGAAGAAGAGACAAAAATTGGAAAAGAATATCACTTGATTCCTCGATCCTCAAAAAAACATCATGAGGTTTATAATGCAAGTTCAAGGGAAGAGTGACACAAATTCTATATTTCCACCACACAATGAGTGCCTTGAGGAGAAGTTTCTCTGGGAAGCAGCGGTTGTAGCTCATTAACGTTAATGAAATGTAATCATGATCATATAATTCATAAGTGGTGTACGATAAATGTCTACTTAGAAGCTCAAATGCAAAAAGCCAACGAGTTCAACTGTGTACTGAAGAACCATTTTGAACAAAGACAACCACATGAAGTTTATTAGCAAACAATTGAAAAGCAGCACATGAAACTCTATGCATGAAAAGCACAATCAAATTGATACCTTAGCAGTTTTGGCAAGGGTGAGGGCAATTCCGGGTCCCATGACACCAGTGCACAAGAACATCTCGATGTCTATATGACGCCAGTGTGCGTTGGCCTGCCTCGTTTTGTGTGTCGCATTTTTCATGTGACTAGCCGGTTTCATTATGCGTGCGACGATTCGTTTTGTGTGCTAGAAGTCCGTCTCATTATGCATGTGACGGCCCGCCTCATTTGCAGGCCTCGTTTTGCTTATGCAGCCGTCTCGTTTTGCGTGGCAAAAGCCCAACTTATTTTTTGTGAGCAAAGCCCACCTCATCTTACATTCGCCTCATTCTACGTGTGCAGAGTCCGCCTCATTTTGCATGTAGAGTCCGTCTTGTTTTGCATGCTCAGAAATTGTATCGTTTTGCGCCCACCAAGCAAGAATTTAGGGTTTAGGGTGAATAATATGTGAAGGCTTACAAGTGCACTATATGGTGAATGGTGGTTTCACTTATAATTTCCCGAAACGGTGAATAGTATCCTTTTGGCAGGCTTATTCGTGCCTTGCCTTTCTCATGCCTTTTCCACGCTTTGGCATGACATGTTTATTTGTGCCTTGCCTTTGTCATGTCGTGCTTGTTTGGATCTAACCTTCACAAAAATGCACAACCGCCTATAAAGGCGCAACGAAGGGAAGGGACGAACGAGTGTCTGATTCCATGCATGACCAAAGCATAACATTCCTTGCAAACGCACAATATTTTTAATCCACAAACAAGCATGCGACACCATGATATGCCTGTGTTTAGCGGAAAAAGCAGAAAAATAAATAAATAAAATGTAGTGTAATTCTCACTTTAGTGATGATGTGGTTCATTGACTAAGTAATGAATGTGCATCCACGTGGCATTATGGCTCCATGTGGACAATTAAAAGTTAAATTTTTTATTTTTTTTTTAACAAAATAAGAAAACAAAATATGTTAAAAAAAGGGTATTAATGATGTGGCAGTAAACGGACCCAAACATCATTTTGTAAAGAATATTAATATGTAAGAAAATAGGAAGAAAAAAAAAAACTAAAAGAGAAAAAATCTCCTCCCTCTTGCTTTCTCGTCTTCCACTCCCCTTCTCGTCTTCTGCTCCAGTCCTCCCTCACTAACCATGAGAACACAACTCCAAGCTTCTAGATTTCAAGAGCCCATCACATATCTGCTTCGGTGGCTACTCTACCTCCTTCTTTTGGCACGCCACCGCAAACCTCCCCTATAGTCGCGGAAATATTCGACGCCATTGACAAGGTGAAGGTCTGCATGTTTGACGCCCCTCAAGAATGTTCTTATTGCCCTTGCCCTTCAAAAACAGGTGGACTCACTCTTATGTGAAGGTAGTTACGCTCCTAACATGTGGTATGAGATTAAGTTTTACATTGATGCTTATGATGGTTAACCGTGATTTTGCTCAAGTTTCTTCACTCAATTATGAATGAGTTTGTTCTTTTGATTTTTGGTAACATTATTAGGGAGTTTCATTAATTTTTTTTTAATAAACTATTTCTAAATCTAGGTGATTAGGGCAATTCCAAAAATTGTTTTCACTGTTGAATTATTTGCTAAAAATATCTATTTTCTACATTTGGTTTGTGTTTCTCACATATACATTCAGTAAGCAGTTTGACCATACTCGATAAAAAGATAATAACTAAACCCACAAAAGATTAAGAAAATTAAGAATTAAACATTAACTATTCACTCAATTTATTTATTATAAGGAATGGTGATGATAACTTCAACCAATCCAGAGTACATTAGAGCACATTTAAAGACAATGATTAAAATATGAAATGATTTCCATCTCCATAAAATTGTTAGTTTTCGACAATTGATGAAATGAGATCAATTGCCTGAAATGCTCCCAATCTTTTTCCCACACAATGCCCTCATAATCATTAATTGGCAGTAGTGGGATCAACCATCGACTTATTCTTGATGGAAATGACAAGCTAGTAGTTGATGTCCGGCACCACCTGAGTGTCACCCCAAACAACATGGCCAGGATGGGTAGCATAGTACCCCCTATTTCAATTTATTCATTTATTACTTTTTTGTTTTTTCCTTTGAATTTTTTTGCATATGTTACTTTATTTTAGTAACCACTATTAAATTTAAATATATTTAAATTTAGGTTTTAAATCGTTGATTTTATGTGTTTAAATATGAATTATACTTTTGCACGAAACAATATATTTTGAAGAACATAACTATGATAGTTTATTGTTATGGTAAGAGAAATAAAAACAAAATTACCAAAAAAAAAAAAAAACCAAAAAAAAACCAAAAAAGAAAAAAAAATTGAAAAGGAGGGATGAGTATGATACTAGCGATTTCTACGATGTACCGTCGCTATTATACTAGCAATTGTATTTCAAAATAGTCGGTACTCTGGTAGCAATTTTTCCTAAAAAGTCGCTACCTTACTTGCGATAGTCTTTAGAGACAATCGGTAAAGAAGTACCAATCGTATTCCTTTTTTTTTTTTTTTTCCCTCTCTGTTTTTTCTTTTTCCATTGATTTTTTTTCCTACGTTACTTTATTTAGAACATGAAGATGAAAAAAATAAAATTTTAACAAAAATAAAATTGATAGTTTAGGCGCAGGGAGACGCAGTTGCAACTCAAGCCCAACGAGCTCAAGCGCTAGCCCCAGCCCAAACTCATGGCCTTGGGAAGGCCTAAGGCGCATCAGAAGCATTGAAGGCCCATGGAAAGGCCCAAGGTGAAACAGAAGCATTGATGGTCATTAGATGAGATTAATTTCGAGATATATGTTGTAAATAAATAATCAAACTTAATTAACTGCAACCAATAAGACGGTGAATGTTACCACCATTTTAGGATGGTGAGCTAAAATGCACTCCTCAAAAGAGAAGAAAGAATTTCTCTGTCAGGGGAGCGGATGCTACGATAATAGTATGTTATAACTAAACATATGGAGACGCTAAGTTGGCAATGTCCTAAGCCAATAATTAATGAGATTGTTGAGAATGAGTCCCACACTGATGAGAAAAGAGACATTGCATGGGCTATAAGTAAGTTGGGCTACTCCTCATATTGCCAATTAATTTATTGGAGGAACCCCATATTCTCAACACGCCCCCCTCAGGTGTGGTGGATTTTATTTTAAGTCGAATACGTGGACAATACAACAGGATGACGTGGAACGCATGTGGCAGTTTGGCTTCACAATGCGCTGATACTATGAAGAAAGTTGGGGTTCCACCATAAAACGAATTGGCAATATGGGGACTAGCTCAACTTGTTGGAAATTATATATTATACTATAAAATATTGTAATATATAATTTTAATAATTGAATGAAAAATAGTGTTAACCATATTTCTTAGAAAGGTTATGTTATTTAGGTGCATTCCCTTATCAAATGATGTATACTTATAGATGAAAAGTTACATATCTTTAATAAGAAGTACTTGGGTGCTATATAAACTCATGAAACCGTCATCATTAAGATAAGAGAATTAGAGAATTTGTACTCTTGAGAAATAGGGTTTCCCCACTTTGTTTCTCTCATTCTCCGTTTGTCAAATTCCGAGTCATGTCTTGAGAGTACGGAATATATAAAGTTCGCTAGAGTCTGAAGATTGAAGTGCTTCAACGTCGGATTATAGATTGTTGAATTCTGGAAGACGGACGCCTACCGAACAACAAACACAAGAGTAGGGGCAAAATTCTGTCTTTAGGACATTGTATTTATGCAAGCATCAATCTCCAAGTTTGTCAGTTTTTCTAACTTTCTCCCTAGTTTTTTTATATTAATTTCATACATAATTGATGTTGTGAATTTCTTTAGGATTATTATTATTGGAATTCTTGTGTTTTTTTCGTATTTTCTAATATTGTTCCAACACAACTTACTTTAAGCCTATGCAAGGTCTCTCATCTCATTAATGTGAGATTCATTCTCAACAGACAAGTCATGTAGTTTGAAATATACGATGACAGGAGTAGATTCAGTCGGAAGATTTTTTTATTTGTAAAAAGCATCTTATTAGCTAAGGTTTGAAAGAAATTTGGAATTCTGGAAAAGATTTTTATCTCAACAGCAGCATTGATGGTCGTTAGATGAGATTAATTTCGAGATATATGTAGTAAATTAATTTCGAGATATATGTAGTAAATAAATAATCAAACTTAATTAACTGCAACCAATAAGACAGTGAATGTTACCACTAGTTTAGGATGGTGAGCTAAAATGCACCCCTCAAAAGAGAAGAAAACATTTCTCTGTCACGGGAGTGGATGCTACGATAATAGTGTATTATAACTAAATATCTGGAGACGCTAAGTTGACAGTATCTTAAGCCAATAATTAAGGAGATTGTTGAGAATGAATCTCACACAGATGGGAAAAGAGACATTGCATGTGCTATAAGTAAGTTGGGCTACTCCTCATATTGCCAATTAATTTATTGGAGGAACCCCATATTCTCAACAAGCCCCCTCAGGTGTGACGGATTTTATTTAAGCCGAACACGTAGACAACACAACGGGATGACATGGAGCGTGTGTGTCAGTTTGGCTTCACACTGCTCTCATAGTATAAAGAAAGTTGGGGTTTCACCATAAAACCAATTGACAATATGGAGACTAGCCCAACTTACTTTAAGCCCATGCAAGATCTTTCATCTCATCAATGTAGGATTCATTCTCAACAGACATGTCATGTAGTTTAAAATATACGATGATAGCAGGAGATTCAGCCGGAAGATTTTTTCTTTTTATTTATTTTTATTTTTATAATATAAAAAGCATCTTATTAGCTAAGGTTTGAAAGAAATTTGGAATTCTGGAAAAGATTTTCATCTCAACAGCAGCTAGCGCAAACATTGTGAAAACAGAGGAGCAGTTATGTGAGCTGCTTCATCAAGTTTACAAATGCTGTACAATTTGTAATAGAGACGTGTAAGTACCAAATATCACGACCACAACTCCGATTAAAATTATACACCAAACAATCACCATCTCGCATCCGACCTTTCGATAAGTACCTGAAATCTTTAGGTAGCAAACGCATGGTATTATAAGCGAAGCCGTGACGCTAAAAAATGCTCCAACCAGTGACATGAGATACCCGAAAAAGGGCAAAGCCAAAGTTACTGTTACACTGCTGATTACCAAGGCAGTACTCAGTAATAGGCTTAAAGGTATGTTATTGTTGTAGTGACTAGGAAACCGATTTTTCGCTGCATTTAGAATTGGTGCAACCATCAGTGCATATTTGGACAGTGGATTGACAAGGATGGTGCATATTGCAAGTTTTGAGCTAAGTTTTTGACAAGGATGGTGCATATTGCAAGTTTTCTCACATATTCATTTAGTACGCAGTTTGGCCATACTCAATAAAAAGATGATAACTAAACCCACAAAAGATTTAGAAAATTAAGAATTAAACATCAACTATTCACTCAATTTCTTTATTATAAGGAATGGTGATGATAACTTCAAGCAATCCAGAGTACATTAGAGCATATTTAAAGACAATGATTAAAATATGAAATGATTTCCATCTCCATAAAATTGTTAGTTTTTGACAATTGATGAAATGAGATCAACTACCTGAAATGCTCCCAATCTTTCTCTCACACAATGCCCTCATAATCATTAACGGCTTTGGCAGCAATGGGATCAACCATCGACTTGTTCTTGACGGAAATGACAAGCTAGTAGTTGATGCCCGGCACCACCTGAGTGTCACCCCGAACAACAGGGCTAGGATGGGTAGCGTAGTACCGATCTTTCCCTATTTCAGTTTATTTATTTATTTTCTGCTTTTTTTTTTTTGAATTTTTTTTTTTCATATGTTACTTTATTTTAGTAACCACTATTTAATTTAGGTTTGAAATCGTTGATTTTAAGTGTTTAAATATGAATTATTCTTTTGCATGAAACAATATATTTTGAAGAACAGAAGTATGGTAGTTTGTTGTTATGGTAAGAGAAATAAAAACAAAATCACCAAAAAAAAAAAACCCAAAAAACCAAAAAAGAAAAAAAATTTGAAAAGGAGGGATGAGTACGATGCTAGCGATTGGTATAAGGTTATGTCGCCACTCTACTAGCAATTTATTCACCATATCGTATGAAGTACCAATTGTATCCTTTTTTTTTTCCTCTGTTTTTTCTTTTTCCATTGATTTTTTTTCCTACATCACTTTATTTAGAACATGAAGATGAAAAAATAAAATTTTAACAAAAAAAAAATTGATAGTTTAGGCGCAGGAAGACGCAGTTGCAACTCAAGCCTAGCGAGCTCAGACACTAGCCCCAGCCCAAACTCATGGCCTTGGGAAGGCCTAAGGCGCATTAGAAGCATTGAAGGCCCATGGGAAGGCCCAAGGTGAAACAAAAGTATTGATGGTCGTTAGATAATATTAATTTCAGGATATATCTCATAAATAAATAAATAATCAAACTTAATTAACTGCAACCAATAAGACGGTGAATGTTACCTCTATTTTAGGATGGTGAGCTAAAATGCACTCCTCAAAAGAAAAGAAAGAATTTCTCTATCACGGGAGTAGATGCTACGATAATAGTGTATTATAACTAAACATCTGGAGACGCTAAGTTGGCAATGTCCTAAGCCAAT
The DNA here is from genome assembly GCF_963583255.1 of Pyrus communis. Lineage (NCBI taxonomy): Eukaryota > Viridiplantae > Streptophyta > Magnoliopsida > Rosales > Rosaceae > Pyrus > Pyrus communis. Next base: position 3,702,749 of record NC_084813.1, read on the forward strand.
AATTAATGAGATTGTTGAGAATGAATCTCACACTGATGAGAAAAGAGACATTGCATGGGCTATAAGTAAGTTGGGTTACTTCTCATAGTGCCAATTAGTTTATTGGAGGAATCCCATATTCTCAATACTCCCCCTTAGGTGTGGCGGATTTTATTTTAAGCTGAACATATGGACAACACAACGGGATGACGTGGAGCGCATGGGGCAGTTTAACTTCACATTGCTCTGATACTATGAAGAAAGTTGGGGTTCCACCATAAAACCAATTTGCAATATGGAGACTAGCCCAACTTAATTTAAGCCCTTGCAAGGTCTCTCATCACATCAATGTGCGATTCATTCTCAATAGCCAAGTCATGTAGTTTGAAATATACGATGACAGCAGTAGATTCAGCCGGAAGATTTTATTTTTATTTTTTATACAAAGCATCTTATTAGCTAAGGTTTGAAAGAAACTTGGAATTCTGGAAAAGATTTTCATCTTAACAGCAGCTAGCGCAAACATTGTGAAAACAGAGGAGCAATTATGTGAGCAGCTTCATCAAGTTTACAAATGCTGTACAATTTGTAATAGGGACGTGTAAGTACCAAATATCACGACCACAACTCCGACTAAAATTATAAACCAAACAATCACCATCTCGCATCCGACCTTTCGATAAATACCTGAAATCTTTAGGTAGCAAACGCATGGTATTATAAGCGAAGCCGTGACGCTAAAAAATGCTCCAACCAGTGACATGAGATACCCGAAAAAGGGCAAAGCCAAAGCTACTGTCACACTGCTGATTACCAAGGCAGTACTCAGTAATAGGCTTAAAGGTATGTTATTGTTGTAGTGACTAGGAAACCGCTTTTTCACTGCATTTAGAATTGGTGTAACCATCAGTGCGTATTTGGACAGTGGATTGACAAGGATGGTGCATATTGCAAGTGTTGAGCTAAGTTTTTCAGTTGGAAGGTTTAGAGTTATCTGGGACTCAACCCTTGACCCGAACATTAAGTACCCTAAAACTGCCATTGATGCGTAACTCGCAGTGCATACGATAAAGCTCAGGAGGAGGACCTGCATCAGTTAACGAAACATCAGATATTCAAAACTGAGCAATTAAACAGTACTTATATAGATGTGGGACTCAACGCTCACCAGCACTACTAACCAAGATATCGCATTTAGATTATAACCAAAGTAGCTATAGAGTAACATGTTTTTAACTACTTACATTTGAAAACTGACGTTTGTTTGTCATTGATGTGTAAAGGGTAGGAAACACGGGATGCGCGCAATAACAAAGAACATACAAGCTAACAGCTGTAGGGATTCCATTCCAATTAAGTGGTACAGATCCCTCGTGGTGAAATCCAATTCCATCAAAAGCGCCAGCCCAAAAAATCGAGCCGAGTATGATAGCAGAGGCAAAAACCCCAGTTGCCGATACATAAGAAAGAAGACTCAGGTTATCTAACCACACAGTCGGCATCACAACAAGTCCAGCGATCATAACGAAGCATTGTTTCCCACTCACTGTGAACCCTGAAGCAGCCAACTGCAAATCCATGTTTGGAAATAAGTTGTGCAAGTTATCACCCTCTATGATTAGGAAAGCTGTTGCAACTAAGTAGAGTTCTATGTTCATGAAAATCGACAACACGATTCTTCCTGTTTTCCCAAATGCCTGTTCCCCTATGTCGGGATAAGTTTTTATACTCGTATCCACTTCCATGCATCTTTGGATTAACAACCCTGAGTAAAATGCAGCAGCAGCAGTAACAAAAAGAAGTATCAAGCTTAGCCATCCTCCTGATGCTAGCGCATAAGGAACTGACAGTATCCCAATTCCTGAAACCACATTAAAAACAGTGTATATAATTTGGGTATTATAACTCCACAGGATCGCTTGAGCTAGTACTAACAAAAGTACTTACAGTCGCAATAGAATGTATACATGAAAGGTCTGTAAAGCAAAAAAATAAAGGTTCTTAATTAGGTCAGATATCAATATATTCCCCCTCCTAATTTCCTGCGAGTGTTTGCAAATTATAACACATTAAGTAGCAGCTTGATGATCATTTTATTTTTAGTTTACAAGGAAATGAAAACTAAAAACTGAAAGCCATTTTTTTCGAGTTTCAAAATTTGGTTTCAGTTTTTTGTTTAGTTTTCATTTTTTAGAAAACTAAAAACTAAAAATTAATATCAGAAGGTTTTAGTTTTCGAATAAAAATAGAAATTGAAAACTGAAAACAAAATGGTTATCAAACAAGCCTATGAATTTAGAGTGCAGGACACATACTTGGAGTACAATCGAATAGCCCTTTTGAGTAAGAAATTGTAGGTATAAAAAATGTCTAAAGGAGGAATTGAGATAATTGAAAAAATTTACAAGCTGTCACATATATAACGTAGTTGGATTTTCATGCATACACAAAAACAATTAAAATGACAAGAAGAAATGCTAGAATGTATACGGCCAACAGAGAACATGCATGCATGAAAATTAAGGAAACAGAATGTACATAAATATACCTGAGAGGGCATTGAGACCATTGTTGTGCGGAAGCGTCAACCAAGTGTGAGTGAAAAATAAACCACAATAACTGACAAAAGATAAATGGAACAATACCAACAAGAACACCAAGATTTATACTGGTTCGGCAATGCCTACATCCAGTTTGGAGACGACGGAGTATTCCACTATAATCAATGAGAACATACAATAGTGTTTATCACTCAATTTCCCAAAGACCCGAATAACCCAAGCTCACACACTTACAATAGGAAGAGAAAACCAAAAATACAAAGCAAGACAATTTGAGAAAATTCTTCTCTATGCCAAATGGCTTCTTGCTATTTTTCTTTCTTCCTTGTTTCCTTGATGTTGTTTGAGTTATGCCTACACCTCCTTTTATAGGCCAAAGGCCTCTCATCAAGTCAAAAGAATTAGGCATAAATGCATCCATTCTTTGACCACAAATTAGGCATAAGAGCATCCATTTTATTTCCCACATGTAGCATGCCAACCATCAATTTTGACCACAAAAGTAGCCAACATCATTTGTTGGTTTTAGACTACTTGTTTGAGCCAATAATCAACAATCTCCACCTTGGCGCAAACCCTCTAAGTAGATCTCCCAATAGTCGTCTCCCACTCCCCCATGGGGCAATCAACAAATTTTACAAATGTCAATCAAGTCTAAGCAGTGCTTAAACTTGAGCAACGAAACTGGATCAAATCGCTTGTACCATTGTCTTGGAGACTGCTTCAAGCCATACAATGATTTTTCCAATTTGCAAACCCAATTTTCCTTTCCAGCAACCTTAAAACCTTCTGGCTGAGACATATAAATCTCTTCCTCCAAATCACCATGTAAGAACGCAGTCTTGACATCAAGTTGGGCCAACTCAAGATCAAACTGCACAACCAAAGCCAACAGAATACGAATAGAAGAATGTTTTACTACAGGAGAAAATACCTCATTGTAGTCAATGCCTTCTTTCTGAGTATAGCCTTTAGCTACCAATCTGGCTTTGAATCTTACATTGTCTTTTCCCAAAGATTCCATCTTTTTGGCATACACCCATTTACAACCAATTTCTTTCTTCCCCTTTGGTAACTGAACCAGCTTCCAAGTCTTATTTTTATGAAGAGATTTCATCTCATCATCCATAGATTTCTTCCACAACTCGTACTCTGAACTCATGACAGCTTCTTTGTAGGTGGATGGAATATCATCTTCAATAACGGGAAGTGCATATGCCACAATATCAGTAAATCGAGCAGGCTTTCGAATTTCCCTTCTCGATCTTCTGGTTGCAATATAGTCTTGTTGCTGTGGAGGCTCTTGGGTAGGTGCCTCCTCTTCATCATCCTCGTCCTCATCATCATGATTAACTGTAGGACTCGTGTCTGTAACATCAGACCTTACTGGAACAACTGGAGTCTTCAGTAACTCCACCTGCTTTGAGCTACTCATGGTCTCGGTCGTTTCAGTTTCACCTTCATGCTTGTTCTGATTAACCATAGCAGCCTCATCAAATGTCACATCTCTGCTTACAACAAATTTCTTCTCATCTGGACACCAGAGTCGGTATCCCTTCACGCCAGTGCTAAAGCCCATAAATAGAGCTTTCTTTGCTCTTGGATCCAACTTGCTTTCTCTGACATGATAGTAAGCAGGACAACCAAATATGTGTAAGAACTTGTAATCAGTACAAGGTTTACCAGACCATACCTCCATGGGCGTTTTGCCCTCATTCGCAGCAGCTGGCAATCGATTAATGAGATGGCTTGCATAAGTAATTGCCTCAGCCCAAAACGCCTTGCCTAATCCAGCATTAGACAACATACACCGAACTTTCTCAAGCAAAGTACGGTTCATGCGCTCCGCCACCCCATTCTGTTGCGGTGTCTCCCTAACCGTGAAGTGCCTCACAATACCCTCATCTTGACAAATTTTCAAGAAAGGATCAGACTTATATTCACCCCCATTGTCTGATCTGAGAGTCTTGATCTTTCGACCGCTTTGCGTTTCAATCATCTTTTTCCACTTCAGGAATATCTTCAAGACTTCATCTTTACGCTTCATGGTGTACACCCATATTCTTCTAGAGAAGTCATCAACAAAGGAGACAAAATAATGGCTACCTCCCCAAGATGCATTCTTGGAAGGTCCCCAAACATCAGTGTGAACATAATCAAGAATGCCTTTAGTGTGGTGAATAGCAGTGCCAAATTTTACTCTAGTTTGCTTACCCAACACACAATGCTCACAGAATTCCAATTTGCATGCCTTTGCACCTTTCAATAAGCCTTGCTTCACCAATCCTTGCAACGCTTTTTCACCAGCATGCCCAAGACGCATATGCCATAACCTCGTGGTGTCTGTGCTATCTGCGTCAGCAGCTTCGGTGACAGCTGCTTCACCAATAACTGTACTCCCCTTCAAGAAATACAAGTTATTTCGTCTTGTACCTTTCATCACCACCAGTGCCCCGTAAACAGCTTTAAGAACTCCACCCTTCATGGTGATCTTGAGACCCTTGGATTCCAATGCACCTAGTGAGATAAGATTTTTCTTCATATCCGGTACATACCGAACATCACTTAATTCTCTGACTGTTCCATCATGCATCTTCAAACAGATTTTGCCTATCCCTTGTGTTTTGCAGGCATTATCATTACCCATCAAAACAACTCCACCATCCAGCTCCTCGAAGCTAGAAAACCATTCTCGAATGGGACACATATGATAGGAGCAACCTGAATCCAAAATCCACTCCTTGGAGTGACCATCAGCAGATGAACTAGTCAAAGCAAACTCGAAATCATCATCTCCAGATTTTGCAATATTTGCTTCAGAACCCACTTTCTCTTTGTTCTTCAATTTGGGGCAGTCTTTCTTCCAATGACCCTTTTGGCGACAAAAGGCACATTCATCTTTAGCAGGAAACTTCCCTCGTGACTTTGAACGAGATTGTCCCCGCTTCACATATTTTCTTTCCACTGTTCGACCCCTTGCAACAAGTGCCTCGGTTTGTGAATTGTGAGTCTTTAGTTCCTTCTTTCGACACTCATGATTCACCAATGCCGCAGACACCTCATCAAGTTTCACCTCGGATTTTCCATACAACAAAGTAGTTGTCAAATGATCATAATCATCAGGCAATGAATTTAACAAACATAGTGCCTTGTCCTCGTCAGGAATTTTCACATCAAGGTTTGCTAAATCAGCAAGTATTTTATTATAATCATTGAGGTGTTCATGCATAGAAATACCTGGACTATACTGAAATCGGAAGAGTCGCTTCTTCAAGAAGAGCCGATTTTCTGCGCTCTTGGTCATATACTTCTCCTCCAATTTTGTCCATAACTCCTTAGCAGAAGTTTCCTTCATATACGGGTATTTCAACTCCTTATCAAGGAATGATCGAATAGCAGCACAAGCATGAAGATTAATTCGTGTCCACTGCTTGTCATCAATATCTTCTGGTTTATCTTCCAGAACCATATCCAACTCTTGTTGATACAACACATCCATAACTTCACATTGCCACATACCAAAATTATTAGAGCCATTGAATTTATCAACCTCTAACCTTGTAGTAGCAATTTGATGTCTATTGGATGTAGACGCCGACGAAGACGATGCCGACTCCTTCCCCTTTACAGATTCATCTTTATCTCCAGCCATCTACTCAGCACTATTCACGGGACTGTAGCGCCAGCAAATTTTTCACTCCCACGAGAACGCCTAGTCGAAACACTAGGCTCTGATACCACTTGTTGTGCGGAAGCGTCAACCAAGTGTGAGTGAAAAATAAACCACAATAACTGACAAAAGATAAATGGAACAATACCAACAAGAACACCAAGATTTATACTGGTTCGGCAATGCCTACATCCAGTTTGGAGACGACGGAGTATTCCACTATAATCAATGAGAACATACAATAGTGTTTATCACTCAATTTCCCAAAGACCCGAATAACCCAAGCTCACACACTTACAATAGGAAGAGAAAACCAAAAATACAAAGCAAGACAATTTGAGAAAATTCTTCTCTATGCCAAATGGCTTCTTGCTATTTTTCTTTCTTCCTTGTTTCCTTGATGTTGTTTGAGTTATGCCTACACCTCCTTTTATAGGCCAAAGGCCTCTCATCAAGTCAAAAGAATTAGGCATAAATGCATCCATTCTTTGACCACAAATTAGGCATAAGAGCATCCATTTTATTTCCCACATGTAGCATGCCAACCATCAATTTTGACCACAAAAGTAGCCAACATCATTTGTTGGTTTTAGACTACTTGTTTGAGCCAATAATCAACAACCATTGAAAAATGATTTCAGTAAAGACGTAGTTGTGTTTGTAGTAATTTGGTGATCGCAGTTTGCTGCCACTTCTGGTGACTCGCATCTTTCGTCGTCCCTCGCGCTCAACACAAGGGGCGAGGTCAAGGATGCATGCGCATCATCATCCATTGGAGGGGGAGAGAGAGAGAGAGAGAGAGAGAGAGAGAGAGAGAGAGAGAGAGAGAGAGAGAGAGAGAGAGAGAGAGAGAGAGGGCTTCGAGAGCTGTTTGACGTTGTAAATTTAGCATTAATAAATAGAAAAAAAAAATACTGAGAAATTAATTTAGAAATTAAGCACATGTTAATGGTGCCCGCATACTGAGAAATTTATCACTTTTTCCTTTTATGAAATGAAAGTGGACGTACTTTTTCAAAGTTGATTAAGTTGCCAAAGCAAAGCAACAAAGTAAATTAATATTCGAACTAAAGATTACAAACTAGATCTTACAACTATTGTACCATTTTTTTTGTTTATTTATATGGTATTTTGATACACTACAAATCATCCCGATTAACCATAAACCACCGGTTCTTCGTCCGAGCGGTCCCATGAGGATGCGAAGGCTATGAAAAAAAGATAGAGAAAGAGAGCGATTCCAGCCCCGGCCACCGACCATTTCCTTGCCACTTTACATTTCAACCCCCACAAAGAAAGTGCTATGTCTTTCTCCGTTGCATGTTTGGTGGGGTCCCTGGTGGACTTCGGCAACCATCCCCCACCCCCACCTTACTTTTATCTCTCTCTCTCTCCCACCCATTTTCCTGAGAGGACCACTATTAATTAACTATTCTTCTTGTTATGGGATTACGGGAGTTACCATAGTTAAGGATCTTCATGGACAATACATTAATGTTTTAGCTGTTATGTTGTTATTAGCCTTTATTAGGATATAATTGGTTTTCCATTTCATTGTAACCACTAGGAAGATATCTTATAGTTTGTGTATAAATATAGGTTGTAATATTTCAAATCTATATTATTAAATATAGGTTGTAATAATTCAAATCTACCTTGCTTAGGCCAAAAGTTTGGCTGATGAACTCACTGCTATCCAAGAACCTGTGTCCAATTCTGACTTGGTTACTTATGTACTTTGCGGTCTGGGACCTGATTACCAGATGCTTGTGATGGCTTTTCTGAATTTCCCACCATTTTCTGGCCTCCGCACCAAACTGCTTGCTTTTGAGGGGCAACAAGCCTTTGCAGCCTAACTTAATCCTACAAACTCACATGGCCAGCGCCCCTTCCGTGCTCGTGATCCCTTTGGCCCAAGGCCACCTATCCGTCCCTTTAATGGGCCTGCACAGAACTTATATCGTCCACAACGACCTGCCTTTAATGCTCAAGGTCTTATGGGTCTTCTTCCACCTAGTTAGCCGGTCTATGTTCGCATTACCACCAATTTGGACATGTTCAAGCTAAGTGTCCTCAATCTCATCCCTTTGCCGACATGCATGTTGCTTCCTCTTTCGATCCTAACTGGTATTGGGACTCCAACGCTACAAATCACATGACACATGATGCTAAGTTGTTTCCCCACAGTGCCTCCTATGAATCAAGTGATAATGTTGTTATTGGTAATGGTGACACGCTCCCCATCACTCAGTCTGGTAATGTTTTGTTTTCTTCTAGCACTTATGTTTTTCGTCTCTTTGATGTTCTTCGTGTTTCTTCTCTTCATAAAAATCTTTTATCAGTCGGTCAGTTTACACAAGATATGCATGTCAGTATTACTTTCTTTCCTTGGGGCTATCACATTTGTGACTTACAAACTGATGTTCTTCTTTTTCTGGGCCTATGTAAAGATGACCTTTATCCCATCTTTCCTACACTACTGACTGGGCCTAATACAACTTTTTCTTCCGTTGCCGTGTCTTCATCTCTTTGGCATCGTCTTCTTGGTCATCCTTCCAATAGAGTGCTTGATTCACTAGTTTCTAAGTCATTAGGTTCTACTTCTCATTTATTGGATTCAAATTGTAGCCATTGTTCCTTGTCTAAATCAATAAAACTTTCCTTTTTGCCTCATGAACACCGTTCCCTTGCACCATTTGATTTAATTCATTCGGATGTGTGGATGTCTCATGTTCTTTCCATCTTTGGTTATCGCTATTATGTCCTGTTTATTGATGATTCCACTCGATATACGTGGATTTTTCCCATGCGTCTGAAGTCCGAAGTCTTTGATCATTTTTCTGCTTTTGTTACGTATGTTCAAAATCAATTCTCTTTGTCTATTAAACAATTCCAGAGTGATGGGGGTAAGGAATATGACAACTTGCAATTTAAGCATTTTTGTGCTACTAATGGAATAGTGCATCTTTTTTCTTGTCTTCATACACCCCAGTAGAATGGATTGGCTAAGCGCAAATATCGTCATATTGTTGATATGGGTTGTACTCTTTTACATACTACTCATATGCCTCACACCTTATGGGCTGAAACTTTTTGCACATCAATCTATTTATTTAATAGACTTCCTACGCCTGTTCTTCATGGGATCTCACCATACCAATCCTTATTTGGTCATTCCCCAAACTATAAAATGCTTTGAATTTTTGGGTGTTTGTGTTATCCATATCTTGGAGATTATGTGTCTAACAAATTACAACCTTGTTATCTATACTGTATTTTTGTTGATTATAGTGATAAACATCGTGGGTATTGGTGCTTAGATCCACCTACTGGACGACTCTATATTACACATCATGTCATTTTTCATGAAGATCAATTTTATTATGTTGTTGCCCTTCTATCTATTTCCTTTCTACCGCTCGCCATCGTTCCCGTAGGCTAGTTTCTCAGCCGCCTACCCCATAACGTGTCATTCAGCCCATGCCATTGCAACAAGAAACAACTCATTCAACCACTTACACTGCATCATCCAGATGTGCCCCTCCTGTCGAGCCATCTACATCCAACTGTCCTCATGTTGAGCCATCTGCAGCATACCTGATAGCACCTGCAGCTTTCCTATCTGTCTCACCTGTCCCTGATCACATTGTGCCGCCTAAACAACCATTCTCTGTGTCCTAACATTTCATACTGCCATCCAATATCGCAAAACACTCTACATACCATGGTTCTTTTGCTGTTACTCTACCACCTCGTAGTCCCGTTTTCACTCGTTCGAAAACTGGCATTTTTAGGCCTAATCCTAAATACCAGGCCAACTTCACTACTCGGTATCCTACTCCTCATGCTTTTTCTCCCTTAGTGGACATGAATGTTGAACCTACTTGCTACACACAAGCATCTCGATTTCTCGAATGGAAACATGCCATGCTTGAAGAATACAATGCACTTATTCATTAGGGTACCTGGTCCTTGGTCCTTCCCTATAATTCATTCAATATGGTTGGTTGCAAATGGGTTTTCAAAATTAAGTGGCGATCTGATGGCACACTTGAACGGTACAAGCCACATCTCATTGCCAAAGGGTCATTAACAGCCTGATATTGATTATTTTGATACTTTCAGCCATGTCGTCAAGCTTACAACAATTCGCATTGTTCTCTGTTAAGCTGTTTCTTTTTTATGGTCCATTCGGCAGTTCGATGTCAAAAATGCATTCTTGCATGGCTCTCTTTCTGAAGAAGTTTACACGCGACAATCCCCATGATTTGTTGATCCTGATCGCCCTTACCATGTGTGCAAACTTCATAAGGCCATCTACGGTGTCAAGCGGTCTCAAGCAGGCTCCACAGGCATGATTTAAACGTTTTAGTTCTTTCCTTGTACAGTTTGGTTTTTGTCAAAGTCGGGCTGACACCTCCATGTTTGTTTATCAAGATAATTCTCATGTTTTGATTTTATTATTGTATGTGGATGATATTATTCTCACCGGTAGTGATTCTTCTCATATTCACATATTCACACCTTTATTTGCACACTGGAGCGGAATTTGACATCAAAGATTTGGATGTTAAGTATCACAAGGATTTTCTCAATCTTACTCAGAATGAATATACAGTTGATATCCTCAAACGCATCAATCTCTTGGACTGTAAACCTGTTTCCACACCCATGGCTTCGAAAGGTACACTTTCTTATATTGATGGTACTAAACTTGTTGATCCTACACTTTATCAACACATTGTTGGTGCTGTCACATCCTAGACCGACTCCACCATAGCACGATATTTTCCGCTTTGGGCTACACCCTCATAGTTTTGTTTTTGGGTTTCGGCACGAGAACTTCCCAGTGAGTCACCCATCATGGGATTGCTCTCTCCCCAAACTCGCTTAACTTCAAAGTTCTGATGGAACCCGAAGCTAGTGAGTTCCCAAAAGGCCTCGTGCTATATAGAGGTGGACATGTATATATAAGGCACATCACCCCCTTTTCGTTGGTCGATGTGAGATGTTACAATCCACCCTCTTAGGGGCCCGACGTCCTCGTCGGCACACTCGCACCACACGGTAGAGTGGTTCTGATACCATTCTGTCACATCCCAGACTAGCTCCGCCGTAGCACGATATTGTTCGTTTTGGGCTATGCTCTCACGGTTTTGTTTTTGGGTTTCGGCACGAGAACTTCCCAAGAAGTCACCCATCCTAGGACCGCTCTCGCCCAAACTCACTTAACTAAGGAGTTTTCATGGGATCCATAGCCAATGAGTCCCCAAAAGGCCTTATGCTAAAAAAGGTGAGCATGTACATATAAGGCACATCACCCCTTCTCCGTTGGTCGATATGGGATGTTATAATCCACCCACTTAGGGGCCCGATGTCCTCGTCGGCACACTTGCACCGAACGACATAGTGGCTCTGATACCATTCTATTACATCCCAAACCGACTCCACCGTAGCACAATATTGTCCGCTTTGGGCCACGCCTTCACGGTTTTGTTTTTGGGATTGCTCTCGCCCAAACTCGCTTAACTTCGGAGTTTCAATAGAACTCGAAGTCAGTGAGTACTTAAAAGGTCTCGTGCTATATGAAGGTGGGCATGTACATATAAGGTGGGCATGTACATGCCCACCTTCATATAAGGGAAATTGACACGGGTTGGAAAGTGAACTCATCTTATTAAAATAATTCATGATTCTTAAACAAATCAAGAATTCTTTACAACCTACAGTAAATAAATGAATAAACTTTCTCTACTTCAATCTAATTTGATCTCATCCTGCCTACTCTCTTGAATGTCTACTTCGTAAACTTGATTAACAAGAGAGGGGTGAGCTTTAACAGCTCAGTAGAGACATAACCTTACCACGTTAAAATTGACAATACTAAATTACGTGTTATAAAATCATGTAATCAAATACCAAATCATTCTCGATAACAATGCATGAGTGCAATGCAATACTCTTCATCTACACCCGTTACTTTATATAATAAAACACGCGAACCTGCACGTCCCATACCGTGCATTTTACCTCTGCAGTGATGGTTCAAATGTTTTAATATATAAATTAACCCCTGTAACTTAATTATCCGAATTTCCCTTTCTGTTAGTCATCTTGCCTAAACTCTTCGTCGCCAGTCCCGAATTTCCCATAAAGAATCTGTGCACGGTGGGCTCACCTAAAACATGGTACCTGCTAAGAGTTTGGCTCAACTACACAAAAGATCATTTCCAACTACCCTCATTTCTAGAATTCCTTCCTCAACACCGAAACTCCAATCACATAACACATCATGAATGATGCACAATTAATCTCATTTCATATTCCATATATATCTCCAATGAACAACATTCCAACAACAGTTCACAATCACATCTCTTTGAACATTCGAATCAAGCAATGATACACATATAACCAATTATCATCCAATCTCAATCAGTCAATCAATATTACAATAATATAACGCTTCACAAAATTTAATAAGATCAATTTCTATTAAGGTCTACCGTATTTCTCCTATTTGGAGTCCAAAGCAAACAAACAATGTCCTTTACCAACACCTCAAATGAACACAACCGTCGCGGTAACTGGAGTCCCTGATCCAACAAATAAACTATATCACTATATAATCCCTATATCTAGCAGCCAATATAAACTCATCTATTTTAGAATTCCGATATTAGGCTTAACATCACCTTATCTCAGTTGGACCCTTAAAACATTTTTCTTTCTTATTTTGGTCCTCAAAAATTTCTCAATTATTTACATGCTGCCTTGCTGGAAAAGCAGCAAGCATCTGCCTCCAAAACAATTCTAAAATCACAGTTTTGTCCCAAGCCTTCGGGTAATAACAAAACTGCCCCAAACTTTCAGAGAACTGTAAAATGGCCTCAAATCTGAAACTTATATTTCAGTTTGGTCCCTGCAGCATGAATAGTGATATTCATGGCAATTTTCCAGATTGGTTCCTCCTGTCTTTCAATCCAAAACATGTCCAAACCCATTTATCATGATGTCTAAGTACCAAATCACCATTCAAGTTTACCAAGTTCCCTTTATTTCGTAACAGCCACAAAATACCAAGGTTTAAAAACCATGAAATAATTCTAGGGTTCGCCGCGGCTAGCCCATGTAGAAATTAACCTCAATTCGTTCAGTTAAGCTTCCAATAAGCTTAATCCACCATAAACAACATTTAAATTTGAAGATTAAAGCTTATGTAGGAATAAATTCCAAAGATGACAAATATCAATATCTTCGATAAACCCAGAGAATTATTACCTTTGATTGTAGTATTCTTCACCACAAAAATTCGTAGACAAAAACAGAATTGAATTCAGAGTTGTCAAGAGAAAGTTGAAACTTTTCTTTTTTTTTTTTAATTTTATTTCTTTCTCTGCAACCGAGCTTCAGGTCTTACGGAGAAGAAAGACAGCCTTTCTTCTGATATAAATAGGTGCAAAATGCACCGCTTCCTCTGACATGGGGTCATATGGCCACTCGGCAAGTGTCAAGCAAGAGGGAGATTTTATCTTCCATTCTAATTTTCTTTTCCTTTATACTTGGGTCCAATCCTAAGTTGCCATGTAATAACGTGGTGCAATCAGATGAGAACCAGCGCTCGCCTTTGCTGGAATACTTGACTGCTGCCACTTGTCAAGGCCAGCCACTCCTCATTTGTCATTTTGCACTCTCTTATCTGTTAAATTCAAAATTCTATTGAAAGTTCATTCGAGCTTCAAAAATTAATTCCAAAGATACTGCAAACTCTTAATGAAGTTCACTGCCTTCATATGAAAACCTTTTCAATAAATAACCACAACATATTTTTTTCAAATATTTCTCTTCTTCGATAATAAATTTTTGGGATATTACAAATACATTATTGTTTTAGTTGTTGTGTTGTTATTAGCTTTTATTATGATATAATTGGTTTTCCGTTTCATTGTAACCACTAGGACAATATCTTATAGGTTGTAATATTTCAAATCTATATTATTGAATATACAGTTTCTACACTCATTTTCACCATACGTAGTGTCTACGATGGTGTAATATTTGTTGAAAGAATATTAGAAAATACGAAATTGATCAGATTTATTAATTGAAGAATTAGGAGAACAATAATATTTCACATGTTTGTTAAAAAAAAATTCAGAATTGAAATATGTGTTTTATTACTCTACAAAGTGAAGTATCATTAAAGAAATGTTATAACGAATACGATACTATGATATAACCAAAAAAAAAAAAATCAATTATAACACAAATAGAATGTATAGCATTGTTAAATTAGAGGTAATCACTTTGGAATCCGCTCTGTATCATCATTCATTACGTTCACTCACTCCTTCAGGAACATAATGGGGTATTTGTTTGCACTTACTAAGTGGGACTGGATTAGATCGGACTAAGTATTAGTATAGTCCTGTGTTTAGTAGGTCAAGGGACTACGTTTAATGAAAGAGGATTCTCGGTGAATCCTCTCCAATCACATCCATTCAATCCTCATTCACGTTTAAAGGGATAAAACTAGACTCGCTCGGACAAACTCCTTTGTTAAGGCCATCTCCAACCGATCCGGCCAGAGGGCTGAAAATAGCCTGAAATGACACGAAAACCGCTTCCTACCGAGGGCTATGCCAAATGGCTCATGGGCCTCATCGGGCCAAAAAAGGAGAAAAGGGCTAACCAGTTGGCCCAATCTGTGACATCTCACATCGCCCAGGGGAGTGATCCTTAAATGTATATTCTCATCCCTACCTAGCACGAGGCCTTTTGGGAGCTCACTGGCTTCGGGTTCCATAGGAACTCCGAAGTTAAGCGAGCAATCCCATGATGGGTGACCCACTGGGAAGTTGCTCGTGAGTTCCCAAAAACAAAACCGTGAGGGAATGGTAAGCCCAAAGCGGATAATATCGTGCTACGGTGATAGAGCGGGCCCGGGAAGTGATCCGTCCCGGGTCGGGATGTGACAAATTGGTATCAGAGCCTAACCCTGACCGTGTGTGTGCCGACGAGGACGTCGGGCCCCTAAGGGGGGTGGATTGTGACATCCCACATCACCCAGGGGTGTGATCCTTAAATGTATATTCCCATCCCTACCTAGCACGAGGCCTTTTGGGAGCTCACTGGCTTCGGGTTCCGTAGGAACTCCGAAGTTAAGTGAGAATGGGGCTAGAGCAATCCCATGATGGGTGACCCACTGGGAAGTTGCTCGTGAGTTCCCAAAAACAAAACCGTGAGGGAATGGTAAGCCCAAAACGGACAATATCGTGCTATGGTGGTGGAGCGGGCTCGGGAAGTGATCCGGCCTGGGCCGGGATGTGACAAATTTGGTATCAGAGCCTAACCTTGGTCGTGTGTGTGCCGACGAGGACGTCGGACCCCTAAGAGGGGTGGATTGTGACATCCCACATCGCCCATGGGAGTGATCCTTAAATGTATATTTTCATCCCTACCTAACACGAGGCCTTTTGGGAGCTCACTGGCTTCGGGTTCCTAAGGAACTCCGAAGTTAAGCGAGAAGTGCTCGAGAGCAATCCCATGATGGGTGACCCACTGGGAAGTTGCTCGTGAATTCCCAAAAACAAAACCGTGAGGGAATGGTAAGCTCAAAGCGGATAATATCGTGCTACGGTGATGGAGCGGGCCCGGGAAGTGATCCGTCCTGGGCCGGGATGTGACACAATCCAGCTAGCTAGCCAGCCCCAGGCCGGGCCGGAATTCAAATGTAACGGCTAGGTGCTGACGTCAGCTAACCGTTATATTTGATTTTTTTTTTTTTTTACGATTTTCTTTTATTAATTTAAAATTTCTATTTTTTCCCTATAACTTCCTAAACCATTAGACAACATTAAATAACATTAAGTAACATGAAACAACATTAAACAATATTAAAAAATAATAAGGAACATTAAATATCATTAACCAACATAAAAATTATATGACATAAATTTAAGTTGTTGTAGTTTTTAAATTTAAATAATAAATTATGTTTGGCCCTCGGTTGGAGATGGTTTTTGTCACAGGGCTATGTTTGGCCTATGGCCCTCTGGCCCCTCGGTTGGAGATGGTAAAAAGTATGGTCCTACACTGTTTATTACATTATTAATTTGTTGGCAGCCTATAGGGCTAAAACGAGCCATCTGGCCCTCCTTTGGTTGGCGATTTCCTAAGAGTTCTTAGCAAGTACCCCCAAATTTCACAACACTACTAAGACAGTCCTGCAGAGAGAATGTCGTCGCTCGTCCTACGAGAGAGATGTCGCACGACCTGCGAGAGAGACATCCTACTCTTTCACCCTTGTCCTGCTCGCTCTCATTTGTTCATTGTCAAGTAAATTTCGAATTTGACGATTTTCTTCTTCGATTTTGTTTTGCTGGTCATGAACGACTTCGATTTTGTCTGGTAAATTATTACTGGGTTGTGAACGACTTCATTGTTTTGGTTTCACAAACTTTTCAATAACTGATCTGTGCAACTGAAAAAAATTAGGGTTTTGATTTTTAGGTTCAAATTGATATTAGAATTTGGGGTTTTCAAATTTCAACTTTTATACGTTCTCATTATTGTTTCATCATATGATTGACACCTCCAGATCTCTAGTATTTGTCATAAAATGGATTTGATATAAATTTCATCTGGTAGTTCTCAATGCTTTTACTGGAGTGGATTTGATATTCATATATATATATATATATATATGAATTTCATCTAATATTTGTTCTGCCATCGTTGAATTTCATCTAATAATTGAATATATAGTCTGAGTGTATGTGTCTGTATGTATGTATGTACTCTGTGTGTGTGAGAGTGTGTGGGTCTGTCCTGTGGGTGTGTGTATGTACTTTGTATGTGTGTGTCTATGTATGCTGATTTTGGGTGCGTGTGTGCATCGATGTATACTAATTTTGTGTGTGCGCACGCTGTGTATCTATGTACTCTGTGTGTGTGAGTGTGTGTGTGTGTGTTGATAAATGCAAGTTGTGTGTGTGTGTGTGTTGATATATGCAAGTTGTGTGTGTGTGTGTTGTATGTGTTTGTACTAAGCAACATAGATACAAATAGTTTCCACCACGGTCCAACTCCATATATACTTAATAGTTTCACAGGTAGTAACAAGAAAAGGGACTACATAAAGTGATTCTCAGTCTCTTTAAATTGATTCATCTGTTTGTTGTATGAGTTAAAGCGAAAATGGCAAAACTGAATGATGGTTTAGTTAATGATGGATTTCAGGCTACGGGTATGAGCTAAAGCTAAAAAAGCATACATCCACATTACATATAGAAATCATATGCCTGTTGGATATAAATAGAGCTTGCTAACTAGAATAATTAGATGATTTTTGTCATGTATTTGGATAAATAAATTGGCATAATTAAGATAAATTGCATGACAATTATAAAAATTAGAAATCATTCCCATTCAACATAAATAAACTATTAACAACAGATACACCTTACTTTATCTTGGGACCTTCAATGAGTGATTTTTCAAACTTTTTCACTTTTACAATAAAAAATATCCATTGCGTGTATTCTTCAAGCATGTTATCATTATTTTTAGATTGTAGGATAAAAAAAGAGTGAATGATATGATTTCATGACTTTAAAAAGCCAATCTTTGTAGCACTCTTATCTCTTCAAACTGTTGTCTTTTTAGCCGGTTATGGATACTATTGTATGGTTCTTGGTGGTCAGCTTGACTTGCCCACTAAGCTTTTGCTAACGGTATTCCTTCAGAGGCTCCCCATGCTTTCCCAGCTTTAAATTTTGATGCTCATGCTTTTATGAGTTTCTATAAAACCCTAATTTTTTCGGTTATCTTTAATCTATAAACTTTCAGGCACTCAAGAAGAAGCTGTTGAGGCTTATGACATAGCTGCGATCAAATTCCGTGGACTGAATGATGTGACCAACTTTGACATAAATACGGTATGATGTGGATTGGATTATGTCAAGCAATACCCTCCTTGCTGGCGAACTTGCTAAGCGAAATAAGAAGGTTGTGCCTGTTAGTGAGATTGTCAACTCTGTTTGAGATCTTTGCTACTGTAGTTTTTGCTTGCTATGTATACATTTGACTTTCCTGTGGCAACAGGCAGGCTAAATCTCTAATAATTATTATTATTACTAGTTCAAAAATGTATAAATTGTTCATGATCTTTTCCTTTTCCATATTGTTATTGGTTTTCATCAAACTAGTTGGAGCAAGCCAATTTACGTGCTCCGAATCCAAATGTAGCAATGATCAAGGTTCGGCTATCCATTTGCCATTGCACCTCATGCGACATTGTGGTCTTGGGATTGAATGGAATCAAACCAAAGGTGAATAATTAAGAAAAACATTTTGAGCCCCGTCAATTGTTAGGAGAACACCTTTGTTATATTGATATTTGGAACAATGTTACTCTTGAATCATGCATGTTACTTTCATTGGCAAGAAATTTGGTTTTTGTATTTTTTTATTGTGAGTCTCACACTCGTCCAATATTATTAATTTTGATAATATCTTTAATAAAAAAGAAATTAAAATAGAACAATAATTTAGTCTCAGTTCGTGCAAACACCAAACTAGTGGCAGTAATATTTTTACTATTATGCTTCTTAATCCGACACTACACCAAACGCTTTACTAAGTTTGTCCAACTTAGTCTAATCTAAGTTAGTCCAGCTTAGTCCCTGAAACTAATCCAGTCGAAGATAGTCCGGTGCAACAAACAGAAATCAAATTCGTTCACCAGTTGGTCTGTTGTTATCCCCAAGAGCTACTGCACAACACCAAGCCTTAGGGCGGAAAAAGGGTATTTCAGGCTTTCGAGGGAAGACTTGTGTCCCGTTTCCTTCAGGAAGACTTGTTTCTTATATTAACACATGAATTGAACCATATCGAAACATTCAACTTCGATTTGCATTGCCTACTTGCGAAAAGCACAAATAGAATTACCGATCATTCATTGTATGAAGCTTTTATGACCTCACTAATTGACCTTGCACTTTTAAGTTCATAACGAATGAAATGACCCCAGTATTATAGAAATGTAATTTCCAATTGTAATTGGTGTAAGATTCCTAGAAAGCTATATGGTTTAGACGACAAGTCTACTCAACTTCTGTTTCATTCTAAGACTAATCGTTCTTCTTCCTTATTTTATATTGTTCATTTTGATGTGTGGATGTCTCCAGTTACTTATGTTATTGGGTTTGGTATTATGTGCTTTTTATTGATGATTTTTCTCACTACCCATTATGGTGGTGGTGGAGTATACGAAATATGAAATCTATCAAAATCTTGAGGGGAGATGTTCAATTTGTTATGACAAAAGAACTTATCATAAAGGTATCGTTTGGTATGCAGACGGGACAGGACGCGACAGGACGGAATGGAACGAAGCGGGAGCAAAGATGCCCTCGGATGGAAACAAAGAGGAAGAAGAAGGAGACGGAGAGGTTATAATTTTGTATTCCACGGATGTGGAACGAGTCGTTCCAGGGGGTGAGGCGGAACGAAAATTCATCCAAAACTCGTCCCGTGGAATAGCTCGTTCCACCCGTTTTAGGCGCACCAAACGTGGGACGGAACGCCTTGTCCCACTCTGTTCCGTCCCATCCCATGTACCAAACGGTACCAAAAGCACTTAAAAATCCATGGCTTTTTAAAATTCTTTAAAATAGATGAAATTCTGAATACAACTGGACTTTTACAAACTCACAAAAAGTCATAACTGAATACCACAAGATTTTCATAGTCATTTTAGAAATCATATAAAGTCTTTATTTACTACCAGTGATTTTTGTTGATTCCTTAATTTGAAGTCAAGCAAAGTCTATCAAATTCCATATACAATACACCCCCAATAGGCAATCCAACACGCATTCAACCGCATCCCCAAATACTCTCTCATTCATTGCCTCGTCAATCTTCATGTTTATTCGGATGAGGGCAGAACGTCTTATCTTGCAGGATGTTGGTTCCAACAATCATGACAGATCCATTACATAAACATCACATTATCATTTATATTACATCATTAATCCCTAGATTTAATTTTCACAAATCATACGATTAGTGAACAAAGGGAAGCTAAGCAATTTCAATTAGATTTTGTAATGAGAAATTATACGTTAGATGTGGGTGTTACTCCTATTGTTGGGGATTCATACAGGCCTGTAAACTGGGTCGGGCCGGCCCAGGCCTGAGGAGTGGTGACCCCAAGCCCGTTTCTTGTATACAACAAGCTCTTCACAGTGTCATTGCCACATGGTAGTTCCCTATTGGCCAAATGACGAAAGGCTTTTGTTTGGTTTTTTGGACACTAAAAAATAAATAAATAAAACTGAGAGAGGTCCCTTGAGCTACACAGTTTCCAAAATTTCTCAAATCCGACGCGGTCGCTGCCAATCCGCGGCAGAAATCGACGCCGCCTCCACCTCCAGCCTCCCATCTCATCCGTCGTCAGCTACCCACGAATCCCCTCTCCTCCTTAGTCTCTTTCTCTCGGTCTAGCGCGCCACCGCCTCCTCCCTCCACCTCAACCTCCAGAATCCAGATACAGGTGTTATACAAATCTTGTGCTAATTAGCCGTATTATACAAGTACCTAGCAGTATTGAGACTTAGAATTAGCAACGTCGTCGATTAATTTCAATAGAGATTAATCATCTCCTTGATTTTTATATTTTCCCCCTTTTGCGTGTGTGTGTTTTAACTGCAGAAATGTACAACAATGTGGGAAGCCAGCCTGGGGTTGGAATGCCGACGGCATCTCCGCAGCCGAATCCGTTTGGGAATACGTTTTACGGTGCTAGTTCAGGACTTATCCGTGGTGGATTGGGTGCATATGGAGAAAAGATTTTAGGATCAAGCTCTGAGTATGTACAAAGCAATGTAAGTAGCCAGAATCCACTATTATGATCTTGGTTAACTATGAAATATGAAGAATTTAGGATCAAATTGTAAAATTTCTGAATCAAGTTTTGATTTTTGCGAATCAGTTTTGCCCCTAGGGTTTATAAATTATTATCAATTTAGAATACTTTTAATTTGTTATGATTTTTCTTAAATCTCTTGATGCTCTTTATTGGGTAAAAGGTTGAGGATCTGTTAGTTAGATCGATCTATATTGTATTTGTACATAATGGCCCGATGCATAAGTTTGGAATTTTGTTTGAGATGCTGCTATATGTACTAGAATTCGATAGAATGCCTCTATACTGTTGTGCTACCTAAAACATTTTGCATTGATATCTAACTCATGTAAACTATATTGTCAACTGCTTTGAACACAGTAATCGCCTATTATGATTGTCTTCAAGTGACTAGATTTGCGTTTTTTTATTTCTAGTACTTTTTGGATGTTAGCAATGGCACTTAAGTTCGTACTTAATTCAAGGTAATCGAGTTAAATATTGATCGTTTCTGTTGGAATGAGCAGATCAGTAGGTATTTCTCTGATCCGCAATACTACTTCCAAGTGAATGACCAGTATGTGAGGAACAAATTGAAGGTCATTCTATTTCCATTTCTCCACAGGGTAAGCGCTACCATTTGAATTTTTTCTTGTGGAATCAAATTATCCTGCTACAGAACTTACTCATTCCTCCTGCCCTCTTTTATTTCAGGGCCATTGGACCAGAATAACTGAGCCAGTAGGAGGCAGGCTTTCTTATAAGCCCCCAATCTATGACATCAACGCACCAGACCTATACATTCCGTTTATGGCATTTGGTACCTATGTGGTTCTGGCTGGCTTCTCATTGGGTCTTCAGGGAAAGTAAGTTTATGAATCCTAGATGTACTCTATGCAGTTTTCTCTTCTATTTAGGTTAATGCTTTCATGGGAAATCAGTTGCTATAAGAACAAAGGGGTTTTGTTTTCAATGTAGAAGTGAGCTTAGCATTCGTTTATTTTGCTGTTATTTCCTCTATTTGCAATTCTGTATCCTACTATTAGTTTCCTACTTTCATCAAAGTTTGGGAAAATGTTCTATTTGGTATGGAACATATGTGGTCCTTTTGTTTCATTGTTTTATAGTCTAGCTGCATTTAGTTTTTCCCTTGTTCATGGTTTTCCTTAATCTCAGTTCAATATCCAGGTATGATAACTGCAGTACAATTGTTTTAACCTCTTAAATATGTTATGGGAGGCCAAAAAAAAAAAGGTAAAAGTAGATAACAATAAAATATCTCTGTGTCAAATGTTTCGTGGGCTTGGTACAATACAACTCCAAAATAATTTAGGTCAAGAGTGAAATGTAAAACTCTGAACACTTTGCCTTTTGAGTTTCTTAAGGCTTTTTAAGAGGACTTTCAATATATCATCCATAATAGTGCTCAGATTAACACTGATTTCCATGATTGTGCCTGTGACTTTCAATATATGATCAAAACGTATGCTGCTGATGCGACAAATCACTCTTTTAGCAGACTATACCGTTCTTTTACTGGTAACCTGTGGGCAACTATAGCTGTTGTGTTAAAGAAAGCAGGACCCCCCGTTGATGATTTAGTTTCTTTCCCGTTCCTTTGTTTTTGTTTTTTCGTTGCTGTAGCAAATGAATTTACATTTGGGAGTCTTCTAGGTGTTGACTTTTGAAGAGAGAAGAATAATTTCCACTTGGACATCAATGTGAAACAATTAGCTATTGGATCATTTTCTCAACCTCAAGATTTTGCTAACATTCCTTTTTTTTTCGTTCTTTTTTATATTTGTAATTATATTTTTATTGTTGATTGGTATTTCAATCTGTTAACATCAGAAGTCATATAAATCTTGGCACTCATGATATCTTAAAATTGTTTGTTGTTTACTGCCTGCCAGGTTTAGCCCTGAAGCTCTAAACTGGTTGTTTATCAAGGGCTTACTTGGCTGGTTTATGCAAGTTGCACTACTGAAAGTATCATTGCTTTCCTTGGGCGGTGGTGAGGCACCATTGCTTGACATGGTGGCATATGCTGGGTATGCTTTCACGGGGTTGTGCTTGGCTGTACTTGGACGGATTATCTTGAGCTCCTCATACTACTTTTTGATGCCATGGACGTGTATATGGATGGGAGTCTTCTTGGTGAAGACTATGAAGAGAGTTCTCTTTGCGGAGGTGAGGAGTTATGATTCAAGCAAGAACCATTATCTGTTGCTCTTTATTGCTTTGGCTCAGTTCCCCTTGTTTACATGGCTTGGCAACGTTACTGTTAATTGGCTCATATAAAACCGCTTATTCTGTACGAGTTATAACCCGTTTCTGTTTATAGAAGTTTCTGAAATCTTGTATACAGTTTCTTTGTATTAATTTGGGTCCATGACTTTTGCTCCCAGAGTTAAGAATTTTTAGAAATTTTTTTCAAGTGTTTTTAGTGCTGGAGCCTGGGGGTTATCAAGTAATTGTAATCAAAAGCAGTAAATCTGACTTGAAAATTTGTCACTGAAGGGAGAAACCCCTTGTCTTTCCTTTAATTTCATTAGAAGTTACCTTGTCTGTCCTTGTTTTTTATTTTCTTGTCAAACGATAGATTTTGTTAGTTAGAAGTTAGATTAGCCACCAACGGAGTTCGAATCATGCAAGGACTCAACTACTTTCCACCACTTTGGTAAGGGGCCACTTGCTCTTGTATGTCCTTGTTGGGTGATGAAAGATATGTGCCTGAATAGAAAGGAACTAAATTTCGTGAAGGGGTTAATCGAAACGTTACGCTGAATAACTTTCAAGGTTAAGCTTCTTGTTGCTCATTTTGCAACTACAAGTGTCTGAGCCTGTTTGAGGTCGAGCTTTGGCGCAATGGAAAAGTTGTTCCATTGTGACAAAAAGGTAACAACTTTGAGTCGTGGACATGCTTAGGAAGATCAAGCTTCGGATTACACCGATGCTTGGAGGATTCTGTCGAAAGCCATCCAATCCTCTGGCGATGTTGCCAAGAACTTGGAGCAAATTGACCCTTTTCTTTGGGATGGCCGGAGGATTGGCAAGTAATGCAAGGCAGGCAGGCAACAGTACATATCAATTATCCACAACAGTTTTATTTTCAACAGACATGAAGTAAATAACAGGCATGTTTCTATGGAGTAAGGTCTTGTTGCCAGAGTAGGCGAAATTACATGCCGATGGATCAAATAAAACGGTAAATCCCAAAAACGAATTATAAATTCTTGTATACACACATAAATACATACAAGTATGTACTTTGTATGGACATTATATAATTCAAAGTGTCAACTAATACCATGAAACTAGTTGATAGGCGTTTAAAATCAGCCAAGATCAGGGACAGTAAAATGATCATCATCGTCCTCCAGCATTTCGATTCGAGGCTTCTTGTATGGACTGTTCGATTTGGCAGGTCTATGCGAGGTAAAATTGGTTGCCTGCGACGGTGGAAGCTGAGGAACTTCAGCTGCTGCCAACGCTTTCTGAGGAAACTGCTCTACGCCGAAAATACCCATATCTGCTATCCATTCAAGCTCACCAAACTCAAAAGACTCTTTCTGATGAGAGCATAGACAAGAGATTTGTTTCAAGTATATGAACAGATGAAAGAAAATGCAAAAGACATCATATTTTAGAACGTAAGCATCTTTACCTGTTGCGCTCAACGCATGTACAACTAGATAACAAGCAAATATAGAGAGGGATATTTCTAACCTTGTCGGAAGATTCAAAATCGGATAATTGCAGCAAGTCATCAACACCCCAAGGGGATGAGAAACCAGAAGGCTGTGGTGTTGGGACTTTTGTTGAAACGATCTTGTGTGAGCTGTGACTACTGGGTGGCTCCAAGCTACTCAGTTCAGTGTCCTTCGAACAACCGGAGCTCAATGCCACTCGGATTCCAGTGGCGAGGAACCTCTGGTGACTTGCAGAGCGGCTATTCGCTGAATGAATTGATTCGTCGCAATCCTGACAAACGAGGGCTCTGTCTTCGACGCAGAATATAAAAGCTGCCTTGTCCTGCAAATCACAAGATAGATGAGAGAAATAAATAAACAAACAAACAAACAAACAACGCGAGACTGAAACTTGAGGCAATATAAGAGAACTTGGCAAATTCATCAGATCATTTAGTGATGCTAACATGGATATTGAAACCTCATTCGCATATCCGATGCTAGCTACAACTATAACATAGTATCAGAGAGGACAATTATTCACACCAGACTCTTCGAATCATGCGCTCAACGTCGCTCAATATAATTAATCGACGTGACACGGGAGGAGCGCATTGAAAATTTTAAATACCACACAGGGCATGCATCTACACTGGACAACTCAGTATACTAATTAAACCTTGACATCCAGTACTTGTGGCTCTATTGGTTTTCACTAGGTTTTGGGCAAAACTACTAGCACTATTAAAATGTTCAAAGCCTTAGACAGAGGTTCAAACCCTAAGACATCTGCATTTAAAAGTAAAGTTACAACAAATTTTTTACAAACCATAATCTACAGATAATTCATCTAAACTAAAAGAATGAGGATTTGGACTTAAGTGTAGAGGATGAAGCAGACTCCTCTAACCAATTGAACTAAGCTTATATTAGCAAAAAAAAAATTACTACAATTGAGCAGCGAGAGAATATATTACTTGAATGAACAGATGAATTTCGAAAAGTAAACAAAATCTAACAAAAACAAGGTAAATCAAAACTGGTGATTGGAATATGCTTAGAAAATGGGGAATTAAGTGAAAGAAAATAAATTACTTGGCATATGTCACATCTGGGGAGTTTGTTTGACTTTGAGAGACACTCGAGGAGAAGCCTCTGGTGCTTGCTTGCAAGCTTATTCGCTGCATGTACTTCCACGTCGCATTTGGCGCACAGCGCCGCCTCGTCGGCGCAGCAAATCACCGTCGCCTGAGCCTTCTCACACACATCACACTGAATTTTCATCTCCAATCTATCCTTCTCCTCCTCTACCTCCTCTTGAATATTTCAGAAAAACCTCCCAATCTATCCTTCTCCTCCTCTACCTCCTCTTGAATATTTCAGAAAAACCTCCTAAACCCTTCACCAAAGATTAATGGAAGAACTGACGAAGAAGAAGAGAGAACAAATTATTGGTGTGGAGCGGGGGCCACCAGAATATATCTTGTGGCTCTAGAGACACTGGAGTGTCTGCATGGCTTACTTGGTTAGCATTGCATGCATGAACTAGTGGCTACCAATAATTCTGACTGTTTTAAAATTTTTTTTTTTAAATAGTTTTGCCAACTGTTATTTAATTCGTATTTGTTTTAGGTAGATTGTGTTGGTATGTTTACTTACACGTCTCCACGATGGAAAGATAAACGCGAATTCTTCAACAAAAAAAAAAAAAAAAAAAAAGAGATAAACGCGAATTATACACTTGGTGCAGGTATGATATCATATCATATCATTTAACAGAAAAATAATGCCAACTTGTGACTTTTTTCATTTTTTTTTTTTGAGTGAAGGGCAAAGTTGCTCTTTATAAATTTGACTTTGAGAGGAAAGATGATGGTCATTTTGTGAGCTTTTTTTTTTTTTTTTTTACCAATGATATTATTTACACTAGAGGTAGAAAAGTGGTCTAAATCTACAATGGACTATTAATAATTTGGTTCAAATTCGCCTTTAACGAGAATCGAACCTAATACTTCTTACTTATCAGTAAAGAGGAATATCAATAGACCGTAGTACTAAGTACCATAAACTATTTTTAAATGGGAAAGGTAGTGAAGCTGTGACAGAAGTAAAGGTGACAAACCAACTTATTGGGTTGTTGATGGGTACCATTAGGACCAATTTAGTTTAATTTTACCTTATAACATCATTACCACTACTAATCTCACATCTATATTATGGTGATATTAAATTAAACTGATTTTAACGGGTACCCATTAACAACCTAATGTGTTGATTTGTCGCTTCAATATATCCTACCAGACTACCAGTGAGGAATTATTGGGAGAAAACATTATTTTTTATGAAGTTTTTAAAAAAATATATTATCTACAGACTACACTAAATTCAGTGGCTTTGGGAGTCTGATTAGGGATGGTAATGGTTCGGTTTAGGGACAGAAATGTTAAATTCATCCCCATAACCACGAAAATTAACCATATCCATAACTGCAAATTAACCGTTGGGTATTATCCATAACCATACCCACCGAAAAACGGATTCCCCATCGGTTAACGGTTATATTCATCTTTGTCAATACAAAAAATATATTCGTTCAATTGACGTATGATAATTTAGTAAATATTAATTTCTTCATTAAATATTTGATGTATAAAATGATTTAATGAAATGATCTTGTGGAGTATAAAAATTAAAGTTAAATATTGATAATGTTGGCTGATCTTTGATATCTCCCATAAATACCATTGAATTCTCATAGATTTTGATTCATATCAAAACTTATGAACTTTCCCACAAAATACGACTCACATAATGCAATTTTTGTATTTACACTCAAAGTAAGGGATTTGGCGAATAATGAATATACATGTGTGTATGTGTATTTTAATACTTTAATATTATGAATAATTATATTATATATTATTTGTTTCGGATTCGGGACGAATATGGATTGGGAACCCCTATAACCATATCCAAAACCATAATCAAATAATATTCACGATTTTTCTCCATACCCAAAATATAGCCGAATTTTCATATCCAAATCCAATTCATTCGGGCGGTTATCCACGATTGTCGGATTTAATGGTTAGAATTGTCATCCGAAGTCTAATTTTCAAATGTCAAAGTATGGAGGAAAAATGACAAAAATTAGACAAATTTTGAAAAATACACCTAGCATTAGATTGGCCTTGCATTCGGTTCTCATTTAATTTTTTAATTAAATAGCAGATAACAGAAGACTTAACAAGTATTAAGGTTTGTTAGGTGTATGAATAGGTGTCAAATTTTCAAGAAAGCCACAAGAGTCGACATGCACAAATGAATGGCAGAAGATTAGAACTACACGTGCACGTAGCAACTGCAAATGCTTCCATCGCACCAACAATTATGGTTCCAACACACGTAGCAATTCCGAGCGACAGGGAGAGAAACTCTCATATAATCGTACACTAAATGATCATTCACTGCCACGCACTCTCTCTCTCGATCCGAACACGGCGACCTCACTTGATCAAAACAAGCTTTAAGGCCATAAACTCAGTTACTCTGCGACAAGACCGTTTCCCCTCCGAATCATGTCGTCCTTCGACTCCTTCCCCAACGACAACGAATCCCACGACTCCCACAGCCACTCCCCCGCCGGCCAGCCCTTCGACGACGATGCTTACATGGCTCACGACCCCGGCCTTCCTTCCCATAACTACGACTCGTCGTTCAACCCTCCCACCCACCACGACGACTTCTCCCCCGCTGCCATCGACCCTCCCCTTCCCCTCCACTCTGATTTCCAGGACGACGTCGTTCTCCCCGGTGGCGACGACCACCACAACATTGATCAGCAGCAGCAGTCCCCCGAGGTGTACGGCTTCGGCATTTCCACCCCTAACCCGGAATTCGTGTCACCTTTTGATTCGGCGGTGCCCGAGGCAAATGGCGTCGTGGGTGGCGGTGGCGACATTGGTGATGATGACGGGGGCATTTTTGCCTCCAGTGAGCCGGTACTGCCTCCGCCCGAGGAGATGCGGGAGGAAGGCTTTGCTCGCCGTGAGTGGCGTCGGTGAGCTCAGATCCTAATTTGTTAATTTGACCATATAATTATTGAAGATTCCGATTTTGAATGGAAGTCGTTTGCTTGCAAAAACAGAGCTTAATTATAACCATGACACTAATTATTTGATTAAGTTGGATTTAAAAGCTGTTTTATGATTAATAATGTTGTGCATGCATGGGATTAAGGGGCGTAATTAACATCTTGTTCTTATTGGTTTGGGGTCTGAATTAACGATGTTGAGATTAGTCCATGTATTTGGTAGGTGGGATATGAGGGTAAGTCGTATTTACTGTGAGTTTTTGTGCGTGTAAATTTGAAATTGGGTAACTTTGATTGATTTGCTTGCAAAATGAGCTTAGATCTTGACTAGATCATTGCATATGTGCGAATTCGTCTTTCCTTTTTTGATTGTTTTCGTTAGCTGATTCCGACCGTTGGTATCGGAACTAATGGCAAGTAACAGACCATGATATTACATGGAGACATTGTCTAGTCTTTAAGAGGAACCTAAGATTCACTTCTGGTTTACTGGATAGAAACTAGATGTTGAATTGCCAATGGGTTCCATTTACCTAGGTATATTGCTTCTTTTGGGAATATGGGTTCGAAGGCTAGCTTTTCCCACATTACATTCCATTGTACTACTGTCGTAGCCTATGCACATTTTGTACTCATTTTTCATACTGCCATCTCCCAATACTGTAGATTTTTGAGCCTTTATGGTTAAACCAACATTGGAGTTCCTTGCATGGCTGGCCGAGAGCCTGAGAACATAGTGAAATCCTGGGTCTTGCATTATTGGTTTTGCATGTTAGATGGTTAACCAAACGAGACGGTAAAAGTCATTGAAAATATTTTGATTTGACCTGTTGGCTCAATACTCGCAGCCTAAATGTCATTCATCTAGAGGAAAAGGAAAAAAGGGAAAGGGAGATGCGGAACCAGATTATCGAGGAAGCTGAAGAATTTAAGCGGGCCTTCTATGAGAAACGGAAGCTCAATTGTGAAACAAACAAAGCTCACAACAGAGAAAGGGAGAAGGTATGGTAATTCTAAAAACCCATCATGTTGTTCTACCTCTCCCGTAATCATAATTCTCTCACCCTCCCTCCCTCTCCCTTATTTGCTTCTACATGCATTCTACGATCACCATCAGTGCTTCATATCTAAGACGTGAATTTGACTTTCTGTGCAGCTGTACCTGGCCAACCAAGAGAAGTTCCACAAAGAAGCTGACAAACATTACTGGAAAGCAATAGCGGAGCTGATTCCTCGTGAGGTTCCTAATATTGAGAAGAAGAGAGGGAAGAAGGATCCAGACAAGAAGCCCTCAATTGTTGTCATCCAGGGCCCAAAACCTGGTAAACCGACTGATCTTTCAAGGATGCGGCAGATTTTCCTGAAGCTGAAACAGAACCCACCGCCACACATGATGCCACCCCCACCTTCCAAAGATGGTAAGGATGCAAAGGGAGAGGGAGAAAAAGATGGAAAGGAGTCAAAGGATGGCAATGATAGAAAAGATGCAAAGGGAGGAAAGGGCGCAAAGGACGCCAAGGAAGGAGTAATGGACGCAAAGGATGCCAAGGAAGGAGGAAATGACGCGAAGGATGCCAAGGAAGGAGGAAAGGATGCAAAGGAAGCAAAGGAAGGAAAGGATGCGAAGAATGGAAAAATTAATTCACCAACCGCAGCTGCAGCTGCAGCTGCAAGCGCACCTGTTTCACCTGCCAAAGATGTTACTGCCAATGGTACTCCCGGCTCATCAAAACCAGAGGCTTCAGCTGAACCAGAGGGTGAGCAACATTTGGAAACCACGCCAACTCCTGCGGAGTAATGACCCTTCATTTTTTTTTTTTTTTTTTTTTTTACGTTATCTTTGATTCTATTGCTTAGAAATTTACTACGAAGAATAAACAAAATCATTTGTCAATGATCCAGAGTCTGCAGCTTGGAATGTACAGACTGCAGAGATTTTCTTCCTAACTTGCTCTAGGGTTTTGTAGGCTTAGTTTCTAAGCGAAACCAACTTCATCGAATTCAATTTTTCACATTTATTTTTTTGCATAAACTTGCATTCCCCCTTGGAGGATAAGCTCATTCCCCCTTGTGAAAAAACATCTCTTTGACCATACAAATTTTATAATTGGAACCGTTCAATTTCTTAATTTTCATTTGAAGGATCACTCCTACAAAAAATCATTTCAATCGGAAATCATTTAGTCATTCAAATGTATGAAATCACCAATTTCTTAATGATGAAGTGTTGAATGATGATAAACAAATACCAAATAGTTGTACAAATTATCCAAATGTTGAAAACAATAAATGGCAAGATAGTTTCAAACTTTGTATGACTGTCACACGTAATCAATTACATCAGTGCTTTATTTTATATGGAAAATAACCAAACAAACGCAAACTCAAAGAGTGGTTATTTCATAACTTTGCCTGCAGTCAAGCAAGTCTTGTTTATGTCCTCCGGCGAACATTGACCGATTGGAAGGTTACTGCTTGTAGTAGGCGAGAACTCTATATGATGGTAAGAATGAGAACAATGATGACTGCATTTGAAACTGACCAGATTGACGATGGATTGTATAGATAATCCCTTTTGATCCCTGCAAGCCAACGACTCATAATATCTATCCACATCGTTTGTGAGTTTAGAGTTAAGGAACGAGATACATGTAGTGTCATTGCAAAGCCTTTTGAACGAAAAAATGGTGTCCTCCTTGCTCAACACGGTGTCTATAATTCCTTTGTGATTGAGACGTCTAAATCTTTGCACTACTACAAAAGGGGACTATAGTGTCGGAGGGTGGTGTCGCTTTAATCTAATATAGTAGCGGATTAGGCAGTTGCGACACTAACTGAACATGACGTCGGATTTACTGTCGCTTATAAGCGTTATTAAATGTTTATGTCGCTTTTAAACCGACGTAAACATATATTTTAATAATTTTTAAATACTAGTGTCGCTTTTAAACCGACGTAAACATTATTTTAATAATTTTTAAATACTAGTGTCGCTTTTAAGCGACATAAAGTGTGTATATATATATATATATTAAATTATATATATATTAAATTAAATTTTATATCCCTAAAAACTATAATAATTATATATATATATATATATATATTAAATTAAATTTTAAAAAATTGGTGATCATTGGATTGGCTTAAATATACATACGATTCAATTTCTTAAGTGTTATACATACAAAATAAATAAATTTAAATCTACTTAATATATATATATACACACACACCATTGAACTTGATTGAATACGAATTCTATGAAACTAATTTCGACAGTTATAAACGAAAAATCACGATTTAACGGTTATTTTAACTCCGATTTTGATGATTTTTTACAGCTACACTCCTGACCCTATATGAATACAATGAATGGATTCGATCTTCAAATTAAAATATTTACACAAGTGGATACCACAAAATCTTATGTTATACTTAATGAAAGTATAAATAAACTCTAAGTGTTAGTCAATCTATTGTTTTGATGGGATACAAATTCTCCGAAACTAATTTCAACGATCCCAACCGTCAAACTTGTTTGCATATGCTTCGAGATCACATCAGCAAAAAATCACAAAAAACAAACATTCAGAGATCAAGTAACGGGACAAAGCTTTTCGACGGTTATAAACGAAAAATCACGATTTAACGGTTATTTTAACTCCGATTTTGATGATTTTTTACAGCTACATTCCTTGACCCTATATGAATAGAATGAATGAATTCGATCTTCAATTTAAAATATTTACACAAGTGGATACCACAAAATCTTATATTATACTTAATGAAAGTATAAATAAACTCTAAGTGTTAGTCAATCTATTGTTTTGATGGGATACGAATTCTCCGAAACTAATTTCAACGATCCCAACCGTCAAACTTGTTTGCATATGCTTCGAGATCACGTCAGCAAAAAATCACAAAAAAAAAACATTCAGAGATCAAGTAACGAGACAAAGCTTTTCGACGGTTATAAACGAAAAATCACGATTTAACGGTTATTTTAACTCCGATTTTGATGATTTTTTACAGCTACACTCCTTGACCCTATATGAATACAATGAATGAATTCGATCTTCAAATTAAAATATTTACACAAGTAGATACCACAAAATCTTATGTTATACTTAATGAAAGTATAAATAAACTCTAAGTATTAGTCAATCTATTGTTTTGATGGGATACGAATTCTCCGAAACTAATTTCAACGATCCCAACCGTCAAACTTGTTTGCATATGCTTCAAGATCACATCAGCAAAAAATCACAAAAAACAAACATTCAGAGATCAAGTAACGGGACAAAGCTTTTCGACGGTTATAAACGAAAAATCACGATTTAACGGTTATTTTAACTCCGATTTTGATGATTTTTTACAGCTACATTCCTTGACCCTATATGAATAGAATGAATGAATTCGATCTTCAATTTAAAATATTTACACAAGTGGATACCACAAAATCTTATGTTATACTTAATGAAAGTATAAATAAACTCTAAGTGTTAGTCAATCTATTGTTTTGATGGGATACGAATTCTCCGAAACTAATTTCAACGATCCCAACCGTCAAACTTGTTTGCATATGCTTCGAGATCACATCAGCAAAAAATCACAAAAAACAAACGTTCAGAGATCAAGTAACGGTACAAAGCTTTTCGACGGTTATAAACGAAAAATCACGATTTAACGGTTATTTTAACTCCGATTTTGATGATTTTTTACAGCTACACTCATTGACCCTTTATGAATAGAATGAATGAATTCGATCTTCAAATTAAAATATTTACACAAGTGGATACCACAAAATCTTATGTTATACTTAATGAAAGTATAAATAAACTCTAAGTGTTAGTCAATCTATTGTTTTGATGGGATATGAATTCTCCGAAACTAATTTCAACGATCTCAACCGTCAAACTAATTTCACTATCAATTGATGGACAGAGTGTGGAGTGTGTGTGCTGTATAGTGCACAAATATGGCCCTCAACTTTTATTATTTTTTTGCTCTTGTGTAATACAAATTCTCAGAAGTATCCTTCCAATTAATTGAAGAGATCTTATTTTGGGACCAGGAGGTATTATACGGAATATATGTTTTCTTTTTTAGAAGAAAAAACCAGGTGGTTTGACTTGTGCAAAAATGGTGCTTTGCACACCCAAAAACCTACCCTTATATGAGTGTCGCTTATAACCGACACTAAATTATTTTTTTAAATATTTTGAAATCCAATGTCGCTTTAAATTAGTTTTTTTTTAAATATTTTGAAACCCAGTGTCGCTTTTAAGCGACATATTGATTTAAATTAGTTTTTCGTTTTATAACCATCGAAAAGTTCCATAGAATTTGTATCCCATCAAGTTCAATGGTGTGTGTATATATATATATATATTTATTAAGTAGATTTAAATTGATTTATTTTGTATGTATAACACTTAAAGAAATTGAATGGTATGTATATTGAAACTGATCCAACGGTCACCAATTTTTAAAATTTAATTTAATATATATATATATATATAATTATTATAGTTTTTAGGGGTATAAAATTGTTACATTAATATATATAATTATTATAGTATTTTTTAGGGTTATAAAATTAATATATATAAAATTATAGTATTTGAAATATTAGGCGGGAAATTTCCCGCTTGTTTGAATGGATGGAGAGACTTAGTGTCGGTTTTAACCGACGCTAGTGTCATTAAAGCGACGCTATGTGAATTTCAAAAAGTGTGTCAGAAGTTGGCGTCGGTTAAAAGCGACGCTAGTTTCATTAAAGCGACGCAAGTTTCATTAAAGCGACGCTATGTGAATTTCAAAAAGTGTCAGAAGTTTGTGTCGGTTTAAAGCGACGCTAGTTTCATTAAAGCGACGCGAGTTTCATTAAAGCGACGCTATGTGAATTTCAAAAAAAGTGTCAGACGTTTGCGTCGGTTTTAACGGACGCAAACTAAGTACCCATATTTAAACCCCTCTCTTTCCCATTTCAACCGTGCTTTCATTTCTCCCCCAATTTCAGACTTTCTTCTTCTCCTTCCCCATTTCATCTGTGCGTCCCCTTCTTCCTCCTTTTCATTTTTTCCTCAACTCCTTCCCCGTTTGCTTTGGATCACCAGTTTGAAGATCAACATTCTGAAGAACTCCAATTCGAGGAGGAAGAGCTTGAAGGTGGTTCATTTTTAAATTATTATGATTATTAATTTTAGTTTCTATTTTGTATTCTAAATAGTTTTATGCTTAAATTGAAAATTTATTTTTGTTTCTTGGTTTTTAATTGTTTTTTTTGCATTTATGCATGTTGGATCTGAAGAGCAAGGACACTGGAAATCGCAGATCCATAATTTTTTAAAGGTATAAAACCTGAGTTTAATCTATAGAGATTAGAGCCTTAATGTTGAAGTAGTAAAGTATTGGAGCACTGATCTGATGGCAAGCATGGCAGCATGGAGTTGCTAGTATTATATATGGCACTATGGAGCTACAAAATATGTGGTCTTCAACAAAGGCAAGCATAGGAAAGCATGGAGGATGAATTTTTGTAAATTATATGGAATGTTAGATGTAAAACATTTGTATATTATGGCACTATTTTTCTTTTGAATTATTTTTATTATTGTTTGTTTTGGCCTAAAATTGAAATTTATTATTTCGATTATATAATTTTTTTGAGTTATAATTATTTGAGAACGAATACAGAAACAGATTTCGACTTTTTTTTAAATTATTATTATCAAAGGTGGTGTCGCTTTAAATCGTCACTAGTTTGCATATTTTATTTATTTAATTGTTCTCTAACGTCGCTTTAAACCGTCACTAGTTTGCATATTTTATTTAGTTAATTGTTGACTAGCGTCGCTTTAAACCGACGTTAACATCAGCGTCGCTTTAAACCGACGCTGCGTAGTGGCGGATTAAGCGAACAAAGCGACGCTGAAGCCCTTTAGTGACGGTAGCAATGGCGTCGCTATTCCAATCCGACATTGCAGTGTTTTATGTCGGATTTTTGCCAAATTTCCGACAGAAATCGGGGTTTCTTGTCGGTTTTTGGTCCGTCGGTGATAGCCTATATTGTAGTAGTGTTGGTAGACTTGATAAGCTGATTGAACATCGTGGCACAAGACAAAATGTAACGGGCATCAGTGAACACTGTTCGTAGGCTATGAGGTTTCTGAAGAGAGATTCTGTGTTCGCTCGAATTTTCATCCACGGAATTTCCATCACTCCCTTTTCGAAGTTGAAAGTTATGTTCAACAGACAAGTATGCAGGGGTGCACGTTGAAGTTGGACTCCAATTTCCTCAAGATGTGTCACTGAGGGAATAGCAGTCCAGTATTCGTAACGCATCTCCTCAGTATCCTCATTCCACGTTGATGATCCAACATGCAAAACTCTTACGTCCTCATTCCTCGTTGATGATCCAACAAGCAAATCTCTTACATTGGTGAGTTAACGTCTAATAATTGTCATGTCGTCCCTTGCTTACCCATAAATTTGTATCCTAAGTAATAAATAATTATTGGATTATTCATAATTTCGCAAGTTAGGTCCAAATTAAGTTCATGTAGTGAAGACTTGTCTGATGTTGTGAGGTTGAATAAACAATCGAGAACTTTCCACGGAAGCTGGTTTTCAAACAGAAACTAGTCGTTTTGAACTCTCGACAGCATCCCTGGCAGACTCAAAACACCATAAGGATCACGATTTTTATTCATCATGCATGCGCGGATAACTTGTATAATAAAGCAACCATCGATCACCATCATTTCTACAAACTGATCGCTACTCAGATGATCAATCCTTTCGTTATAGCAGCTACGAAGAAACTCTTCTCTGCTTCTAATTTCTTTGACAAACTTCACAAAACTGGTGTTTGGAGTTGGTTTGGGATCGAGGAGGCGTTGCAAATTCCATAGCTTAATTTGTTCCATAGCTTGCAACTTTTTTCCTCCGTGGTGATACGGCCCGATTGAAACCACTTGTGGAACAAAAGCATTTTTTCCTCCTTCCAAATATATATACACGTTTCTCTTGATCGAATTTGATGATTGTGAAAGCATGAATTAAAATTATTCAATGATTGGACTTAATGGGGCATTTGAACTTGAGGGTCTAAAAAATACTATTTAGATTATAATCTGAAAGTTTTGAAATCTATTTTTGTCCAAATTTTAATACTCTATACGTATATAATATTCAATCGTACACCAGATTTCAATGAGAATTAGGTCTTATTCAAAGATGATAATCAAATTTTCTGTTTAATTTCCTATAAAAATCAGT
This sequence comes from Pyrus communis, assembly GCF_963583255.1. Lineage (NCBI taxonomy): Eukaryota > Viridiplantae > Streptophyta > Magnoliopsida > Rosales > Rosaceae > Pyrus > Pyrus communis. The sequence continues at coordinate 3,739,941 of NC_084813.1, forward strand.
GTCAGTGAGTTTAAACCCATTTTGTATGTGGTTATGAAAATTGATCATATACAAAATTTTGAAAACTAAATGACATGAAAGTTGATAATTGATTTATTACTTAAACGTTGATAAACGTGCTTATTTCTATTAGTGACACATCATTTAATTTGCAAATTTAATCTTCAAATTTAGTCTCCTTAACATTTAAATTTATGAATAAAACCTTTAAGAATGATTGAGTATATAAACACATATCAATAAATGATAAGCGCTATAGAAATCAGACACAAAATAAGCGCAAAAGATTTAAACTTGTACGCCCTCATATTATCGATGATCCACTGCCACGCGCTCTCTCTCGATCGAAACACGCCGATCTGGCTTAATCAAAACAAGCTTAAGGCCATAACTCCAATTACTTAACCTCTAATTCTCATTTTTAAACTACGAAAACACCATTTTCCCTCTGAACCATGTCGTCCTTCGACTCCTTCGCCAACGACGCCGAATCCGACGACCCCCACCGCCACTCCCCCACCGGCCAGCCCTTCGACGACGATGCCTACATGGGCTAAGACCCCGGCCCCCCTTCCCTAGACTACGACTCGTCGTTCAACCCTCCCACCCACAACGGCGACTTGTCCTCCTAAGCCGTCAACCCTCCCCCTGCCCCCCACTCTGATTTCCAGGACGAGTCATTCTCCCCGGTGGCGACAACAACCACAACAATTGATCAGCAGCAGCAGTCCCCCAAGGTGTACGGCTTTGGCATTTCCACCTCTAACCCGGAATTCGTGTCACCCTTGATTCGGCGGTGCCCGAGGACAACGGCGTCGGAATTGGCGGTGGTGGGGATGATGGTGACGGGGGCATTTTCGACGCCAGTGAGTCGGTGCTGCCTCCGCCCGAAGAGATGCGGGAGGAAGGCTTTGCTCACCGTGAGTGGCGTCGGTGAGCTCATATCCTAACTTGTTGGTTTGATCATATAATTATTAAAAATTCCAATTTTGAACGGAAGCTGTTTGCTTGCAAAAACAGAGCTTAATTGTAACCATGACATTAATTATTTGATTAAGCTGGATTTAAAAGCTGTTTTATGATTAATAATGTTGTGCATGCATGGGATTAAGGGGCTTATTTGTTTGGGGTCTGAATTAATGATATTGAGCTTTGTCCCTGTATTTGGCGAGTGGGATATGCGGGTAAATCGTATTTACTGTGAATTTGTGTGTGTGTGTGTGTGTGTAAATTCGAAATGGGTAACTTTGATTTATTTGCTTGCAAAATGAGCTCAGATCTTGACCAGATCATTGCATATGTGCGAATTCGTCTTTCCTTTTTTGATTGTTTACGTTAGCTGATTCCGACCGTTGGTATACGAACTATTGGCAGGTAACAGACCATCATTTAAGATGGATTACAATGACTCCTCTGGTCTTTAAAAGGAACCTAATATTCACTTCTGGTTCACTCGATAGAAAGTAGATGTTGTTGAATTGCCAATGGATTCCGTGTTTGCTGGGTATATTGCTTCTTTCAGGAATAATGGGTTCCAAGTGCTAGCGTTTCCCAGATTCCATTCCATTGTACTATCGTGCTAGGCTATGCAACATTTTTATACTAATTTTTTCGATTGCGATTTCCCAATCCTGTAGATTTTCGTACCTTTATGGTTAAACCAACGTTGGAGTTCCTTGAATGGTTGGCCGAGAGCCTGAGAACATAGTGAAATCCTGGGTCTCTGCATTATTGGTTTTGCTTGTTAGATGGTTAACCAAATGAGATAATGAAAGCATGTTGGTTTTGCTTCTCATAGTTATTTTAAACAAATGAGTTCAGAAATCACATCTTTTCTTTCCCATTGTTTTCCCCTGCACTGATAAGGGCATTGAAAATATTTTGATTTGACCTGTTGGCGTCAATACTTGCAGCCGAAATGTCATTCATCTAGAGGAAAAGGAAAAAAGAGAAAGGGAGATGCGGAACCAACTTATTGACGAAGCTGAAGAATTTAAGCGGGCCTTCTATGAGAAATGGAAGCTCAATTGTGAAACTAACAAAGCTTACAACAGAGAAAGGAAGAAGGTTGTAATTCTAAAACGCATCATGTTGTTCAACATCTTCCGCAGTCCTAATTCTCTCACCCTCCCTCCCTCTGCCTTGCTTGCTTGTACGTGCATTCTACAATCACCATCGGTGCTTCATATCTATGGCGTGAATTTGACTTTCCATGCAGCTGTACCTGGCCAACCAAGAGAAGTTCCACAAAGAAGCTGACAAATGATTCCTCGTGAGGTTCCTAATATTGAGAAGAAGAAAGGGAAGAAAGATCCTGACAAGCAGCCCTCAATTGTTTTCATGCAGGGCCCAAAACCTGGTAAACCGACTGATATTTCAAGGATGCGGTAGATTTTTCTGAAGTTGAAACAGAACCCTCCGCCACACATGATGCCGCCCCCACCTGCCAAAGATGGCAAGGATGCAAAGGGAGAAAAAGAAGGAAAGGATGCAAAGGATTCAAAGGATGGAAAGGATACAAAAGATGCAAAAGGAGAAAAGGAGGAAAGGATGCAAAGGAAGGAAAGGATGCGAAGAATGGAAAAATTAATACACCAACCGCAGCTGGAGCTGCTGCTGCAAGTGCACCTGTTTCATCAAAACCAGAGGCTCCTGCTGAACCACAAGGTGAGCAACATTCGGAAACCACGCTAACTCCTGCAGAGTAATGATCCTTCATATTTTTTATTTTTTTTTATTTTTTTGTCCTTTACATTATCTTCGAGTCTAATGCTTAGAAATTTACTATGAAGAAGAAGAATAAACACAATCAGTCTGCAGAATGGAATGTACAGACTGCAGAGTTTTCTTCCAAACTTCCTCTAGGGTTTTGCAGGCTTTGCTTCGTAAGCAAAACCACCTTCACCGAATTCAATGCTATTGCATTTATTCTTTGAATAACGTATCTTTGACGGTACAAATTTCATAATCGAAATCGTTCAATTTCTTAATCTTCATTTGACGATTACTCCTAACAAAAAATCATTTCAATCGGAGATTATTTAGTAAATGTATAGAACAAATCAACGTTATAGATACCAAGTAATATATTTATGATAAACTGCTGAATGATGATAAAAAAAAAAAATACCAAATAGTTTTACACATTATCCAGAAGTTGAAAACAATAAATGGCAAGGCAGTTCCAAACTGTATGACTGTCACACAAAATCAATTACAGCACTGCTTTATTTCATAACTTTGCCTGCAGTCACGCAAGTCTTGTTGAATTTTTTGTCCTCGGACGAATATTGACCGATTGGAAGGTTACTACTTGTAGTAGGCGAGAACACTATATAGGGTCTGCATGGCGGTAAGAATGAGAATAATGATGACCGCATTTGAGACTGACCAGATTGACGATGGATTGTATAGATAATCCCTTTTGATCCCTGCAAGCCAACGCCTTAGCCGACGATCTTCCTTATAGCCATACACGTCCAAGGAGAGTAGAGAGTAAACGAACGGGATGGATGCAGTGTCATTGCAAAGCCTATTGAACAAAGAAACAGTGTCCTCCTTGGTCAGGTCGGTTTCTACAATACCTTTCCGAAGGAGAGAGTCTAAATCTTTGGTAGACTTGATAAGCTGATTCACCAACATGGCATAAGACAAAATGTAATGGGGCTTCATTGAACACCGTTCGTAGGCTATGAGGTTTCTGAAGAGAGATTCTGTGTGGGCTAAAATTATCATGCGTGGAATTTCCATCACTCCATTTTTCACGTTGAAGGTTATGCCCAACAGCTCTGTCCTTTCGGGTGCAAGTTGAAATTTGACCCCAATCTCCTCAAGATGTGTCACTGAGGGAATGGGATCCCAAAAGCTATAAGGAAGGTCCTTATTCCTCGATAATGATCCAACAAGCAAATCTCTTGTAATGTTAAGTAAATGTCTGAATTGCCATGTCTCCCTTTCATTATCCATAATTTCTAAAATAATGTAAATCTGGATAGGCCACTTACCCGTAACTTTGCCAATTAAGGCCGGAGTTTGTAGATGTAGAGAATTCTCTCCTGATTCTTTTGTGAGGTTGAATAAACAGTCGAGAACTTTCCACGGAAGCTGGTTTTCAAGCAGGAACAAGTCGTTTTTAACTATCGACAACATCCCTTTCATACTGAAAACATCATGATCTCTGGAAATCGGATTCCTTTTGCGGATAAGTTCTAAAATAAAGCAACCATCGACCACCATCATTTCTACAAACTGATCGCTACTCAGATGATCACCAAGCTTTTCGTCATAGCAGTTACGAAGAAACTCTTCTTTGCTTCTAATTTCCTTGACAAACTTCACCAAACTGGTGTCTGGAGTCGGTTTGCGTTTGAGGAGGCATTGCAAATTCCATAGTTTAACTTGTTCCATGGCTTCGAACTTTTTTCCTCCGTGGTGATAGGGCCCGATTGGAACCACCTGTGGGACAAAAGCATTTTCATTGTCCCTGACAAGTTTATTAGGGACTCTGAATATGCAAGTAGGATCTGGTTTTGGAAATTCCTGGGGAAGCTTTTTTTCTATGAGGGTTTCTAATAATTCGTCTTTGTTTGTTTCATTTCCGCTCAAAGTTTGGTTACCCACATCACTTATTTCTGTCGCACATCTCTTCCCCTCCTCCCTTACTTGAATTATGGAGTGATCTCTGTTTGCACTATTGCTCTCCCCAACTAAATCTGTCATCGGCAACTCTTTCCAACTTCAGATTGACTCACCTAATCAAGCATTATATATTAACAAGAACAAAAATTACAAATAATGTCAATACGTTAATTAATTAAACTACCAAATTTATTATTGGAACCATACAGAAATTTTATAACGTCAGGTTTATTTCATGTATTTATTGAATAAATAGTAATTCACTCAGTATAGAACATGGATTATACTAATGTCTCTTGATTAATATTCCTTTTTTAAATATTGGAAAATAAATTAAAAGATATAGAGTATGCCAAGTAGGATGGGCTTGCCTTAACCTCCAAACATTCACCCTAACTCTAGCAAGACCACTAAGGTGGTCTGAAATTCATTAATTCTACTAGATATGAACCTAAACGAGTTTTATTTGATATGTATGATTTTCCAACATATACTACAATTAAAACTAGAAAAAGCAGAAATTTCATTATGATAATAGATATGAACCTAAACGAGTTTTATTTGATGCGTATGATTTTCCAACATATACTACAATTAAAAATAGAAATAGCAAAAATTTTATTATGATAATACCTAGATCTAAAACGAGGAAGAATAATGCTAAGTAGATTAAATTTGTAAACTAAACAATGTATCACCAATAAGAAATAAGCACCTTAATCTACATTTGAGTTATAATCTAATCATTAACTTTCATGTCATGTAATTTACAAAATGTAATATTCCTAACATTTGTAGACAGTAGGTAGGAAAATTTACCTGAATGAGAAATTTACGAGGTCGAATGAGGAATCCTTCGCGGCCCCTCCCTCCCTCAGAGCATACATAAATCTATATTTCTAGTTCCAGACTCATTTATAATGTGAGAATGAAACACTCTCTCGACACTCAAAGTAGATTCCCTTGCAAGTCTTTTTACACTATTCCATTTAATAATCGTCTTTCTATTATTCCCCTCACAATAAAAGGGAATTAAAAAAAGCTCTAAGTCGCATACTCTCGTCTCTCTCACATAACTCACACTTTTGCCCTTTTGATTTCCTTTTTTTTTTTTTTTCTTCTTCTTCTCTTGCTATTTGTCTGATCGTTCAGATGATTTTTATTTAATTGCTTGCGAAATGAAATTAGGCTTCAACCTATCATTGCGTTAGAGCAACTCTACTCTTTCAACAGCAAAACCAAATAAAAAAAAAAAGCAACTCCACTATTTAGAACGATAATTGCTCACATAATTAGACAATGAATAATTATTACTTAATAAATAGTAATTATTTAAATGCATCTTCACTCTTTAAAATAATTTGCTCGTATAGTAGTATTAAAAAATTAATAAAAATATTTGCGTTATTATAATTTGTTTTTTTTTTTTTTTTTTTATTCTTTCTTCTCTCTTTTTTCTTTATTCCTGTCTCTGGAAACCTCTCCTCCGTTTCTCCCTTTTGTCATCCGTCCCCATTCCGATCCCTCCCGAGTAGCAATCCTCCGAATTTTTAATAAACCCCATCACAATCCTCCATATTCCAAAACCACTCGACTGCTCAAGCTTAGTGAAGCTGAAACGCCAACCTTGGGCTTCTTCCCGACGACTGAAGCGCCCTCAAAGGATCCGTCAATGGAAGAAGACGCCGGCGGCGATTCCATCATGTTCTTCGCCTTGCTCGAGCCCATCGCCTCCTCCTCTCCTTCCGTCTTCGACATCTCCGCCTCCTTCCCTCCTCCTGTCTTCGATATATGGTTCCCATAAAACTATTTAACGCGCAGCTGTTAGCATGACGTCATATAGACTCTGGCGCAGGGTCTGGCATCAATTGCCTGACCGCTTAGTCCGGCAATGTTGGGTGCACGTTTTGCCCGACTTTTTTCAATGAGCTGGAGCTTTTTATTCTGAACTTTGGGCAAAAACAGAGCTTAATTTTAACAACCATGGCATTAATTATTTGATTAAGTTAGATTTAAAAGCCGTTTTAACCATGACATTAATTATTTGATTAAGTTGGATTTAAAAGCTGTTATATGATTAATAATGTTGTGCATGCATGGGATTAAGGGGCCTAATAACATCTTTTTTTAATTTGATTTCTGTGTTCATTACCATTTGTTCTACATCTTCCGCAGTCCTAATTCTCTCACCCTCCTTCCCTCTCCCTTGCTCGCTTGTACATGCATTCTACGATCACCATCAATGCTTCGTATCTACGACTTGAATTTGACTTTCTGTGCAGCTGTACCTGGCCAACCAAGTGAAGTTCCACAAAGAAGCTGACAAATGATTCCTCGTGAGGTTCCTAATATTGAGAAGAAGAGAGGGTAGAAAGATCCTGACAAGCAGCCCCCAATTGTTTTCACCAGGGCCTAAAACCTGGTAAACCGACTGATCTTTCAAGGATGCTGTAGATTTTCCTTAAGTTGAAACAGAACCCTCCGCCACACATGATGCCGCCTCCACCTGACGAAGATGGCAAGGATTCAAAGGGAGAAAAAGAAAGAAAGGATGCAAAGGATTCAAAGGATGGAAAGGTAACAAAAGATGCAAAAGGAGAAAAGGAGGAAAGGATGCGAAGAATGGAAAATTAATTCACCAACCCAGCTGGAGCTGCAGCTGCAAGTGCACCTGTTTCATCAAAACCAGAGGCTCCTGCTGACCCAGAGGGTGAGCAACATTCGGAAACCATGCCAACTCCTGCAGAGTAATGATCCTTCATTTTTTTTTTTTTTTTTTTTTTTTTTTTTGTTCTTTACATTATCTTTGAGTCTAATGCTTAGAAATTTACTATGAAGAATAAACACAATCAGTCTGCCGAGTGGAATGTAGAGAATGCAGAGTTTTCTTCCAAACTTCCTCTAGGTTTTGCAGGCTTTGCTGCATAAGCAAAACCACCACCATCGAATTCATTGCTATCACATTTATTTTTTGAATAACGTATCTTTGACCGCAAAAAATTTCATAATTAGAATCGTTCAATTTCGTAATCTTCATTTGAAGATTTCCTACAACAAAAAAATCATTTCAATCGGAGATTATTTAGTAAATGTATAGAACAAATCACATTATAGATAACAAGTAATATATTCATGCTAAACTGTTGAATGATGATAAAAAATATAAATAAATAAATAAAATCCAACTAACTATATAAATTATCCAAAAGTTGAAAACAATAAATAGCAAGGTAGTTCCAAACTCTATGACTGCCACACACAATCAATTACAGCACTGCTTTAGTTCATAAATTTGCCTGCAGTCACGCAAGTCTGAGTTTTTTGTCCTCCAACGAACATTGATCAATTGGAAGGTTACGACTGCTTGTAGTAGGCGAGAACACCATATACGGTCTGTAGGGCAGTAAGAATGAGAGCAAGGATTACCGCATTTGAGAAAAGTGACATGACTGACTGTGGATTGCATAGATAATCCCTTTTGATCCCTGCAAGCCAACGCCTTAGCCAACGATCTCGATTGTAGCGATACACGTCCAAGGTGAGTCGAGAGTAAACGATCGGGATGGATGTAGTGTCATTGCAGAGCCTATTGAACAAAGAAACAGTGTCCTCCTTGCTCAAGTAGGTTACTACAATTCCTTTCTGAAAGAGAGAGTCCAAATCCTCGGTAGACTTGATAAGCTGATTCAGCAGCGTGGCATAAGACAAAATGTAATTGGGCTTCCTTGAACACCGCTCGTAGGCTATGAGGTTTCTCAAGACACATTCTGTGTTGGCTCCAATTCTCATGAGTGGAATTTCCATCACTCCATTTTGCGAGTCGAAGGTTATGCCCAACAGCTCTGTCTTAGAGGATGCAGGTTGAAATTTGACTCCACTCTCCTCAAGATGTGTCACTGAGGGAATAGGAGTCCAATGTTTATAAAGACTGTCCCTATTCCTCGAAAATGATCCAACAAGCAAATCTCTTGCATTGTCAAGTAAATGTCTGAATTGCCATGTCTGAATTGAGTGCTTGTGGATCGTCCGATTATGCATAACTTCGGCAATTAATACCGAAGTTAGAAAATGTAGAGAATTCTCTTTTGAAGTTGTTGTGAGGTTGAATAAACAGTCGACAACATTCCACGGAAGCTGGTTTTCAAGCAGGAACAAGTCGTTTTTAACCATCGACAACATCTCTGGCATACTGAGAACATCACGATATCTGGAAATCGGATTACTTCGGCGGATAAACTCTAACAGAAAGCAACCATCGACCACCATCATTTCTACAAACTGATCGCTACTCAGATGATTACCCAACTTTACGTCATAGCAGTTACGAAGAAACTCTTCTCTGCTTCTAATTTCTTTGACAAACTTCACCAAACTGGTGTCTGGAGTTGGTTCGCGTTTAAGGAGGCATTGCAAATTCCATAGCTTAATTTGTTCCATGGCTTCGAACTTTTTTCCTCCGTGGTGATACGGCCCGATTGGAACCACTTGTGGGACAAAAGCATTTTCACTGTCCCTGCCAAGTTTATTTGGGACTATGAATATGCAAGTAGGATCTGCTTCTGGAAATTCCTGGGGAAGCTTTTTCTCTATGAGGGACGCTAATAATTCGTCTTTATTTGTTTCATTTCTGCTCAAGGTTTGGTTACCCACACCACTTAGTTCTATCTCACATCTCTCTCCCTCGTCTCTTGCTTGAATTACGGACTGATCTCTACTTGCACTATTGCTGCTCTCAGCTAAGCCTGTCATCGTCAACCCTTTTCAACTCCAAATGTGACTCCCTAATCAAATATTATATATTAACAAGAACAAAAATTACAAATAGTGTCAATACGTTAATTAATTAAACTAGCAAATTTATTATTGAAACCATACGGAAATTTTATAACGTCAGGTTTATTTAATGTATTTAGGCTAAATAGCCAAAATGGTTCCTAACATATACATAACACATCACTTTGGTCTCTGATATTAAAAATCAATAGAAATGGTCTCCGAGATTGTCCAACATCCATCATTTTGGTCATTCCGTTAAAAACTCTTTGGGCAATTTTCAAAGTTTCGTAACTCAATCGTTTCTTAACCAAATTAGACCCATAATATATCAAAATGAAGATAGGAAAGTGTAGAACAAGATTATACATATTTAGAAGCCCAATAGTTGCAGATATAGTCGGAAAATAGCCTCAAAGTCGACTAGTTTGCGAAAAAACTGGAAAACTAGTCGGAAATTGGGTAAATTTTAAACGTTCATAACTTCTTCAATACTCAACGAAATCAAGTGATTCAAAAACAAAAATCATAATTATTGACAAGATAAAGAGAATGGTACTTTTCTCGACGGCTAACTCGCCATGGTTTGGCCGGAAAACGGTTCGAAAGCGGCTAACTCGAAAATGGTTAGCCACTTTTGAGCCGTTTT